>NC_136902.1:35446914-35916679 GCF_949606895.1 Notothenia rossii | reverse complement strand
TCTCTCTCTCTCTCTCTCTCTCTCTCTCTCTCTCTCTCTCTCTCTCTATCCTCTCTCTCTCTCTCTCTCTCTCTCTCTCTCTGGCTGTGAGCACCTGATGAGCCAACATCCCCCACTTTCATTCACTTACAGCACCCATCGTGCAGGCAAATGGAAAATGTAACCGGGGTGAAAAGGGTGTTATCTTATCTTAATTATGAATGTTGTTACATCAAGGCTTTTATTTGTATTTACTCTTGTGGAAGTGCAGATCCCCTTTCCTCCACCAGGGGGTGCTGCAGCACCCTCAGCACCCCTACTTCCCACGGCCCTGGCTACCTGCATACAATGAAGTGCTTGGCGCAGTTGTCGGTGAAATGTCACTCCTCTGTTTTCATTTAAACTGCTCCTTATATCCGTTAGCGCAGCTAGCTAGCACCAGATGCTAACAACAACAACAATACACGTAAGGTCTCTCTCTCGCGCCACACATACACACACCCCCCCAGTCCTCCCGATGGCCAGTCGGTGCCTGCCGGTGAGCGTGGAAGTGTGGTCTGCCTGCCGCAAGCGGGCGGCAGGAGCGGGCTGTCAGAATCAGCTTGTAGATGGTATTTTAAACTCGATGCGCTCTGAAACTACGGGGTGGCCGAGGACAAAAAATAAACATGCGTTAATCGCCTTAAAATAATTTAACGTTAACGCATTATTAACGCGTTAACTTGACAGCCCTAGTTTTTTATTTATTTATTAAAATTATAACTACAATCTGAAAAAACAAGGGAAGCCTGGCTTCCCTTGGCCTCCAGGAGAAAACGCCACTGGTCCATGTTGTCATTTGAGGGCAATAATTGTAGTTTGTGAATACAAAAAGCAAAGAGAATAAACTACAGCTCTCTGTTTGATGCAGGGTTTGTGCAGGACTATTTCTTGCCTCTCTAGCACTTGCAAGTCAAAGACCTGAGACTCCAGGAATCTCTGCTCCCAGCAAAGAAATAGTGCAGCACATAATCCCTCTGTAAAACAGTTGTGCTGGTTGGCAGATGATCCCTTTTTGAAAGAGCTGCTGGCTCCAGCTTTATATTTAGTGTACAGACATGAAAGTGGTATTGATCCTTTCAATAAGCATCGCGGGGCTCCCGCTCCATACAGAAGGTGAAGAGGACTCTAAAACAAGTGGGACCTTTGAAGTATCTCTCCTTCAGAAGATGTTAGACAGCAATGGTCTCACAGCCACTTTCACTAATAGTTCATTCAATATGTGGGTCTATAATCTTGGTTTGGGAAAATGATTCATGTGTCAAGCTTTCATCATAGCTTTAAATAGGCTCTTACTGAGATATATGAATAATAATGGGATAACTATTAGAGATGTCACTAACCAATCATATGGAGAGCAGTTAGACATATTATGCTCAAGATCAGGTTGAATTCGTTTTTTATGCCGTCACTGGGACATGTCTCCATGGTTTAATGTTCAAAAAGCTCTTCATTTTTCTCCTACTGCCTTTGCTGCAGCACCTCTTTTCACCCTCTGTCTGAAACCAGAGCCCAGTCTGCTCGGATTGGTTAGCTGGCCGGCTCTGTTGTGATTGGTCAACCACTTAAAGATATCCCGCCCCTTAGCCACGTACAATGTGTCGGAGTTCTAGCCAATAGAAGAGTTAGTGTCCTTCTGGAGGGAACTTTGGGATTTTAGCCTTTTCAAACCATTTAGCACAAAAACCTATATAATACATTACAGGAAAGGGAAAACACCCCAAAAAATGATGTGGCCTCTTTAGAAATGTTCAGATTGTTATTCATAGTGAAGCTTTTGTGACTACACAAATAAGATGCAGTCACAGGATATAATGACAGTTGTGTCATGAACAATTATTTAAAGTGGACCTATCATGCTATATTTGAATAATATAGTGTAGGACCATAAGGCATATTTATACTTTTTATTTTTCAAAATACCAAACAGATCATGCATTTTAGCCATTCCTCATTTCGCTCAATTTAACACTGTCTTTGCATGGGCTGATTCTGTGAGAACAGCACCATCTACAGGCCTGGCATATGTACTACAGCGTCTCCAGCGCTTTCGAATGGCAATGTCCGTGGCTGTCTCCTTCTGATTGGTGGAGTTGGCCCAATAGCCGTAGCGCCACTTCTGTGACGTCATAGAAGTGTTCAAATCTGGATCAATCTGTATCAGATCCGTTGCAGCCCCGTTTTAAGAGATTTGGGTATGGAGGAAAATAGAGAGGGTTGTGTTTTCTGACACTTGGTGAGTTCCCTGGAACACCGGGGACACATATTCATGTATAAAAGACGTACAAAAGTGCATTTTGCATGATAGGTCACCTTTAATAAACCCACTACATGTTATTATTTGGAAAGTACATTACTGAAGAAAATAATTTTTATTTTATAAAAGAATAAACCAATTCCCTCTTTCTCCTTACCAATTTCTGGGTTTATTTTGATCCAGCACTTCCAACAGAGTGATTCATCTTTTATGTTAACACTGTAAGCTGATGATGTGTCATTAAGTTCAGGAGTAATATTCTGCGCACCTAAACTTCAGTCATATAAGATCAATATGTATTTATTTTATGCTTTTAAAACCCAATAGTTTAAAAGCAGGCCGTTTAGTTTGGATGGTTGTATTTCTCCCTTTTAAGCGATTACTCTTGCTTCTCTCCTTTTTTCTAACCCTCTGGAGTCGGTGGATTATACTCCCGCAAGGATCCTGGAGGGGGCCTGGGAGTACGCTTATCCGGTCTACATGTGTTTTGTAGACTTGGAGAAGGCGTATGACCGAGTTCCCAGGGAGTTACTGTGGGAGGTGCCGCAGGAGTATGGGGTGAGGGGGTCTCTACTCAGGGCCATCCAATCTCTGTACTCCCAAAGCGAGAGCTGTGTCCGGGTCCTCGGCAGTAAATCGAACCCATTTCCAGTGAGGGTTGGCCTCCGCCAGCGCTGCGCTTTGTCACCAATCCTGTTTGTAATATGCATGGATGGGATTTCGAGGCGTAGTCGTGGGGGAGGGGGTCTGCAGTTCGGTGGACTAAGGATTGCACCACTGCTTTTGCAGATGATGTGGTTCTGAGAGAGAGAGAGAGAGAGAGAGAGAGAGAGAGAGAGAGGAGAGAGAGAGAGAGAATTGTATTATTAATAGAAACATGTTGTGAAAATGATCTGCTCACTCACTGTCCTCCAGGTTATAATGAATTCATGGTGCCCTCTATAACATCTGGTATAAAGGAGATCTTTGCCGTCAGATCTCAGTAGTAAAACAAGGTAAATCACACATTTGGCTAAGGTTAGATCAAACACTGGGCATAAGTGACAGGAATCTGTTATCTTATGTGCTATTTATAAACCCCCAGTATATTCTCCTTATTTTGAGTAAGACATTTTTGAAACTCTCCATTCAGAAATCGCCTTTTTTCAGGCCCAGGGAAATGTGCTTCTAACTGGTGATCTGAATGGACGAACAGGAATTTAACCTGATGTCATAGACCCACAGGGCAGCCATCATGTATTTGGTGAGACCCCCCTGTTTACAACACCAACCTTCACCCATCGGAACAACCTTGATTCTGAAATAAATCAGAATGGCAAAGAGATGTACATAGTGAATTGGAGGTTCAGAGGGGACTCTTTAGGGAGATGCACATACTCCTCAGCTCTAGGGTCTAGTGTAGTAGACTATGCAATCACTGACATGGACCCCTCCACTATCAGTGCATTCACTGTCAGACAGCAATCCCCCTTTTCAGACCACAACCCAACACACTCTCACTCCATAATCGTCCAGGAGCGACGTTTGGTCAGGGTCCCGTGGCGTGCAGTTGTGACGCTCCTAGGCTCCTTCAGCTTCATAAAGGGACGCAAATAACTTTCAACTGATTGCAATATATCCCCACTTGCGGCACGATTTGACGCTCATGGAAGCAGGGCATTCGTTTGTGTCGGCTGCCCTTAAAGGCAATGTGAGCGTCCATTCCCATTGGATAACAGAGAATTGTACGCCCGGAAGTAAGTATTCCCCTTACTGTCGATTGATTTTACAGCAGGGACAATTTGCAGCCCTAGGCGAGATTTTAGCTGGCGCCCCCCCCCCCCCCCCCCATAGAATATATAAAGAACAAATTAAAAATCTCTACAAAAGACGAATACACTACTAAAACAGAAACTTATTGACATAGGCAAAAAGGCTTACCAATAACCAATAACCTACCATAGCCAATAAATGTAACTTATTTTATTTTTGTTGTTCATTCATATCTTATTTGACCTAGTTAACACTCATTTATGTATTCATATTTTTATCTCTCCAGTTTTTAAACGATATTTTTTGTTTACTTTCTTATAGTATACATTGAAAACACCAACCCCCCCACCCTACACACAAATACAAAAACCACACTTGCTTTAGTTATAATTCAACAAACATCTTTTAATAAACAAGTAGCTTCCGCAGAAGGAGTTATAGAACTATTTTAAAGAACACTTAAGAACACACGTATTGTAATAATAAATAAATAAAATAAAATAAATGAAAAAATATTAACAAATACATAAAAACGATTTATACAAAAAAAGAACGATTACATTTCTGTTTTTGAACACACATATTGTAATAATAAATAAATACCTTACTGACTTGCTTGACTTAAACACTCAGAATTGCACTCGTCTTGACTTCTTTGCTGCAAAGTCATCGATAACATCCTCATATGACAGCTGACGAGAAACATCACTGTTAATGCTGATGATGGCAAGTCCACTGAGGCGTTCTTGGACCATTGTAGACCTCAGGTAGTTTTTAATTAACTTCAGCTTTGAGAAGCTTCTTTCTGCTGAAGCCACTGTCACTGGCATAGTGACTGCGATCCTGAGGGCCACCCACATATTAGGATAAGCCTCCCTCAGGTTCTTCCTTTCCAAGAACACCAACAGTTCCAGGGTGGTCATTGTGGGTGAGGGGAGAGTTGGAAAGTTCATCAGCTCCAGTGCCAACTCTTTTCCATCTATGTCTGACTGTCCGCCAGAGCTCAGGGTGTTGCTCAGTGTTTGAAACTGCTTTGTCAGCTCGTTTCTGGGCAGTTCGGGGAAGTTGACAAGCACCCCAAACTTTGCCTGAACTTCTTCCAGGTGTTCAAAACGCTCATTGAGGGAAGTGATGAAAACATCAACCACCCTGTTGAAAAATGTAACTTCAATCTTTTTTAGGGCATTGGCCATTGGCTCATCAGGTGCTTCATAAGAGAACTGCCTCTTGGTTGACCTCAGCCTCTTCTCCTTGAGGACAGCATCCACATCCATGTCCTCACACATGTCTTTCGCACTGATCTGAGCAGAGGCAAATCCAGTGGCTCTGTAGTCTTCCAGGGTGGCCTTTGTCTTTCTCAGGAGGTCAACTGCGATGTCAAGTTGCATTGACACAGACTGCATGACCTTAACGACCTGTTTGACTTTACTGAGGATGTCGTACCACACCACAGTGCAAATGGAGAAGCGGTAGGACCCCACTTCCTCAGCCAAAGACTGTGCCTCTATTTTGATCATTATGTCAGTGGCCTTGTCCCTCACCTCCAAAAGTGCATCTCGAACATGTTGAGCCTGATATCTCACAGCTTCCACACTGTTGACCCGGGTCTCCCACCTGGTTTCAGACCATGATTTCAAGGTAGTGGTGACATGGCTCATCAAAATGTCCCAGCACTTTGTGGATGCTGAAAACAATGTAAAAAGCTTTTGGAGGTAGCCAAAGTATCCAGTGGCATAAAGGGAGCTTTTCGCTGCATCAGCTAACACCAGATTGAGAGTGTGTGCGCCACATGGCACGAATAGTGCCCTCAGGTTTAGTTCAAGTAACCTGGCCTGAACTCCTTTGTTTTTCCCTCGCATATTGGCACCATTGTCATAAGACTGTCCCCTACAGTCCTCAAAGGGGATGTTCAGTTCTTGGAGCCTGTCCAGGATGAGGGATGACAAACTCTCGCCAGTTGATTCCTCAGCGACAAGGAACCCCATGAAGTGTTCCTTAACTTGTGGCATCTCCTCCATTGTAACAATCCTTAAGATGACTGATAACTGCTCTGTGTGGCTAATGTCAGGTGTGCAGTCCAGAATGATGGAATAATATTTAGCCCTCTTAATTTCTTCAATCATGTGGGCACTGATTCTCTCACCGATACATTCAATGAGTTCATTTTGAATATTTTTTCAGAGATATGTGGTATGGCTTGCACCCTTTTTGACTTTAGCAACGTGTTCTTTCATTACAGGGTCAAACATTGCCATCAGCTCCACTTCTTTAAGGAAGTTGCCATTGTTGGGTTTGTTGAGTGTGTCACATGTTCCCCTGAGGCCCATGTTTCTCTCAGCTAATGATTGAATGATGGCGACCAACCTTGTTACCACCTCACGCCATCTCTTTCTTTCTATGTCTGTAAGCGCCATCTCAGTCCTATCAATAGTTTGCCCCTTTTGTAATCGAAACTCTAACTCTTTCCATGATTCCATGTGTTTAGTATGTTCTGGAGTGTTCTCGTGTGTTTTCAGTAATTGATGGCAATTTTTCCAGTCATTTAGTCCTGCACTGATTAATTTGTATTCCTTCTGGGAGAACAGCTTGCAGCAAAAACAGTAAAGGCTGTCGTTTTTCTGTGAGTACAATAGCCAGCTTCTCTTGAGTCTTTCCCCATTTACCAGTTTTCTATAAAAGTATTGGTGGTGGCAGCTTCTCCCATCCTGTCTTTTTGGAAAAATGAAGTGTGGTTTTGCCTGATAGGGTCCTCTGCTCACAAACTCTGTTCTTACCTTATCAGACATGGATGGCCAGTCGGCAGGGTCAACAGCTGCTGCCTTTGTGGCGTCACGTGCTGCAGACTGTGTTGTGGTACTCGGGATCAATGTTTCCCCTGCAGATTGTGTAGCAGCAGGTTCACTTGGGACAAATAGTGATATGTTTTCACCTGCAGACAGTCAAACATGCATGGATACAGTCGGACACCCACTGTGTGTGTGTGTGTGTGTGTGTGTGTGTGTGTGTGTGTGTTTTACATTAACATGTACATTATTAGTAAGAGAAGTGCTATTGTAATGTGCAATAATAAACTGGACTCACGTGCTGCAGACTGTGTTGTGGTACTCGGGACCAATGTCTCTCCTGCAGATTGTGTAGCATCAGGTTCACTTGGGACAGGTAGTGATATGTTTTCACCTGCAGACAGTCAAACATGCATGGATACAGTCGGACACCCACTGTGTGTGTGTGTGTGTGTGTGTGTGTGTGTGTGTGTGTGTGTGTGTGTGTGTGTGTGTGTGTGTGTGTGTGTGTGTGTGTGTGTGTGTGTGTGTGTGTGTGTGTGCGCGTGTGTTTTACATTAACATATACTGTACATTATTAGTAAGAGAAGTGCTATTGTAATGTGCAATAATAAACTGGACTCACGTGCTGCAGACTGTGTTGTGGTACTCGGGACCAATGTCTCTCCTGCAGATTGTGTAGCAGCAGGTTCACTTGGGACAGGTAGTAGTGATACGTTTTCACCTGCAGACAGTCGAACATGCATGGATACAGTCAGACACCCACTGTTTTACATTAACATGTACATTATAAGTGATATAGGTGCTATTGTAATGTGCAGGTGTGAACATGTGTATGAACTACCCACAACCCTAATAAACTCAACAGGCAATATCACAAAAAACTTGACTGAACTAACCTGCTACAGGCAGTGATGCAGTAGACTCAGGTTGTGCAGTGGTGGGAGTGGGATTACCCAGATATTTTAACAATGCACCTGGAAATTACACAGAGAATAATGTAGTAGGTATCTATATGCAATAATACTGAGCAGTTCAGACTAGCTGACATAATTTCCTGTGCCCAAATATGCAAAATATATTTTTTAAGTGATAACCTAGCTAGTTAATGATTTAGCAGAATTATTTTGTGTCCATTACCATTTGTAAGCTAAAGATGGAACAAAATAGATAGCTTTAATAATAATAAATATATATAAAGAATACAAGAAAAACCACACAGTGCAGTTGGTGTAAAAAGAGCTATCAAGCTAGATGGTAAAGCAGCTCATCTGCTAGCTTCTATCATACTATATATCAGCTGCTATCATTAGCTAACGTTAGCTAGCTAGCTTTATACCGTTGCTTGAAAAATGCCAATAAACACAAACAGTCATCAGACATACCTCTGTTTTCCTGGAATTTTTCCTCCTCTCTTTCTTCGCCTTTTCCAATGCGCCCCAGACGGCTTTTTGTTGGGGTTGCCCCGCTTCATGTTGTGACAGTGAAGTTCTAATTCTCGTTCAAAACGCGAGCGCGAGCGTGCACGACACGCGAAACACAAATCGACAGAACCAAAGAAAACATAGAGAGGGGTGGTGCAGTGTTGGGGCGCCCCTACGTTTTATTTTTCATATTCTCAAAAAAACAAATGAATCCTGATCTGAGCGGCGCCTAAAAAAAAGGAATCTGGGGGGCGCCTACAAAAATTTCTCCCTGCAGAAAAAAAAAACATGGCCGAACTTCGTTTTATTCTCGGTGGAATGCCTATTTTAAAGTTAGTTTGGCCATTAAAATGCGTTTTGATGTAATTTGATGCGAGAAATATGTGTTGTTATTTCAGATTATGTGTGCAGTGGATGTACATGATCTTTAGTTTGCTAGTTATTACGAAGATTACTTCAGGAAATTGCGTCCATAGAACGTTTTCATTGTTACCAAGGTGGTTGCTAGGGACGCTGCTATCGATATTATTTCTGTTATGTTGTGTAACTGTTAAATGGAGTTATCTTTATTGCTACCCCCTTCCCCGCGAATGTATAGTGTTGGTCCACAGAGCAAACGTATTAGTTTAACAAAATCAGCATCTAAAGATATGTTATTTTCCCCTGTGCAATTTCAGTCTCACATCTCACATCACATCGTCATTAACAAATACCGGAAACAGACCGAAAACATTTAAAAAAAATAAAATAATACTTTATTCCGAGTGTGCTTGCTTTTCTCTTTGAAAGTCATCACATAACGGCATTATAATACACGGTTCGGTTGCATTAAATATTACATATCTGCCATAGTTCTCTATTTATAGAGCCCTGATGAGAAGACTTCTAGACAAACATGAGGAACTGCCGCCAACACTGAAAACGTGACGTGGATCATAAATATATCAGCAATTAAACAACATCTTACATTTCTTTTCACACAATACGTCTCTTTGCAGGATCAACACTAATTCGGCTGACTTTTATATTTGATCCAATTGGTAGATAGGCTGTATTTACACCATAAAGGTGCACAGCTGATAGAAAGGGACACCTGGTGGTTAAAGCATGTTATTGAATTTCATTATTGTATTATTAGTAGGGCTGTCAATTTAACGCGTTAATAACGCGTTAACGCAAAAAAAAATTAACGCCACTAATTATTTTAACGCGATTAACGCATGTGTATTTTTTTTCCTCGGCCGCCCCGTAGTTTCAGAGTGCATCAAGTTTAAAATACCATCGACAAGCTGATGCTGACAGCCCCGCTCCTGCCGCCCGCTTGTGGCAGACCACACTTCCGCGCTCACCGGCAGGCACCGACTGGCTATTGGGAGGACCGGGAGGGTGTGTGTATGTGTGGCGCGAGAGAGAGACCTTACGTGTATTGTTGTTGTTAGCATCTGGTGCTAGCTAGCTGCGCTAACGGATATAAGGAGCTGTTTAAATTAAAACAGAGGAGCCAAAAAACACGCCAAAAAACACGATGTTCTGTTAACTCAATGGAAAATCGTCCAAACGGCACCAGACTTCATATGATGGGTGATGGTCAGGCCCTAAACAGCTCTATGCCAATTATGGGATGTCATCGTATGCCGTTTCCATGGCAACGCATCCCTCGCCATACAACTCTATGTTGTCGTAATTCAATGGAAAATCGTCCAAACGCCACCAGACTTCATATGATGGGTGATGGTCAGGCCCTAAACAGCTCTATGCCAATTATGGGATGTCATCATTTGCCGTTTCCATGGCAACGCATCCCCCTCCATAAAACCCAATGTTGTCTTAACTCAATGGAAAATGGTCCAAACGGCACCAGACTTCAGATCACAGTTGATGGTCCGGCCCTCAACACCTCAATGTGACAATAGTGAGTTTTCCTCAAAAGCTGTTGCCATGGCAACGCATCCCTCGCCGTTAAGCACGATATTGCTAAAACTCCTGTTTAAATGTTCAAAAAGTGTTCAAATTTCACATGTGTGCTAACGGTCAACCCCTCGAGACAAATATGTGTCAGTTTTGAGATTTCGTCAAATGTCGTTGCTATGGTAACTAAATGGTCGCCGTGAAACACGGTTCTCTCATAACTCCAGTTAACTTGCTCCAAACGGCCCAAAACTTCACAGGTTTGATAACGATGCAGCCCTCAACACATCTAGGCGTATTATCGGGTGTCATCAAATTCCGTTGCCATGGCGACAGATCACTCCCCATCAAACACAATGTTTGTGATACTGCTGTAACTCCTGTGTACGTTGTCCGATCGGCCTGAAACTTCCCACGTTTGCCAACGGCCGAGTCCTCGAGACATCTGCCTGACGTCGACGTGCGGACAACAGCCTGCGGAGCGTCGAAGACCCGCTCAACGCTGCTCGCAGCTTTAATTTGAACTGATATTATACATATGTATTATACTCTTATAAGATGTATATAGATATTTCATCTCAGCCTTGTCAGGTATTGAACAATCAATAAATAAAGAACACAGAATTTGTGTTATTATACTAAATGATTTACAAATAAACACCACTGCGTATTTACAACTGTTACACATGCTGATGTTACGCAAATGTTTCCAAGTTGGGATCAATAAAGTATGTCTTATCTTAAGATGATCGATGGCTATGCCATATTTGCAAAATTTGCCTCTGAACCTTGACAAGTACATGTTTCAGACTTATCAATTAATGTAATGTAATGTAATGTTATCAATTAACAACAGGAGGGGTCACAAACATAAGACCAGCTGTTAAATAAAGCTCTTCTGACCTTAGCTGGCATGTGGGTATATATATTAATGCTGCCCATTATGGGCACAAGCAATTTTCACCCATTTATTAATTATATGTTTTAAATGTGAGTGTTTCCTATCCCCTAAACCTCCAGGGATGTACACAGTTTAATACTGGCAACTTCTCATTATGGGAAATACGAAAACGTCTTTTAAAACTACAACTCCCAGTAGTGACGTGCCATAGATAGAGAACATGTTGCAAAACACAATAGCCAGCATGTGTAGTTCTGGGGACGGGGTGGGGGACTATCACTCCAATCACAGAGCTTGAGGAATATCACAGGGTTTGTCAAGCGAAGCGGACAGAATACTTACTTCCGGATGTAATATTCTCTAAAGCAAATGAGCTGCTCCGACCCTCGGTCCTGACGGACTCCAACTTGTGTTTATTAATCAAACAAATAAATAAACACAAGGATAATTATGTGTTGTTGTTGAGTAAATGGAGAATTGCACAGGGGAAAATAACGTAGGCTATCTTTGCCACAATTTTAGATGCGGATTTTGTTAAACTATTACCTTTGCGCTGTGGACCAACACTATACATTGATGGGGAAGGGGGTAGCAATAAAGATAACACCATTAAACAGTTACCCAACATAACAGAAATAATATCGATAGCAGCGTCCCTAGCAACAAGTAGTTAATAATAATAAAAGACATTAAGAAAAAAGGCATTTTAAACAGTCATTAAAAAGCAACACAATCTACTTGCATTGCATTACTCTAAACGTGTAATAACGTGCTTTAACCAGTAGGTGGTTTGGGTTAAAAAGCTGTCAAGTTTACAGTGTTAACAAAATAAAATATACTGCCATTTCTGGTTTAGTTTACGGTGGATATATTTAGTTATTGTTTTGATATTTGTAACACAAAAATGATGGAAAAAACCCACAGCAACACAGAAAAGATGGTCTTAACATGACCCAGCGGTCTAGTAGTTAATAAAAAACAATAATATCAAAACAAAATATTACTACTAACTTTATTGTGAAATTCAAACTGAACGGTAAAATAATAGTTTCCGGTCTATTCTGAGCCCAATCTCTGCAGATAAATAAAAATAAAGAACTACGACAGATGTGTAATATATTTAATGCAGCCGAACCATTTATTACAATGCATTCATGTGATGACTTTCAAAGAGCAAAGCAAGCACTGCTGAATAAAGTATGATTTTATCTTTTACGAAACGTTTTTTTTCATATGGAATGCAGTTGGAGGTCAACCAATCACAGAGCTTGAGAACTAATCACGGGGTTTGTCAAACAGAGCACATGGTGTAGTCCTAAACGATAGCTGGGGATTCTGGGTAGTGTAGTGTCTTCTGCCATCCTTTACTCCGAAAACATATTTGTTTCTCCGAATCGAAGGGGAAAAATACAAAAGCATTGCACACAATTTAAACCAATCAATGTTGTGTAATTAACAAGGATAATCTGGTGTTTTTTAGTCGATGAGTAGTGCAGATATCACTGTAAAATCAATCGACAGTAAGGGGAATACTTACTTCCGGGTGTACAATTCTCCATTATCCATTGGGAATGGACGCTCACATTGCCTTTAAGGGCAGCCCAGAGCCCTAGAGAGATAAGAGTTAGGACACTCCCATAGACCTCCGTTGTAAAAAATGGCGGTGCCTACTTCCGGGATATGGACATCGAAATAGTTCAAAATATTGTCATTTGGGCGTTGGACCTCATTCACTTACATTACGGCGCGTCGATTAGTTCCAGAGGTAAGTTGCTGAAATATCGAACTCTTTTGAATTGTCAACTGTCTATATTGTATCAGAGGCCCTTTATGATGCTTATACTGGTCTTCATTTGCACATGCACAGCGTAATTATCTATATTTTATCTTGGTTGTTACAACGAATTTTGCTAGCATTGCCTGCTAGTTAGCTAGCGCAACTTCGTCAGCTTTGAAGGTAAGATTTCAGTCATGAATCGCTAGCAGCTTATATATCAATGATGCTGGGCAACTAACAAGCAGGATTTAGATTGATTATGTGTTTTTTCGGTTTTTATCTGCTGAACCTGACCGTGTCAGCCATCCTTAGTCGGCTTTTTCTGTATGATAAGACTTAACTGCTAGCACTAGTAGAAATGAGGTGGCGTTTGTGATAAATATTTCATTTAATATTTCATTGAATTTTGGGATATACTAACATTTCATTATGTGACATGTTGACTGTACTTAGTTTTTTTGGTACTGTTCCGTGTTAACTCATCTTTACTGTACAACTAGCCTAGCGCTACTTTTTAATGCTTGATGGCATGCTAGGATCGATTCCTTTGTATTGTACTGTAATATACACACTAGTTTAATGATTGTTCTTCAAAGGTATTATTCAGTCTTAAAAAAATAATAGCCTCCTGAACAGGTAAGTGTAAGGTAAGTAACAGCAGTGAATGAAGGATGAGCCTAAAACATGGTCATGCATCCAAAATGTTGCTGCTGGAGGAGGGTGCTGATGTTGGAGGGTGCTGCTGCTGGAGGAGGGTGCTGCTGAAGGAGGTTGGTGCTGGCAACGGCTGCAGGTGATGACTGCTGAAAGAAGAGGAGGCTGGAGGCTGCTGATGGTGGACCGGGAATGGAGATGCCAAGTACATCGATGGCAACGAGTAAGGTGTTTGGCAGTGGCCTAGATGTTATGACCTTCGGTGCAGAGGTCTGTTGGGTCTTCTTTGCCTTCTTACTCTGACTCTTGCTGCCAAGATACCCTTTATGTTTATCCTTCCTCTCAGCCCTGATGCACTTTGATGCAATCCTTAACCTCAGCCTTATGTTGAGAGGATTTTTTTCTTCAGGTCATGGCATGAGGGAAGGTTGCTTTCCAGCAACATGGCTTCTTGTTCCAGCTGTGACACTGCATTTGAGGACTCCATGAGGGAATTGCTCTTCCTCACACGGAACAGCTGCTCCACGTTCTGAACAAGGGTGAAAACCTCATCAGATGGACGGTAAAGTTCACCCCTTTTAAATTATTTTAATACCAGCAGACCAGCTCTATCATTTTCACCAACACTGACATTTTTCACTCGGGCACACTGGCATTTGTCACAAAGTGAGAAGCTGATGACCCTTTTTACAAGGTGGTATAGCACACAGGACTCGGTTTTAGTGATGTCAGGTGGTGTTGTCAGGTCTACCAGCTGCTCCACTCTCAGAACGTCAGGAGGACTGCAGCTGCTGTTCTGCGTGTCCAGGAAGTCAGCCAAGTGGTCTGATCCATCCTCCACGTAACTGCCAGTATGCACTGGCGATAGGAACTGGCCCACGGTGACAGCGCGCAGTGCATATTGGAACTCTACAGGTGTTGGGACAGAGTTCCTCAGACGAATGGACGAAAATGTGTTTTCCAGGCAGTCTTGAGTGAAGCGGCTTGTGAGAACAAATTTGTGCCCTTGTCTCAACAGGTCATGCTGGACCTCCAGGATTGTTGTTGTGGCCATCACCAGTCCTGTCTGGACTGGTTTCCAGCTGCCTTTGGGACCGATCTTCAGGCCCCGAAACAGATGTTTTTTTTTTGTAAATAGTTGCTTACCCTAACCATTTTTTGTAAATAGTATTGCTTTTTTATAAATAGTTGCTTTATTGTAAATAGTTGTTTGTAAATATTGTTTTTTTTATATATATTTACCATTCAATAACGCAATCGCTGCTGTCTGTCTGTGACAGTCGCAGTTTGATCTCAGTGTGTCTTATAAACTGTAGGGGCAGGGGAAAAGGCTAAGACATGTAGTTTAGAATGAAATGAAAAATCTATGATGCATGTGTATTATCCTCGCAACTACAGTCATTACATGTCCACTTTTGTGTAAGGTTTGAGGGTGTGGTTCTGCAAGCCTCACTTGCAGATTCACCTCCTGGCCTCTGCCTCCTAGATAGAGAGGTGAAGTGTCTGCTTTATGCTGATGACCTTGTTCTGCTGTCTCCTACTGAACAAGGACTACAACAACAGCTGGACATAGTAGAGCAGTACTGTAAGAACTGGGCCCTGGCAGTCAGTCAATATGAAGAAAACTAATGTCATCCATTGGTTTTGGTGTTTTAGATTTCGTAACCAAAGTATTACAAAAGTAGGACAAAAGTAGTGAAATATTTTAATTACACTGTATATAAATGTGTAATTCATGTCTAAAATGAAAATTAATTAATTCGAATTTTGAGTAAAACAGGTGTTTATCACTACTTTCACCACAGCAGGGACTGAGATACATTAGGACTGAATAATGACTTCATATTACATACATGTTCATGTTCATGTGATGTGTACAAATTAGGGCCGGGACTTTAACAAAAATAAGTGCGATTAAAATGCGTACATTTTTTTAACGCGTTAATGTTTGTGTAATTAATTAATCTTAATTAACGCGTTAAAAAAATTAACGCATTTTAATCGCACTTATTTTTGCCCTACGGAACGTTTCTCACTGGATGAGTTTCAGGCGTACCGATTATACTGGAGCACCAACTAACGTTCATGACTTCAGACAACAACAAACCACAGTGAACAATAGTCAAACATGAACGAAGAAGCTGATGAGACCGCTTTGGTTGGCCCCGTGGATGGGACATTTTGTTTTAAAAAACGGAAGGATGGAAGCGTCGATAAGAGCA
Source organism: Notothenia rossii (assembly GCF_949606895.1). NCBI lineage: Eukaryota > Metazoa > Chordata > Actinopteri > Perciformes > Nototheniidae > Notothenia > Notothenia rossii. The sequence continues at coordinate 35,900,983 of NC_136902.1, read as the reverse complement.
CGGTTGTATGCAAATTATGCAAAAAGGAATTCGCATATCACCGCAGCACATCAAGCCTCAAGTATCACCTCAATGCAAAACATATAGCAGCTAGCGTGGAAGCTAGCGTGGACGTTAGCCCAACTCCGAGTACAAGGACCAACACCATACTTGCCCTCAGAAATCGGGACCTGCATTTTACAGGAAAGGAGTAGAGTAGTTGTCGATTCTTGTTCTGTTTTCTGTGAATATCTGCCTCACCCTCTCAGACTTTGAGTTGTGCGCGCTATTAAAGAGACGTGTTACCATGGAAACCAAACAATGGTGTAGCTGTATTAAAGTCCGAGTGGAAACAGTCGTGTGTAAATCTGATTTTGTCAGAAATCGGGAGAAATGCGGGAGAAATATGACCCCGGGAGGAAACCGGGAGAGGGCAATGAAATCGGGAGTCTCCCGCGAAAATCGGGAGGGTTGACAAGTATGACCCACACCCAACCCACACTCAACCAGATGACTGGTTTCAGGGCCAGGATAACTAAGTCCACGTCTGAAAAAATAACCAGCTCACTGGATTGCACTCGACTGTAGACTACTTGGAGTGGTAGAAGATAAGGGGCTGCAAAAGGTACTACAGATTGCATCGTCTGACACAACATATGAGCTGCCATGCAGAAAGACAGTGACAAAAAGAATCCAGCAGCTTTATGACAATGAAAAGGAAGATAAAGAGAATTTATTGGAGAAAGCCGAATGTGTTGCCCTGACTGGGGATCATTGGACCTCGGTAAGCAATTCAAATTACCTCTGTGTGACGGCACACTTTATTGACATCTTCTCACTGTTCTCAGGTCAAATATTTATATGTGATTAAAAATGCGATTAATTTCAATTAATTAATTACAAAACCTCTAATTAATTAGATTAATTTCTTTAATCGAATCCCGGCCCTAGTACAAATACAAATTGAGCATTAGAACTGGTTTTTTTTCCAATAAACAATTTCTTATAAATATGTTTTTTTCAACCAACTATTTATATAAATATAAGAAACTGGAAAATGCATTATAAATGTAAAGACAGTGTCAAGGTCTTTGTATGTCTTCCAAGACAGTGGGTCTGGGGTGTGTGTGTGTGTGTGTGTGTGTGTGTGTGTGTGTGTGTGTGTGTGTGTGTGTGTGTGTGTGTGTGTGTGTGTGTGTGTGTGTGTGTGTGTGTGTGTGTATGTGTGTATGTGTGTGTGATTCACTGTCCCTCAGGTTGTGGCATGTGTATACATATTGAGTATTTTCAGTCTTGAGAGGTCATTAACCTCCTTGAAACCTGGGATTACAGAGTTCAACTTGTTACAGTAAATGTCCCATATTTATTGGAATGTTTGGCACTTTAGGAGGAAGTGCTTCTCTGTCTCAGTCTCACCTGTCGTACAGTGACCACATGTTCTGTTTTCTTTTGGTCGCCAGGATCTTTTGTGTCTTCCTGTTGCCAGCTTGTGGTCACTGAGCCTGTGCTTGGTTAGGATCTGTCTCTGCTTTCTATCTCTGGCAGTAGACAGATATTCTGCCAGTTCATAATCTCTGTTTAGAGCCAGGTAACATTCTAATCTACTTTGGCTTTTAGTTTCTTCTTTCCAATGTTGTAAATAGTTGTCTTTACATTGTGTTATAATGCGTTTGACTGTGATTGGTGTTTGGAAAGCAGTGTTGTTGTGAGACTGGTCAGAGTGGCTCTGAGAGGGGGCAGCTAGCCTCAGCACCAGCTGACATAGGGGACTCTTCTCTGGGTTTAGCTCTTGGCTTTGGAGGGCTTTGGAGTGGAGGGTGTCTCGGGGGCTGGATCTAAGGTGGTTAAAGAATGTTAGTGCTCTCTTTTGAGTGTTAATTATCAGTGGGTATCTGCCAAATTCTGCTTTACATTAATGTTTTGGTGTTTTTCTCTGAACACGTAAAATGAATTCTGCATGTAAAGACTCTGTTGGATGTTTGTCCCAGCGGGTATAGCTCTGGTGACTGAGTGGACCCCATACTTCACTACCGTACAGCGCCATGGGCTGGATCACACTATCAAAGATTGTAAGCCAGATTGGAATTTGGAAATTATAAAATGTCCTCTTCATTGCATTTAGAGCTCTTCTGGCTTTTTCTTTTAGTGCACTAACTGCCATGTTGAAACTTCCTGATGCTGTTATGGTTAAACCGAGGTAACTCATACTATGTCAATGATATGATTATTTATAGTAAACTGGTATTTGTTCTCCTCACATATGACATGAGTACATTTGTGTTTTTACAAGAGTTTGGAAGATTTTCCGAAATGTGAAATGTTAATCTTTAGAGCTACTTATCTCATCACACTGTGCTCTAAGGTGAGTCAGTTGCATTTATAGCAAGACCAGAGATTGTCCTGCACATTTTGATATGTAACACATGGGTTGCCATGTTATAAGAAATACATTTAAAAGGTTATTTAAGGAAACATCTAAAAATCGAGAAAATACCCTTGGACTCCAGAGGGTTAATCTTTCTCCATTTTCAAATAATAATTTTTAACATTAATGCAAGCTCCGTATTTAAATAACAAGCCCACACAGATGAATGTACTGCTTCCTCGATCGCCCCTTTGCTTCTGTTTTTATGCATGTGTCCTTCTCCATCTCATCTCATCTCTCTTCTTTCTCCACCTCACATTAGTTTGTTTATGACGTTGTATTTTACTGCCACGGTGCACATTAGACACCGGACATGTGCCAGCCAGATATAATTTTTGCATCTCTGTCCTTGACTGTATCCCACCCATTCCTCCAGCTCTCCTCCTTTTAGGCCTCAAATCCACCCTCACTGGCATTTTCCATGTGTATCTTCCCCCCCATCCTCCTCTACTGTTTATTCTCTTAATTCAGCATCAACATCCTATCTATTTAAAGAAGAAAGCAGCATCTGGTGGGAAACTGCGTTGCTGGGTGGGGAGATTGGGCTGAACGGCACAGCGAGTCCCCAGATGCCCCGCTGAGGCTCATGCTGCGAGGGAAGACGGAAAAGAGAGGGGGGGGGGGGAGACGAGGACAGACAGGGCAACAAATGCTCAGAATCAGGCAGAGTGGACGGAGCAGTGGAGCAGAGAGAAGCTCCAGCTCTCTCCTCCTCTGCTCCGCCTTGGCCTGCTGTGAAAGCCTCTCAATGTTTCTGCTCCACCATTACACAGGGCTTATGCTGGCCATTTCTGACCACACACACACACACACACACACACACACACACACACACACACACACACACACACACACACACACACACACACACACACACACACACACACACACACACACACACACACACACACACACACACACACACACACTCACTCACTCAGTTTTAGTTCCAACTAGATCATCTTGGCGACCTTGTTGCGTTGTTAACAAGCTGCCTTATTGTTAAAATGCTTTTGCTTTTGCCAACCCTGTTTCCTACAAACTGAAGCTGCCTTGCAATGATATGTGGAACAAAGCCTCTGCTATGGCTGTGCCGTTGTGTTACCATAGGGAGAGCGGTGCCGCCCACCTAAAGGAAACCAAAAACCAGCTGGGACGGAAGCTCTTGTTGACGTTCTGCAATTATAAGTTGTAACTGTTTGCAGAGTTTTAGGAAGGTTTCCAGTGACAGTTGGGCAACTTTATAATCCCAGAACTCCACCAAGTGCTCCGGTCCCAGCTGTGTGAGTAGTAATATTCATCCCGCTTTCGTCTCATTAGTATGCATAAAAAAGTGACAGGTCACACCTCCCCCCATTATGCAAATGAGCTAAGTCCCGCCTCCCCTTTGATCGAGGTGTGAGATCTCAAGTAGGTGTGATATCCCAAGTAGGTGTGAGATCCGTCGATAGGAGGGGGTTGATGTGTATTCACAGGTGTGAAAAGCCCCCACTGTTGCGCCTTATGGTGTATCATAACAAATGTTTCAATCACATTAGTATGCATAAAAAGTGACAGGTGGGCCCGCCCCCAAGTCTATTAAAACAAAATGCCGCTTCCATCACATTAGTATGCATAAAAGTGACAGAAGGGCCCGCCCCAATTATGTGATGTCAGAAGACCGAGGGGGTGGAGTGAGATAAAAAAAAAAAGAACCCCGTGCAGATAAAAAGCCAGTCATTTCCAATCATCAAGTCATCTTTCCAAAAAGAAAAAATGGCCAAGAGACGCCTCGATATGGGTTTAATCAGCGAGATGCATGTGATTACTTACCGCCATCCGTCCGGAGCGCCAATCAAGAAACGGATGCAGTATCTGTGCCGGGTTCAAACACCTCCGGTCGAAGATCTTGAAGAGAAATGGCTTCTGGAAAATGAACATGTTTGGGGATACGTATTCAACTATATGGCGAATGAACTGCATTTCTACAATCTGAAGAATGGAGAAACGTATGGACCCCACAGTGTTAAAGCGACGTTGACCTCAACAGATTGGGCTGTGTTAACTCTGGTGTCTTCCAGAGATCTCCACGCAACCATTGTATCGGAAGAAGTAGTGCATCAAGAAAATACTGTGAAACCAGCGGTGTACAAGATATTTGCAACAAAAAGTAAAGAAACGCAAACAAAAAGCGAGATCAGAGAAGAGTTTTCACCGTTACCCCCCAATGTGGAGGAAGAAGAAGGAAATATCCCCCCGCCGCCAGAAGTGAAAAGAGTCATGACAAGCACCGTCTGGGAAACTAAAAGCGGACCATCTGGGCGATGGTATTACCGTTTGCTGACGCAGGGGGGAGGGGTTCTCTCTAAAACACAGTGTCCTGCTATCTCTCTCTGTTTCTGCTGATGTGTAAAATATACAAAATAACGTTTTATATACTTACTCTCTTGTTAAAAGGTGATGAAGTTTGTAGCGTAAGCCAGCCATCAGTGTTCTAGTTTTAAGGATCGAAGGATCCAATGTGTTTTTAAATGGAGCAGAAATAGAACTAGTCTCCCAGTGCAAGTATCTTGAACAGAGAGTGTCATATTGGACTCGCACTTGACTTTTTAAGAAACATATCCAGAAAGTATCCAATACCATTAAATTCAACTTGCAACATTTTAAACAAATTAGACCTTTTTCTTAACTGTCAATGCTGCAAAGTCATACCTCCACTGTATGATTCTATCCCACATTGAATACTGTTTTACAAACTGGTCGTTTGCTTGTGCCACACACCTGAAACCCATAGAACAGCTGTTCAAGAGAGCTATCCAGGTGTTTGACAGAAAGCCACAGTCATACCACCACTGTACCATCCTTGAATATGCTGCTCATGCTCTTTCTGCATATCATGTATTTATTTTTGCTGTATGTATATATATAAATGTCATGTTCTTATATGCTGTATGTGACGGGACTATAGATGGAAATTAGCTCAGAGCTAAAATCCGGCTCATTTACACTTGTAAGCATTATATTTGTTTTAAAGTGTTCATCAATGTGCACTACGGTAGCCCTGAAGAAAATTAAACATTAAAATATGTTATCGATGTCCCCATTCCCAGTTTGTTTTGGGAATAATTGCGATGTTTTCTATGTTTTGGTAGCTCTTAACAAAACAGAATTTTTGTAAAAGACTGCAACTCTAAAAGGCAAGTTTGTGATTTTAACACTGTTTCAATGAAGCAATACATTATACAATATTACGACTTTTTTGCCATATTTTTAACACAATCTTTTTTTTGTGGTTGTAGGGCTTCAAGATATTTTGCATGTCATGCATAAACACGGTGTCATCTTTTCCTTGAAACTGACGTGCTGCCCGTTTTACAAAACAAGTTATTTTTCTGCTTCTTCATCCTCTGAATTTTCCTCCCCCGTCCCTCTTCCTTCAGCCACCACAACAAGAATCAAGGTGGATCTGTGAAATGAAACACCTCTTCCCAAAGCGTGACTTCCCTATTGAGAGCATGCGTCTAGGGCAGTAGGGTCTAAACCAATTGACCAGATATACTAACATGCAGAACGTATGGTATGTTTGAAGACTAACCATTTATCCAGTTCAAGCTGTCTTTAAGATGTGACATTGTGGTCTGACTATCCCCCGTAAAATCGTGACAAACTATTACTTATTCTTAAATTTGACCTCTTGCTGCTTGGTTGAAAATGATAGATGAAAAAATAACTTTAAAAAAAAAGACTCAAAACAGAGAGGGACATTATACTGGTGAAAAAACTCTCAACGACGATGTTCAGTAAACGATCAATCAAAATCGAAGGATCCAATGTATTTTTAAATGGAGCAGAAATAGAACTAGTCTCCCAGTGCAAGTATCTTGAACAGGGAGTGTCATATTGGAACTCGCACTTGACTTTTTAAGAAACATATCCAGAAAGTATCCAATACCATTAAATTCAACTTGCAACATTTTAAACAAATTAGACCTTTTTCTTAACTGGATATGCTGCAAAATCATACCTCCACTGTATGATTCTATCCCACATTGAATACTGTTTTACAAACTGGTCGTTTGCTTGTGCCACACACCTGAAACCCATAGAACAGCTGTTCAAAAGAGCTATCCAGGTGTTTGACAGAAAGCCACAGTCATACCACCACTGTACCATCCTTGAAAATCACAATTTCTTGAGTTTTTGACATTTTTATGTCTTTTAAAAGTATGTGTTTTAAAAAAAATAATATTTACATGGGCTGGCCCCCCTCCCCTTGGGGGAATTCATCCACAGAAAACACACTGGACGCAGCACTAGGTCAGAAACCAGAGGAGACTGTGAGGTCCACCACAGACGGACCACCTTTGGACAAAATGTCCTCTCCATTAAAGGCAGCTCATTGTGGAATAGCCCCCCAACTGAGATACGGGATTGTCCCACTCTCAATAGTTTTAAAGGTCAACTTAAAGAATGGTTGAGCAACAAACAGACGTGTAATCACTGTTAAATAAATGCACTTTAACACAGGGGTATCTCCTCTTGCACTTTATGTAGCGCTTTTATCTTATCTTGCACTTTATATATCATAGCTGCTACATTGTACTGCCATGTGGTAAATGCTTGTATGCTGCTCATGCTCTTTCTGCATATCATGTATTTTATTTTTGCTGTATATATATATATAAATGTCATGTTCTTATATGCGCACGAGTTACTAAAGCGTGTGCACGAGAAGGTAACTCGTGCGAACGAGAAAGTAAAACGTGGCCAGGTTTTATTTATTTTTCTCTCTATGAACCCTCCAGGGCTCCGTAGGGACATTATACTGGTGAAAAAACTCTCAATTATACAGATGAGTCCCCCTCCACTCAACGCAATAAGTCCCTCCCTCCACTCAGCAAAGCATCTAAAACTAAGGACCCCACTAAGACGACAGTTTAAAAACTAGCTATGGATCTGAGAAAAACCAAGTCTCCCCCCGTGAATTGCAGCCAGGAACAAACTCCTGGACTACCATCATCACCACCATTCTGGACACCCGAATCTTGCAGTACTACTGCTGCTTATTTTGCTCCTTGGGCCAAGACGTCTCTGTTTAAGGACACAGTGAAATCAGTGTTGGTTGATATTGTGGAGGGGGTGATACATCGGTACAGAGAAGAAATATGCAACGGATGCCGAGTCAGTCACCCCGGCCAGAGGCAACACGATTGTCTGAATGACATGCCCGATTTTTTCTTCAGAAACAATTACAACGCGTTAATGAAAAGACTCTGGCTCACCTACTTCATTACTGAGATCGACCAGACTCTTATTGATAAAGAAATTTTCACGGATGATTGGAGGATCCAAGGCGCTTCGGAGGCTTTTCTGCACAATCTCAAAAATTGTAGACGCCTCAAGGAGAGACTTGAAAAGATCCATGCCGAGTTGGATGGAGAAGAAGAAGACTAATAACCTGCGGTTGGTTGAAGCCAGGGATTTTTTCTTTTTCGATACATTGACTTTTTCTTTAAAGGCCCAGTGAAGTGCATGTTTTTGCACCAAAATGAAATGGCAGTTTCATTCCTTACATATCATTGTGCCTTTTCATGGCTAAAATAATTTTTAATAATTCATAATTAATGAATTAATGAATTATTAATTTTGCCGTCTGAGCCTAACGGAAGTTGCAGACGATAGTGGCTGTGACGTCACAAGATGTACCCAGTTGCGATTGTAAACATGGCGGAGACTCTGGAAAGTGATACTAGTGTGAGAGAAATGATTGATTTGGAAAGCTTTTCGGACAGGATAGATGAGGAAAGTGATCAATCTGGTGCACTTTGAGGGCAACATTAAGAGATTTATGGATACAGCTCTCAACACTCATATGAAACATATATTTCAATAATCAAAAAACATTGGAAGGATTTCTTAACCTATTTTATACAACTAATATTACATAGATGGAAATATTTGTTTACATAGATGACCAAACCCACTGAGATAACTTAGGCTACAGTTTACCTCCCTGAGCTGACGTTATCTCTCTCAGTCCCACAGGAGAGCACTCTCCCTCTCCTTATTGTTGAAACAGCTAATCTCCGTTAGCTCCGAGCTAGCACCAGATGCTAACAACAACCCTGTAACTCTCTCAGTCTCTCTTTCTCTCTCTCTCGAATCGACCAGTGGCCTTTATTTATCATGATCAATCAAAGAATCTACGAAACAATGACACCAGCCAGGCTCACCTTCATCTTTTGGGAACAGAAACATCGCCACTTCGGCAGACTTGACATTACTACAGCCAGCGGCAATGCATCGTTTCCCCTGTGTTTTTCATCCCTCTTTCTTCACTGTCGCCTCCATTGTCAGGTTTTCTCGATTGGCAATCACTTCCAGTCGACTCCGACACACTTTCCAGGAAAATACTAGGTCAAAAACGTTGAGAAATTCGACTTTGAAAAAGAGAAAAAATGAACGGTGGTGAATGTAAACAGTGCGGCGGCGTCCATCTCGTGACGTCACGCAGTAGATCGCAAGCCACGCCCACGAAGGCGAAGGTCGACTGCAGATTTCCCCGGAAAATTCAAAACTCGTCAAATTCGTTGCTATTCCAACATCTTTTGATATGGGTTCCAATGGACAATTTTGGTCATTACTATACGTATTACCATAACAGATCATGCACAGGTGCACACTTCACAGGGTCTTTAAAGTAAAATTAAAATGGGGAACTACTATGCAAAACGCTCGGTATATATGATCCCCGTGTAAACAGAATGGCTGAAGTTTGTAAACTAGAAGGCATTTTGGATATCGTTCGTTCTGGCAGTACTATTCCTGGTCATTGGGAAACGATTGTAAACGAAACATTTAAAGTGGTCCTGGAATCTTCATTTTCCGAAACATTCTGTGACATTACCGAAGAAATGAAACAAACACCAAAAGTGTATCATGTGCTCTCATTGTATGCTCTGTTTGTAGATGTAATGCATCTTTGTGTCAAAAACAGCATACACATGAATATTTTGACTGAAGTGAAAAAACTCCATCATGATATTTCCATTAATCTGGGGAATTCTAAGCTGGAGATGGTCCTGGGGATGTTACAATCAGTATAACTATTGATTTTGTGTGTGAAAATGTTTAAATGTAAATAGGACTTTTTTTTTTAAATAAAAAAAAGTGTTTTTTACATTTTAAAAACTGTTGTCTTCATTATAGCAAGGGGAGCGTGTCGGATACATGTGTATTACAGTCCTTCACATGCACTGTTGTCTTCATTATAACAAGGGGAGGGTAACAGTGAAGATGTATGATACATGTGTATTGAAACGTGCGTATTATACCCCCACAGAAACACAGAAACATGGAAACACAGAAACACAGAAACACAGAAAACACTGAAACCACTGAAACACTGAAAAAACACAGAAACACTGAAACACCGACACACAGAAACACCGAAACACAGAGACACAGAACTACAGAAACACAGAAACACAGAACCACAGAGACACAGAAACACAGAAACATGGAAACACAGAAAACACAGAAACACAGAAACAGAAACATACCATACGTTCTGCATGTTAGTATATCTGGCCAATTGGTTTAGACCAGGGGTGTCAAACTCAAGGCCCGGGGGCCAAATCCGGCCCGCAAACTCATTTTGTGTGGCCCCGCAAGAGCTTGCAAAGAATATAATACATTTATTATACGGTTACATGCCGCTTTACAGAAACAGGTTGCCCATAAACTACATATTCCACAATGCATCTTGTTTTGTGACATGAAGAGACTTGCAATTATTTGCCCTAGACTTCTGCTTTCAGACGTAGTTAATTATTACCCTATCCGATAATAATCCAATGCAGGGGCAATAATGTAATATAATACATTATTTTATATATATTATATATTTATATATGTATTTTTATATCGTCTTAAAGTTGCAACCGGCCCTTTGAGTGCAACCCTAATGCTAATGTGGCCCGCGATGAAATTGAGTTTGACACCCCTGGTTTAGACCCTACTGCCCTAGATGCATGCTCTCAATAGGGAAGTCACGCTTTGGGAAGAGGTGTTTCATTTCACAGATCCACCTTGATTCTTGTTGTGCTGGCTGAAGGAAGAGGGACGGGGGAGGAAAATTCAGAGGATGAAGAAGCAGGAAAATAACTTGTTTTGTAAAACGAGCAGCACGTCAGTTTCAAGGAAAAGATGACACCGTGTTTATGCATGACATGCAACATATCTTGAAGCCCTACAACCACAAAAAAAAGATTGTGTTAAAAATATGGCAAAAAAGTCGTAATATTGTATAATGTATTGTTTCATCGAAACAGTGTTAAAATCACAAACTTGCCTTTTAGAGTTGCAGTCTTTTACAAAAATTCTGTTTTGTTAAGAGCTACCAAAACATAGAAAACATCGCAATTATTCCCAAAACAAACTGGGAATGGGGACATCGATAACATATTTTAATGTTTAATTTTCTTCAGGGCTACCGTAGTGCACATTGATGAACACTTTAAAACAAATATAATGCTTACAAGTGTAAATGAGCCGGATTTTAGCTCTGAGCTAATTTCCATCTATAGTCCCGTCACATACAGCATATAAGAACATGACATTTATATATATACATACAGCAAAAATAAATACATGATATGCAGAAAGAGCATGAGCAGCATATTCAAGGATGGTACAGTGGTGGTATGACTGTGGCTTTCTGACAAACACCTGGATAGCTCTCTTGAACAGCTGTTCTATGGGTTTCAGGTGTGTGGCACAAGCAAACGACCAGTTTGTAAAATAGTATTCAATGTGGGATAGAATCATACAGTGGAGGTATGACTTTGCAGCATTGACAGTTAAGAAAAAGGTCTAATTTGTTTAAAATGTTGCAAGTTGAATTTAATGGTATTGGATACTTTCTGGATATGTTTCTTAAAAAGTCAAGTGCGAGTCCAATATGACACTCTCTGTTCAAGATACTTGCACTGGGAGACTAGTTCTATTTCTGCTCCATTTAAAAATACATTGGATCCTTCGATCCTTAAAACTAGAACACTGATGGCTGGCTTACGCTACAAACTTCATCACCTTTTAACAAGAGAGTAAGTATATAAAACGTTATTTTGTATATTTTACACATCAGCAGAAACAGAGAGAGATAGCAGGACACTGTGTTTTAGAGAGAACCCCTCCCCCCTGCGTCAACAAACGGTAATACCATCGCCCAGATGGTCCGCTTTTAGTTTCCCAGACGGTGCTTGTCAGGACTCTTTTCACTTCTGGCGGCGGGGGGATATTTCCTTCTTCTTCCTCCACATTGGGGGGTAACGGTGAAAACTCTTCTCTGATCTCGCTTTTTGTGTGCGTTTCTTTGCTTTTTGTTGCAAATATCTTGTACACCGCTGGTTTCACAGTATTTTCTTGATGCACTACTTCTTCCGATACAATGGTTGCGTGGAGATCTCTGGAAGACACCAGAGTTAACACAGCCCAATCTGTTGAGGTCAACGTCGCTTTAACACTGTGGGGTCCATACGTTTCTCCATTCTTCAGATTGTAGAAATGCAGTTCATTCGCCATATAGTTGAATACGTATCCCCAAACATGTTCATTTTCCAGAAGCCATTTCTCTTCAAGATCTTCGAACGGAGGTGTTTGAACCCGGCACAGATACTGCATCCGTTTCTTGATTGGCGCTCCGGACGGATGGCGGTAATTTGTCACAGGCGTCTCGCTGATTAAACCCATATCGAGGCGTCTCTTGGCCATTTTTTCTTTTTGGAAAGATGACTTGATGATTGGAAATGACTGGCTTTTTATCTGCACGGGGTTCTTTTTTTTTTTATCTCACTCCACCCCCTCGGTCTTCTGACATCACATAATTGGGGCGGGCCCACCTGTCACTTTTTATGCACACTAATGTGATTGAAACATTTTTTATGATACACCATAAGGCGCAACAGTGGGGGCTTTTCACACCTGTGAATACACATCAACCCCCTCCTATCGACGGATCTCACACCTACTTGGGATATCACACCTACTTGAGATCTCACACCTCGATCAAAGGGGAGGCGGGACTTAGCTCATTTGCATAATGGGGGGAGGTGTGACCTGTCACTTTTTTATGCATACTAATGAGACGAAAGCGGGATGAATATTACTACTTGTGTGAACCACTTTTTTGTGTCCCCTGGTTTTCCGTTGTGTTATGAGGTTCATGCAGCATTTTTATTTGCAGCATTTTGCTTATGCAATGCTTTTAGTAAATGTGTTGTTGATGACATGGATAGCCGCATGTCATCATTTCAGCGCTGGTTGTCTTGGTGGTGCCCAGCAAACAATGTGGGCTTCGTAAATAATTGGACAGCCTTCCGGGGAAAACCTGGTCTGATTAAGAGAGACGGCATTCATCCTACTTTGGAAGGTGCAAATCTCATTTCGGCAAACATTTCAGGGCTTTGTGGACTTAATCCATGACAAACTGGAGTTGAGACCAGGAGGCAGAGTCGCAGTCTTACACGCTTCTCTGCGCTCTCTCCTAGGCAGACATCCATAGGAATCCCGAACCCAATAAAATACCCAATATTAATGGTGTGTGTGTCTGCCCAAGGACAATTTAAGGTAAAACCTAATAGAGGTGTCATACATAATAACCTAATAAAAGTAAATGTAACAACTACTACAGTGCAACAAAACAGGAAGATTAAATGTGGTCTCTTAAACATAAGATCTCTAGCATCTAAAGCAATATTGGTAAATTATTTAATATCAGATTATAATATTGATATTTGCTGTCTCACTGAAACTTGGTTGAGACATGAAGAATATGTCAGCATACAGTAAATGAGGCCACTCCACCCAGCCATATCAATACTCATATTGCCCGAGGCACGGGCCGAGGAGGTGGAGTTGCAGCAATCTTTGACTCAAGTTTACTTATCAATACTAAACAAAAATTAAATTATACCTCCTTTGAAAGCCTCGTTTTTAGTCTTACGCATCCGACCTGGAAAACTTTGCAGCCAATCTTATTTGTTACAGTGTACCATGCACCAGGTCCTTATTCAGAATTCTTATCAGAATTCTCTGAGTTTTTATCAACTTTGGTACTTAAAACAGATAAAGTAATTATCGGAGGTGACTTTAATATTCATGTTGACGATGATAAAAATAGCCTTACTGTTGCATTTAACTCTATATTAGATTATGTTGGTTTCTTTCAGAGTGTAAATAAACCAACCCACTGCTATAATCACACTCTCGACCTTGTTCTGACTTATGGTATTGAAATTGAGCAACTATTAGTCGAACCGCATAATCCTGCTTTATCCGACCATTTCTTAGTAACTTTTGAAGTAATGTTACTAGACTACAAAGCATTAGCCAAAAGCTCCTGCAGCAGAAACCTATCTGTTAGTGCTATAGCCAAATGTAAGGAAGAGATTCCACCAATACTTAACTCGATAGCATGTCTGAATGTAAGGGAGGAAACTTATACAAAATGTACACCACCCCAAATTGATCATGTTGTTGATAGTGCTACCGATGCGCTGCGAATAAAATTAGACTCTGTTGCTCCTTTGAAAAAGAAGAGAATAAAACAACATAGATTAGCTCCATGGCATAATGCCGAAACCCGCAAAATAAAGCAAAAGTCGAGACAACTTGAAAGGATATGGCGTTCCACTAAACTTGAAGAATCTCGTTTAATTTGGCATATATTACTCTCAATGAATATAAGAAAGCACTGCGTAAAGCGAGAGCAGCCTACTACTCTTCATTAATAGATGAGAATAAGAATAATGCAAGATTTCTTTTCAGCACTGTAGCCAGGCTGACAGAGAGCCACAGCTCGACTTAGCCTTCTATTCCAATAGCACTTAGTAGTAATGATTTTATGTGCTTTTTTAACGATAAAATTGTTACTCTTAGAAACAAAATCAATGACCTCTTGCCTTTGACCAGTATAGTATTATCAACAGCTCCCGGAAAAGTAAGTTCTAATATTACACTAGATAGTAAACTAGAATGCTTTTCAGCCATAGACCTTGAACAATTAAATTCAATGATTCTCTCTTCTAAACCATCAACGTGTATCTTAGACCCGATTCCAACTAAGCTGTTAAAATACATTTTTCCATTAATTAGCACTTCTTTATTAAATATTATGAATATGTCTTTATTATCAGGCTATGTTCCACAATCATTCAAAGTAGCAGTGATGAAACCGCTTCTTAAAAAGCACAACCTCGATCCAGAGGTTTTAGCCAACTATAGACCTATTTCTAATCTTCCGTTCCTCTCAAAAATTCTTGAGAAAGCAGTCGCAAAACAGCTGTGTGATTACTTAAAAAACAATGATTTATTTGAAGATTTTCAGTCTGGCTTTAGAACACAACATAGCACAGACACAGCTCTGGTTAAAGTCACAAATGACATTCTAATAGCCTCAGACAAGGGACTTGTCTCTATTCTTGTCTTGCTCGATCTTAGTGTTGCATTTGATACTATCGACCATGCTATCCTATTGCAAAGACTAGAGCACTTAGTTGGCATACAGGGAACTGCTTTAGGCTGGTTTAGGTCCTATCTATCTGAACGCTCTCAGTTTGTACGTGTCAACGATGAATCTTCCATGCAAACCAAAGTTAGCCATGGAGTGCCACAGGGCTCAGTGCTTGGACCTATTTTGTTCACACTATATATGCTTTCGTTAGGCAATATTATAAGGAATCATTCTGTAAACTTTCATTGTTATGCAGATGATACTCAACTATATTTATCAATCAAGCCTGATGAAATTAATCATCTAAATAAAATTCAAGACTGCCTCAAGGACTTAAAAACGTGGATGACCTTACATTTTTTGATGTTAAACACGACCAAAACTGAAGTTATTGTACTTGGCCCGAAGAACCTACGAAACAAATTATCTAAAGATATACTAACTATGGATGGCATTAATTTGGCCTCCAGTGAGACTGTAAGGAATCTTGGTGTTATATTTGATCAGGATTTATCCTTTAACACCCACATAAAATCAATTTCAAGGACCGCCTACTTCCATCTACGTAACATTGCAAAAATCAGGCATATCTTGCCTCAAAACGATGCAGAGAAACTAGTCCATGCATTTGTTACTTCAAGGCTGGATTATTGTAACTCCTTATTATCAGGGTGTACAAAGAAGTCAGTCAAGTCGCTTCAGTTGATTCAAAATGCTGCAGCTCGTGTACTAACCAGAGTTAGGAATAGGGACCACATTACTCCTGTTCTGGCTGCCTTACACTGGCTCCCTATAGAACACAGGATATAATTTAAAATTCTTCTTCTCGCCTACAAAGCCCTTAATGGGCAGGCGCCATCTTACCTTAAAGAACTCATTATACCCTACTGTCCTACTAGGGCATTGCGTTCCAATAATGCAGGGTTGTTGGTTGTTCCTAGAGTCTCTAAAACTACAATGGGAGGCAGAGCCTTTTCTTGTCAAGCTCCACTTTTGTGGAATCAGCTTCCAGTTTGTGTTCGGGCGGCAGACACCCTATCCGTTTTTAAGAGTGCGATTAAGACCTTCCTTTTTGATAAAGCTTATAGTTAGGGCTGATTAGATTCAGCCCCTAGTTTTGCTGATATAGGCTTAGTTTGTCGGGGGACATCTTACTTCTTCCTTCTCTCTGTCTATACCTGTGTACTCTCATGTTCCGATTAACCCAGCTTCCCCAAATTTCTTTCTTTTTGGTGTCTACAGGACTGTCTCAGAAAATTAGAATATTGTGATAAAGTTCTTTATTTTCTGTAATGCAATTAAAAAAACAAAAATGTCATACATTCTGGATTCATTACAAATCAACTGAAATATTGCAAGCCTTTTATTATTTTAATATTGCTGATTATGGCATACAGCTTAAGAAAACTCAAAAATCCTATCTCAAAAAATTAGAATAGTTCCTCAGACCAAGTAAAAAAAAAAGATTTATAACAGCAAAACACAATCAAACATTTGAAAATGTCCATTAATGCACTCAGTATTTGGTTGGGAATCCTTTTGCACGGATTACTGCATCAATGCGGCGTGGCATGGAGGCAATCAGCCTGTGGCATTGCTGAGGTGTTATGGATGCCCAGGATGCTTCAATAGCGGCCTTTAGCTCATTAGCATTGTTGGGTCTGGTGTCTTTCAGCTTCTTCTTCACAATACCCCACATATTCTCTATGGGGTTCAGGTCAGGGGAATTTGCAGGCCAATCGAGGACAGTAATGCCATGGTCAGTACACCAGTTACTGGTGGTTTTGGCACTGTGGGCAGGTGCCAGATCATGCTGGAAAATGAATTCCTCATCTCCATAGAGCTTTTCAGCAGACGGAAGCATGTAGTGCTCTAAAATCTCTTGGTACACAGCTGCATTTACTCTGGGCTTGATGAAACACAGTGGACCAACACCAGCAGCTGACATGGCTCCCCAAACCATCGCTGACTGTGGGAACTTCACACTGGATTTCAAGCAACTTGGATTTTGCTCCTCTCCAGCCTTTCTCCAGACTCTGGCGCCTTGACTTCCAAATGAAATACAAAACTTGCTTTCGTCTGAAAAGAGGACTTTGGACCACTGTGCAACTGTCCAGTGCTTCTTTTCCTTAGCCCAAGTCAGACGCCTCTTCCGTTGTCTTGAGTTCAGAAGTGGCTTGACCATGGGAATACGGCTATTGTAGCCCATTTCCCGGACACGTCTGTGAACAGTGACTTTTGATACCTGGACTCCAGCTTCAGTCCACTGTCTTTGAAGCTCCCCCAAATTCTGGAAGCGACTCTTCTTCACAATGCTGTTAAGGCTGCGGTCATCTCTCTTGGTTGTGCAGCGTTTCCTGCCACATTTCCCCCTTCCAACAGACTTTTTGTGGATGTGCTTTGAAACTGCACTCTGTGAACAGCTTGCTCTTTGAGAAATTTCTTTTTGTGTCTTACCCTCCTGATGGAGGGTGTCAATGACGGTCCTCTGGACAGCAGTCAGATCAGCAGTCTTCCCCATACTTGTGATTTAGTTTACTGAACCAAGCTGAGTGTTTTTCAAGGCTCAGGAAACCCTTGCAGGTGTTTCGAGTTAATTAGACGATTCAAGTGATTCGTTGAACACCCTACTAGTATACTTTTTCATGATATTCTAATATTTAGAGATAGGATATTTGAGTTTTCTTAAGCTGTATGCCATAATCAGCAATATTAAAATAATAAAAGGCTTGCAATATTTCAGTTGATTTGTAATGAATCCAGAATGTATGACATTTTTGTTTTTTTAATTGCATTACAGAAAATAAAGAACTTTATCACAATATTCTAATTTTCTGAGACAGTCCTGTATATACGCCGGGATCCGGAGTCAAGGATGATCCTGCGGTCCTGTGTCATGGATCGGGAGTCCTGGATCTTGAGTCGTGGCTGTGGTCCTGGATCATAAGTCCTTGGATGGATATCCTCGTGGATTCATCTTCCTATTATACACACATGCATTTCCAAACATTTGGACTACCTATGTTGCAAATGTATTATCTTTTCAATTTACACACGGCATCTATTGCACGTCTGTCCGTCCTGGGAGAGGGATCCCTCCTCTGTTGCTCTCCCTGAGGTTTCTCCCATTTTTCCCTTTAAACTGTGGGTTTTCTCTGGAAGTTTTTCCTTGTACGATGTGAGGGTCTAAGGACAGAGGGTGTCGTATTGTCATACTGATATTCTGTACAAACTGTGAAGTCCACTGAGACAAATGTAACATTTGTGATATTTGGCTATATAAATAAACATTGATTGATTGATTGATTGTTGTCAAGTTGGCGAAGATATTTTTTCTATGTTTTTTGCATCATTTCTGAACTTCAGCGCGTTCTCGTAATGGAAATGTGTGGGCTGTTGAAACGTGTTTGCACCTGTATAACAGCTGTATGAAGTGGGGCAAGCTGTCCTGGGAGGTAACCAAAGAAATGAGAGTTACTATTTGTTTCCACCTCAACCTCTTCGTCCTGCCTCGCTGAGAGTAAAGAGCACTTTAAAATATATTCAGGTTCTTATTCATAGTGCAGCTTTTCTGACTATAAACCTGCAGAAATAAGATGCGGGACAGTATATAATGACGTGGAAAAGTTGTGAATAAAGCCATGAAATCCTTCTGAAAATACATTACAAAAGAATTGTATAAAAGAATAAACTGATAATTACCGCCACACGATACCGCCTTTCTCAAATTTAGTTTTTAACTCATTAACATACATTTACATGGACACATTTCTATGGGCTGAGGACCAGTACAGTCATAAAACTTTGGTGTACTCGACATTTCCAGGAACACAATTGGACTCTATTAGCTGGCATCTAGACTTCAATGTTAACATAAATCGAAACAAATAAATATCAATAACAATAAGTAAGAGACCATGATTTGGCTTAAAGTTATTGTTTACGTCAGACGTGACATGAACAGCGATCTCAAGTGGTTTTTTGTTTGATTGACAGATACACCCCGACCTTGTCTTCCCCTCATAACCGTATTGACACTGCAGTTTGGTGATTTTGGAACGCAATTTTCAGAAGACACAGCAGCTGTTGTATAATTGTCCCCCTGTTCCCAGATACCAGCAATTTGGTGGGTATGTTGTGATCATACCCAATAAAAACAATGGCAAAAACAACATCCAAGCTCCATTTTTCAAAATATGTTTGAAGGTTTATAGCAAGCTTTATAGCAGCATGGGGATATGAGAGAGAAAGAGAAAGAGACAGCAGAGAGAGAAATCTCAATCAGATAACAGAGGGAGGCAATTACTACATAATGATTGGACTCCAAACAAGGTCCTAACAGAGCCAGACGGGTGTGGTTTACCAGCCGTTTACATATTCTGTACACAGAATGGGACACATCCTGTTTGTGTCATGCATAAATCAGCAGCCGGTGTGGCAAAAGTAGGGCCATGTGTTTTGATTAGGGGTTTAACATTGAAATGTAAAGGTCACCTATTATGCAAAATCCACGTTTCCGTCTTTTATACATAAACTAAAGTAACAGACAGAGAATCAGCACTTTTGAAACAGGTGGATTATGGGATGCTACAATGATCTGTTTGGTATTTCGAGCCCAACACTTCAGAGACATGTTTTGTAAAAACCTGAGACCTATAATATTTCGATGAAAGACAGTATTATAGGGGACCTATACATTTGAATAAAATACCTTAAATACCTTTAAAAGTATTTTAACAAGCTGTAGTGAGCCAGAGTCTGAGCTGGTGATCGTGGGGTTTATGGATATAATGACAGCTGTCACAGTCACTCAGCTGTAGATAATGACTGTTTAGTCTGTGAGTCGGCAGAAAGAGGAAAATAAAACTCTTGTTCTGGGCTGTTATGTTATAGTCTCTGCTGACTGCACATTTACGCTTGGTCAAATATGCTTTATTAAATAAGAAACACCACTTTCTGACATCTTTTTAAAGACAAAACAAGTGTGTGTCATTTGATGCTATCAGACAGGACACTCACAGGTAGTTTCACAGCCGAAATCTTGAACCACTCAAATCTATTCAACAAAAACTCGTGTTGTAATATATATGCTTTTCAGCATACAATATTAATTAAATTGAAATACGGTGCATATATCCCTTATATCCCAGAATTAAAGTATGCTTTTAAAAAAGGTTTCATGAGACGATGGTCATCAAGTTTCTAAAATCAAAGCTGAACTGTATAACATAAAAAGGCACACATGTATTGTACTCAATGTAAAGGCAGACTTGGAGCCAATCCTGCAAATTCAGATTTTTAGAAATACAAACATATAAACTACGCATTCTGGTACACTCTGAGAAGAAAATAAATAAATCTATTACTATCCGACATATTAATAATATTTGATGCCATTGTTTCTTTTTCACTTTGTTCTGACAGCTGAACTTGCTGCTCCACACAGAGAGAAGAGTAAAGAGGAGAGAGTCTGTGTGAATTACTTTAAATTGTGGGTAAGGGTAGATAGCCCCCATTGTTCTTTGAACCTGTCAATCATAAACCGGGGATCATATTTCATTATGTGTTCATTTGTATCTGAAGTTGTACCCATGGATGTATAAAGAATAGTTTTACCGTATAGTTATTCTCCGTGGGGACTTCCGGCAACAATCTTTATTCTGATTGGCCAGAAGACTCGAAAACAGTTTTTATTGAGAAGATGATAACTACGTGACAGAAGTTTTATAAAAAACGTTGGTCTCCGGTACTTCCAGTCCAACGCCTACTGCATGCACAGCGTTAGAAAATCGGGCCTTCAAAATAAAAGTTTGACTTTTTTCAAAACATCTGCGACCCACTCGAAACCAGTTGAGAACCACTGCTCTAAAAGATCTCTGCTACTTGTTTCTGAGTTGTTTAAGTCATGTTTCTAGGCAACCCTTCTCAGAGGAAGGAAAGCAGCCTTCAGAAGCAGCTCCGAAATCTGCTGATCTGTATCTGTTTATGTTTACAACAGGCCTGTTCCCCTACTGTTCCTCCCTCACCCCTCACCCCCTCCCCTCTTCACCCCATCTTTTTTTTTTTATAAGCTATCATACCCACTTCATGATTTCCCTTGGTCTCTTAGTTTCCTATATTTATTTCCCCCCCCCTTTGCTTTTGATTTGTTCATTTCTGCATGATGTTCCTGCCTCTCTTCAGTGGCGGAACAGAGCAGTGCACCGCTGTGTTCTCAGAAAACCTCCCATGCACAAGAGCTATGGGCTTCACTCTCTGCAGGAAGGTGCATCACTCAATATTACTGCAGGGTGAGGGTACTGTGTTGAAATGAAAAGAATAAAAGAAGCCTGGCCGTCAGTGCAAAGTAATTTCAGTTTTACACAACGCAATGGAGAAGTAGAGGTAAAAGGGTGTCAAATGTTATGAATTATTCTGATGTCAATCATATGCTTGAATTCAATGAATATTTGTATCTTGCTCTACTCAGAGATGCAGTATTGCATATATTCATTGTAAGAATTGTAAAGTGCACTGCTGCAAGACGAAGACACTCTAGGGATTAATAGAAAAAGTCAAAACCACCCACTCAGCATCCCCCTGTTCCAATTAAACCAGTAAAGCATTGGTAATAATATGTCCGGCTCAGTGTGTGTCAGTGTGTGTGACCTCAACCCTGTTGTAGATTAAAACTCGAGGCCGGCTTTGTGGAACAAACAGATGGACTCAGAGCATGACAGGCTGGTGCAACAGGCACTGGTCATTTTCACGGGGTGTTAAATCCAACATCATGTTAAACACGAAACGCCACACACAATGCTGTCATTATTTAAAAAGAAAATATCTAATTGGAACACATTTTTACGGAGTCCCTAATGGGACATGGAAAAAAAATTAAGTCAGGCTAACGGGTTAGCTTCTCGTGCGCACGAGAAACTAACCCGTTACCCTGACTTTATTTTTTTTTTTACTTTATTGGCCGAAATGTCCATAAAATTAAGTCTGAGTTCAAAATATATCTCAAACAATGTATGCACTGTCATTTCCCCACGTAAACATAACAGTCTGCAATGTAATGGTTGTCTCCTGCTCCATTTCCTCCTTGGCGCACCGGTAACTTATTTTTCTCATATTTTTTTTTATGTCTCTTAAAACGTTATCCCAACTCTTTTTAACATTTTAGCCAGGGACATATAATTTCTCATCATCACTTATCGGTTTGCAGCCTACCGTTTTAAAGCCTTGAGTTTGGCATTTTGGCCGTCACTACCTTGTTGTCTTTTTTAAGTCACCAAATTTGGTACAGGAGGGTTTAGCTTGGGAGGGATACTCATTGCTATGCTTCTCTTCTAATTGCAAGATTGTTGTGGTAGGGACTTGTCAAAGGGAGCCACGCCTTAAATCATACACTCTATTGACATCTATTTTACTCCATAATTTACAAAATGAGCATCATGCTTTTTTGGAGAAGACGTGAATCACTGGATTGAGACCAAAAACGTATGAGAAAAAGGATTACTGATGTAATGTATGAAGTGATAAGTAGGATCATTTTTCTCATGGACTTATCCTAAGTGTGTCTGTAGTATGTGTTTTATGGCGCATTTCCACTACAGCGCAGAGCGCGGTTTAAGCGTGCCGTGCCCGTTTTTGGTTGCGTTTCCACTAGGCGTAGTTCCGGCTAGCGGGTACTTTTTCACAGTTTTTCTGGCTCTCCAAAATTGAGGTTCTTTCCGGGCCAACACCCGGGCTGAGTATGCTAAACTAGTGAGAGAATCGCTGGCAACTACAACAAAATGAACATATTTGACCGTGATTTAATTATAATACACGTTCCAAAATTATGCCGAAGTAACAACATTCTGTTACCTGTTAGTAAAAACCATGAATTAATGCTTTGACAAGTCTGCAGACAAGACGGCAGGCGAGAAACCTTTTAAAATGCGTGTTTTCTAAATAGAGAACGGCTAAGCTAACGTTGTATATGCTCCGACCGTCCACACTCACAACAACGGCCTACAGACATAAATAAACCAGCGACTGTATTCGCCATGACACAGACAGTCTGTGGTTTGTACTTGTTTAACTTTTGTCTAGTTTCTGAACAGATATGAGGAGCTGTGAGCTCTGAGTGCTAACAGCTAACGGCTGTGTTGTTTTTCTGGGGCTCTCATTGAAGATGACGTCACGGCTCTGCCTACACTGCGTTACTCTAGTTACTGCCCCAGTTCCTAAACTGTAATGGAAACGCAGCATAAAGTGAGCCTGGCCTAACAAGGCCTTACGAGGCCTAGCAATACCGTACTAAGCCGAGCGAGGCCCTGCAGTGGAAAAGCGCCATTAGATTCTGTGTTTAAGGATTAGACTGCAAATGTTAATCAAAATACCAGATTCTGAAGCCAGTTTCCGTTGGATTATAACATATCCCTATAGAGCTCTGATGTAAATATCTTTTATCTTAGAAGACATGACCATTTTTTTCAGTATGGAATATACAATACTAACTTAATCCTCAATCTTATGTGGCGAACATTTTTCCAGTGTGAATTTGACAACATGACTTATTTATCATGACATACATGTATGTTTCAGTGGTATTATTTGTTAGCAAAATTCCACTAGTTGCCTGGTCTCCTCACTCTGGGGCCCCTGGGTAATGATTAGAACATCAGCCAGATGTTACTGTGGGGGGTAAAGGTCAAGCTGTTAGTGCAGGTGAGTGTGAGACATCCGTGTTTCCAGAGTTGATGGTGATGGATGACACAACTGGGGCAGACAGATAGGAGACTATATAGGGGTGGAGTTAGGTATAGGTCAGTCTAGGCCAGGGGTCACCAACCTTTTTGTCACCGAGGGCTACTTCAAGGGTACTGAGTAATACGAAGGGCTACTTGTTTGATACAAACTTCCTGAATAACATAATTGCATGGTTCACCTTTAATGATAATATTATTATTAATAATAATCAGAATACATATTAATTTACTGTATGTGAAGGACTGTCTGATCACATGTTAATGTTAATTATTCCTCACAATAATTATTAACAATGATTTACCATTGCTATAGCAACCCCATTGTTTTGTTATGAAAATGTATCTATATTTATACACATTCTCGCGAGATCTATCAGGGGTCGTTGTAATGCTGCGTT
This sequence comes from Notothenia rossii, assembly GCF_949606895.1. NCBI lineage: Eukaryota > Metazoa > Chordata > Actinopteri > Perciformes > Nototheniidae > Notothenia > Notothenia rossii. Next base: position 35,876,953 of record NC_136902.1, on the reverse strand, counting down.
CACACCGGACGCGACTTCGCTCTAATCGCTCGAGTTTCACCGCTGCTGCCTGCTGTGTTTACTCGCATCATTCAAACAAGACGCGCTGGCTCGGGAGCTACAACTACAACATGAACATATTTTACCGTGATTAAATTGTAATACACGTTTCTAAATGATGCCGAAGTAATAACATACTGATACCGGCTAGTAAAAACCATGAATTAATGCTTGACAAGTCTGCAGACAAGACGGCAGGCGAAAAACCTTTTAAAATGCTTGTTTTCTGAATGGAGATTGGGTCGACCAGGCTAAGCTAACGTTGTATATGCTCATTCCACACTCATAACAATGGCCTACAGACATAAATAAACCAGCGACTGTATTCGCCATGACACAGACAGTCTGTGGTTTGTACTTGTTTAACTTTTGTCCAGTTTCTGAAAAGATATGAGGAGCTGTGATCTCTGTTTGCTAACTGCTAACAGCTGATGTTTTCTGGTTGAACGTCAGTGGCAGGCTGAGATCCTCACCACTGCTGTGTGTGTGTGTGTGTGTGTGTGTGTGTGTGTGTGTGTGTGTGTGTGTGTGTGCGTGTGTGCGTGTGTGCGTGTGTGCGTGTGCGCGCGCGGTGATGAGGCCCATGATCGTAGCTGCTCATGCTAGCTTGTCTCAGCTAAATGTGGAACGGAGATTTGGTGCGTGGAGTTCAACTCTGAACCTATCTGGGGTCAGAGTTCAATTTCACGCACCAAATCTCCATTTCACTTACATATGTACATACAAAATGTGTGCTTTTAAAATGTTATATTCAATATTGTCATTTTAAAAATAAAAATGTATTCAATCATTTTTTTAGACGGAGCTCCATGGTGACTTGTGCTATTTTTAGAACATGCACGCGGGCGACCAATTTCCCCCCTGCGGGCGACTTAGTGCCCGCGGGCACCGCGTTGGCTACCCCTGGTCTAGGCTAATGGGTGTGTAGAGCTAATGGCAGCCATTACAGAAAGATTACCATTTACTGTCCCAGGAGGATATTTGTTTCACAGCTGGTACACAACAAAAACACAAGTAGACATACATAGATACACACATTCCAACGAGGAGCACCCTGTTAAAAATGTCCAGGGGCTACAACAATAATATCACTTTAAAAACGTGTATACTTGTTTTTTGGAAATGTTATGCTAAGAAATTAGAAAATTAGCCATTTAAATATTATTAAATAACTTGCAGACATTTCATTTTGCAAGGTGAATAGGGTAAAAAGATCATTACTAGATGTAGATAGAAATCCACTATTTAATTTCCCCAGTTGATTTCTTATATTAAGACATACATTTGTATAATGATAAAACGGAAAAGTAATACCTATGTCCATATACAAAAGTTATATCTAATGATGCAAATGAAAAATCATCTAATGAAAACGTTTGATGAATGTAGGGGAACTCTACAATTGTAGACAAAGGAAACAACTTTAGTAACAGATGATTGAAGACCTCTGTATTTGTCACAAAGATGTACACAGCACACACCGTGAAATTTGACCTCTGAACTGGGAGCTCTCCAAGTACCAGTCCATACTCACTACGTCTGTTCAGGGACTTGAACCGGCCACCCTCCGGTTTCCAAGCCCAGTCTCTACAGACTAAGGTCTTTCCTTTCTGCTTGTATTCAAATGTATAAAGGGAAAAAAAGCCCAAACTCTCAAAATTGACCAGTTCATGAAAAAATGATGTGTTTGGCTGAAGTGCCTTGCCTTCATTTCGCTTAATTTTTCTTGCTGCTATTATTCATCATTTGTCACAGGGATGGAGAAAAAGAAAGTGAAATCCGCACAAAGAGGATTACAGAGAAGATTAAACAGTCTTCAATGTGGCCGAGGGGTAAAATCACTGGCGACGTATTGTCTTATCAGTTTGTGTTACACTACCAGCCCTCACCCTCAGTGATGTCATTGAAGCTGTCTCCTTGGATACGGGTAGTGGAGCATCTGATTGGACAGTTAACCTCGGGGGCATCAGTGTGGACTGTCCTCCTGTTCCTCTTAGTGGGACTGATGGGAAATGTGCGCCGGAGTGACACGCTTTCATTTAGTCTGCGCGGCCGACAGTATAATCCTCATGCAAACACATTTTGTCTTTGCTCTGACGTGCCTGGTAGACGATGAGCGGCATCTCTTTACTTTCTGTTTCACACTCTAGCACTTTCCCTGTTTTATTTATTTTCCCTGCCTGTTTTTGTATTCAGTCACCTCTCAGTAGCAGTTCCTCTATATTCCAAAGTTCTATATTCCATTATCTTTGTATTTCTTTGCATTTAGTGTTTGTACTTTCTTCCAGACTTCTTTATTTTTTTTCTTTTGCGCCATTGAGTCCACTTGCTTGTAAGAAAAAGGTTTACTGATGTTATAAATCAAGTTAGAAGTAGGGTCTTAACATTTTCTCATAGATGTCCATACAACCGGATATCCGACCGACCTCTCCCTCTACTTTTGTGTTTCTCAGTCTAGCACCCTCTTGATTTTCTTTTCAGTCACATCTCATCAAACATCCATACCGCTCTGCTTTCCTCTTTTTTTTCTGTCTCGCCTTGAACATCATCTTTTCTCCTGTTCTTCTTTTCTAATAAAAGTAGGGATTAAGATCAGATTGATTACTGGGGTTATCAAATCAGTGAGAAGTAGGGTCATTTTCTCATAGACAATCTAACTTCCTTTGACTATGATTGGCCTCTCCCTCTGTTTTCTAGCACCCTCCTTTTATTTTTTCTGCCTTTATTTGTATTTGGTCACATCTTTCAACACATTGAAAAACACCTAATTTACATTGGGTGTGTTTCTTAGTGTATGTGTGCGCTTGCGTCTAAATTACATTGTCTCACGCTGGTGGCCCTGATCTGTATTGAAATCCTCCATGCACTGGTTCCACTGTTAAACCCCCATCTAGCGGTGACTCAAGCTCTATGGAGAATGTGATGAATGAGCCGGAAAAAACAATTCACATTTCAATATACAGCACGGCACCTCAAGTTCTCCAAGGTCAAGCCTTTTTAATTTGAAGTGCGTTACTGCTCATTTTGGCTGCCAGCCTTTTCTCCTTGTAAAGGATATATCACTTATGGGATACACGATATTGGATTTTTGCCTGGATCCTATATTCTGATCATTCATTGCTCCTTTTGGCCGATTCTCCATGCCAATATACATATTTGGTAAATCGACCTAATTGGAGAGTCTATCAAGTCTTTCCTGTAGTGGAATTAACTAGGGCTGCACATTTTTAAAACTCTCCTAATGTTTGACTGATATTGCATTTGTGATATGATTAACGATATTGGAGGGATTGATCATTTTACAATGGTCAAGGTGGAGAAACTATCCTTTACATAGAAACCTATATATCAAACTACAGGAAAGGGTAAACCCCAAAAATCATAATAGGGCCCCTTTACATTTTGGTTGGTTGTGCAGCCCTAGATATAACATATTAATTCCTACTTATATCGTAAAGCCCCATCGGCAGATACAGATATAAATACATTGCTTTCAGATCGTACTTTATTGGAGGCAGATAAATATATTTTGTATGATCAGTGGCACACACATCATTCTCGGTATTACCAGCATTTCTATCCAATGCATTGTGTTATGGCCCAGACCTTTGTGGATATTTGTGGATCTCATTCCATACCACTCGGTGACCACAATATTGCTTCAGCAAAGCGGTTATTGCCCCTCTATCTGAGCCGGATCAGAATGGAGGTATCATTGTATAAGTGCACTATTGGAATAGATTGGAAGGGATTGTGTTTTCTTAAGAGCAATTGAGATAGCTGAAAGAACAATCGTAAACAATGCAACCCTCAATCATTCCGCCTTGGTGGTGTTTTATAACGGTATGATCCAATACTTCAGAAGGTATTCACATCAGATTTTTTTTAACTCGTCTCGACTTTGACTTGGAATTCATGACTTGAGACTTGACTTAAGCTTGAGACAGATGACTTGAAAGGACTTGACTGTTTAAAATTAAATATTTGCGTTTGTAGTGGGATATTACGTTTAGTTTTTTCGAAGAACGTGATTATAACGCCATGCGCGCAAACCTGGCAACCCACTAGACGGCAGGAGTGTCAGTTAACATGGCAGCGGCTAGCTTTACTCCAAAAATAGTTAAATTTGGATTCAAGGATTATTTTGTCGATGACGCTAATAAGAAGAGAACAGCGGTATGCAGGGTCTGCAGCATAAAGATCAGTGACAGGACCACCACAAAATCCAACTTCATTCGTCACTACAAAAAAAACCCACAGAGAAAGGTAGGCTACGTGACTGTGTTGTGTTAGCTAGAAAGCTAACGTTAAATTTAAGCTACGTTAGACTTGGTTTCAAATCGATTAAGCAAAGAGAAGACAAAACGGGATAAATGAACACTAGAACCGCCAAGGGATTCATTTTGACTAACCCTGATACTGACGGGCTGTCAGGAGAGAGAGAGGAAAAGAGATGCCTCGTTTATTTCCCCTGTGTTATTATTAGAAGTTACTGGAAACTTTTGAATAATGTAGTTCATCTACTTTTAGTTGTTTGTTTAAATGTTTTAATTATGTTGTTTTTGTTTGTAGAAGTGCATCATTCCTTGATTTATTGTAAAATGAATCTGAACTTTTTGATCTGTTATGATGATAAACTGAAGCCATTTCTAAATTAACCCAATTAACTGAGTCTTAAATCGCCCTACTTAGTTTATTAGGAAATTATGAAGAGGAACAAATTAAATGGTTTGAAAATGATATCTATGTAGGTGCTGACGCTGTTGGCGGTTCTAGTGTTAACAGAAATTTAAATTAAATATGTGTAATGGCAAATGCCATATATGATTTTTTTACCTGGAATTCTGCCTTTTTGAACAGACTTTTTGAGTCCTAGATATATTGTCTACAGTTCTGGGGTTAATATGAATCTAATATGATTGTCATCGGTCTAAATTAGATTTCAAATGATTACAGTAACTGTGTATGTTATGAAGATCATAGTGTGGGTTGAATCCATTTTCATAACCACTGTCTTTTAACTGATTTAAATGCGGAAACTGGGCTTATTCATCAGAATTTCATATGACTTGACTTGACTTGCTTGACCTGAGCAATGACTTGACTTGACTTGCTTGACTCTCACCACAGTGACTTGGGACTTGCTTGATACTTGTAGGTCAAGACTTGAGACTTGCTCATGACTTGCACATGTAGGACTTACTCCCACCTCTGCTGTAGCAGATGTATGAGCTATTTTAATGCTTTGAAAATGTCTGTGATGTGAGAAGAGGATACAGTGGAGCATAATTATACATCATAATCCTGTTGATGAGAATGATTGTCAAGCCTGTCATTGTAAAGTGAAAGCCTTTTGCCTAAGGCCTGTGGGTAATTACCATAATTAAACTCATTTAGTGACACATAGTAGCCTAATATGTTGCTTAAAATAGTGTTCATTATTGCCACGATGCACGCATATTTGCCTTTGATAAATACCTGTACATAACCTTGAAATGGTGACAGAATATTAAACATTGTTATGTTTGATGTAATTAACATACACGCGACCAGCACATATGGATATGGAAGTCACCAACAATTAGGGATGCACCGAATATTCGGCCGCCGAAAATTATCGGCCGAAAATGGTTAAAAAGGCCCTTTCGGCCGAAAAAATATCAGCGAATGTCAGGGGACAGGGTTACGTTGGTAAGCTAAGGTGTTGTTGTGATGACGTAATCAAAACGCGGCGACAAGCACGGCGCTCGACCATGCTCGCAGCTGGCTCACAGCCAACATGTCTGGCGCTTGGAGATATTTAAAAATATCAGAGAAAGAGGCGCGGATTACGATTTGCAAAACGTGTTCAGCTGACATTTCTCGAGGGGGTGTAACTGCAAAGACTTTCACCACTTCGGGATTACTCCACCACTTGTAATCAAAACACCCGGACAAATATGCGGAGTAAGATCAAATCAAGTGCACTGACTTGATTTGATCTTTTTCAGCGCTGCCTCTCATGTGCTTGATGAGAAGAGGAACAGACTTATGGCTGATAAAGCAGAGAAGCTACTGTTCATTAAAAAGAACCTCCCACTTTTCCTTAATAAGTAGACAAGGCTGGTTTATCATGAGTTTATCTAGTTCTACATGTCTACTCTATACCAACTTTCCTGAACAATTTTCATTGTGAGTTATAATTCACCATCTCAGGTTATCATTAGGGGGAAATGACAGCAGCACAGTGTTCAATATATTGTACTTTCGGTATCTAAATGATACTATGTTGTTTACATTGCTCATGAGGACAGACCATCTTATTTGCAGATTCTTGAAATTGTAATTTAATTTGTAATGGATTGTGGATTTTGCATCCAGTTTTCACTTTATGTATCTTTATACAATGTTTACTACTTTGCTTATGAGGACAGACAGCCTTATTTACTGATTCTTGAAATTCAATTGTAATTTCATTTGTAAATAGTTACATTCATGTGGATTTATCTAGTTTGCACATTTGTATGCATGCACTTATAGGTGCATTTGTTGTTGTTGAAGGCCTGGCTGTTACAGTCTTTATTTACACTATGTTGTTGTAGGCCTACTGGCCTAGATGTTTATGTAGTTTTAAAGCACCTTGGCTTTGTTCTGAATGCACTTTGTTGTAGTTATCCTACAGAGAAAAGAAAATGCACTTGACTTGGAATTAATGTACTGTATGCATTCAAAAGTGCTGAATAAATGTTTTATGGACCCATAATAGTGATTATTATTTAAGTTAAGTTTTGCCATAATCATGTCTTTTTCCATAATCAGGTAGCTGAACAACATTGGTAAAAAATGTATACATTATATATATATATATATATATATATATATATATATATATATATATATATATATATATATATATTTCTATTAATCATTTTCGGCCTTTCGGCATTCGGTTTTCGGCCAACTGTTTCCTATTTTCGGTATCGGTTTCGGCCAAGAATTTCCCATTCGGTGCACCCCTACCAACAATAGTTATGAAACATTTGTCTAACAAGAATGTAACATAACATTGCAAACAGAGAACTCTCCCTCCCTTCCTTCCTAACACCCAATTCAATTTTGCATAACCGTTCAACCAGCAAACTGATAAGAAATTAAGTGTATTGTATTCCACAATAAATCAAACAAATGCTGTAAAATAAATGATTTCCTTCCTTAAATATTATGCTTTAATGTTGAGTCCAATGGAAGTGTTTTAGGTAGGGGGAGAGAAACTCTCTCTGGAGGGAACACAGGGATGTTAGCCTTTGCAGACCATTTACATGCACAGAAACCTATAGAACACACTACAGGAAAGGGAAACCCCATAAAGCGTAATGGTCCTCCTTGAAACGACCTTCTAGTATCAACACCGTTCAATTGGAGCAAACTGGTACCAAAAAAGTGACGGATACAATCTAAAACTTTAGCAAATGGAAAACAAAAAACAGATATGCCAAACCCAGCAGTTTAATTGTGGTAATAACACTGCTGATTTAAATGGTTGTTCAATGCTGATGAAGAGGTCACATTATTCAGGGGCCTCAGGCACTAGCTAAATCAGCTCATTCTTTGTTGGTTCTGTTTCTGTGTGGTTTCTTTGGTTGCCATAGTCCCATAACGAGGTGTTGAAGCAATTTGGAACACACTCGTTCATCAACCAGACAGCAGCAGTCTTATTCATTCGTCTTTTGTTTTCATGTTTACATTGGGAACTCTATGCTATCTGAAAAACCCTTAAGTGTTGTGAGGACTTATTAGCATCTTATATACATGGTATGTATGAGGCTTAAACATACCTTATCATGCACACAAGTTCTTACTTCATTACCGTTGAGTTACCTTCCCACAGGCGGGTTCCTTTGAGGATATAGATTATACTGACAGGAACAATACCTATTCTGTTTACTGAGACAGAACCATTCATGCTGAGCTTTTGCCGAAGACTCTGTAAGCCAGCCAGTGTGATCAAACATCTCTTTGATCAAAATTCCCACTAACTGTAAGGACAGATTCCATTCAGCTCTCTGACCAATTTGTGCATTATTAGAATAAAACACAATCCTAATGCTTGCTTGATATTTATATAAAAGACTGGTGTTTAAATCTGTAATGAAGCACATCATTATGGCTGTGTTCACTTGCCCTGATCTGTCAGAAGTAATTTGAACCAAACAGCACTGTGGAAACAAGATCTCCTTAGTTCTCATTTTATGCTTGCATTCCGACCTTTCCGACATCTCCAAGCCGTTGATCAATCACAACAGAGCCGGCCAGCTAACCAATCAGAGCAGACTGGGCTCTGGTTTCAGACAGAGGGTGAAAAGAGGTGCTGCAGTACAGGCAGTATGAGACAAATAAAGAGCTTTTTGAACATTAAACCATGGAGACATGTCACAGTAGAGGCAGAAAACACAATATGAACCTCAACATTTGAATAATAATATTATGTCCCTTTAACTAAGTAAAAAATAATGGATGTATCCACCCTATAATTTGAATCTACCCCATGCTACATGGAGAACTCTGTTTCATTCAAATGGGGCCAGTAGTTACCATAATCCTGCTGACAGACAGTCAATAAACTAATCCTCGTTTGCTGAGGTAATTCATTGTTCTTAAAAACAGACACACAAATTGAGCTTTATCACATTCCAAAAATACTCTCTTTCCAAAAAACAAATTAGGCCAACACCTGCCCTCTCAAAACCTCTTCCCTAGGCCCCGGTTATGCATTTCACTTCAGACAACCAAAACTAACAGTTGCCAGCTGGAAATGAGAATCTGCTTCTGTCTGCTCCAGTCAGATCTCTGATAGAAGAGTAACCTACAACATTGGAGTATAGTAATGCCGGTACATGTGGGAAACTGTATTATTTTGTGAAAGCACTTTTATATTTGGTGGTATGTGATTAATCTGTCCTTTTCAGATATATGTTCCAGTGCAATAGAGTAGTGCAGTGATGAAGTACTTCTGGCCGACCTGGAACTTAGCATCACTAGGGATCCCCAGAGAAAAAGCAATGGGATTTCCCCGTTGGATTTTGGAGTATTGCAGAAAATAAGCTTTGTGGCAAACACACGTTTATGATACTTACATGTTGTTCTCAGCAGGATAATAAAGCTAATTCCTGGTATGTGTTAACCTACTTGGCAATAAACCTGGTTCTGATTTCTGATTATGGTATAAACAAACTACATCACAGTCAGATGGCCAAGCATGACCACTGCTAAGCTTGAGGCTGATTTGTGTTGCTGTGTTGACGTTTAGTAACGGCTGTTTGCAAGCCACAAGTAAGTAAACAAAGGAGTCCAAAGGAGGCGTTTCTGCCAGGGGGGGTATGTGGGAAAAAAATAACCCCCTGGTTGGAATTTTATATAACGCACTACAAGAAAGGGAAAACCCTAAAAAATAAAATAGGGCCTCTTGAGGGACGCCTTGAAGTGTGCAACGTGAAATCTGCTTCCTGAATTCCCCCAAAACCCTCCAAATCCGCCAGTATGACACTGTTCCCGAGCCCCCTTCATGATAAATGACTTATCAGTCAGCCATCATGCTACATTGAACAGAAATTGGAAAACGACAGTAAATGAGCAGAGGAATTGAAAGCGTAGGAAATCTCACAGGAGTAATGAACCGAGGGTGGAGGATGTGCGAGGGGGGATCCAGAACACAAAGTCAGACTTAAATTATGAATGACACACAGCATCAAACTTTCAGACTGAATCTGTGATGCAGCTCCAGCAGGGATGGAGGAGAGGGCACAGTGAAAAGCTGTCTCAAACTATGTTGGGTTTGGGGTTGACTTGCCGTGTTGTTCAGCTCTTTAGAAAACAAGCCTTGACGATGATATAGCCGAGAGGAAATTAAAAGGCTTTTAATTATGCACAGCGAAGCATCCGCTGTGATTCCGCGGCTTTCTCAACGCACTTCACAGTTTCTGCATGAAGAAGCTCTCCTGCTCCGAGCCGTGGGAAGAGAGACGTAAACAAACTTGACCTTTTAGTGGAGTAAGATGTCTAAAGAGGTTGGTGCACATCCTGCTCAGAGAGAGATGTGCTGGCATGATTGAGTCATGAAGAGTCAACTGATATTATGTCTTAACTGCACGTCTAACATCATATTGCAGGTGTTATTTTATCCGATGCTTCTCTATCTGTCCCCAATGGCCTGATGGCTATAATGAATGGTTCTTAACCCGCACAGATGTTATATTATATCCTCTGCATTAACATAAATAATGTAATTAGCACATCAACAGAGAGGTGTCACTCCTCCTCCTTTTCTTTCTTTCTTTTCAAAATGTATATTTTCTACTTTCTTGTTTATTTCTTGTCTTTTTCATTTATATTGTACAATGCCATGTGTTTTTATGCTGCTGCAACACAAACATTTCCCAAATTGGGATCAATAAAGTACTATCTTATCTCTCTCTCTTATCTCTTCTTGTTGCTGTCGTTGGCTGTCAAGTTGGAATGAATGTGCAATAACACGTCATTTCATTTCAGCACATCCAATGATGCAGCCTAACAACCCTGTCTCCTAAAAATTACGTTCCCACAGAACTAAACTGCATTCTGAATTAGGTTTAGCAAGAAACGTATTTTCTCCCACGTTACGTTAGTTATGAACGTATCTTAAATACGTTTATTTTCTACATATCTTTGCCATTTATTGTCTTGCTTATAATAATGATAATAGTCATTTATAAATATCATTTTAGAGCACACCTTTGAAATCGACAATCAGGCTCGATATATGGTTAAATTAAAATCAGTAGGCGAGGCTGTAATTTCGCCAGCTGCTACTCTCATGAGTGAGGCAGAACATCATAGTTCTAACATGCCAAAAGCTGCTGTGTCGTTTATTGCACCTCAAACATTAAAACAAATCCAGAGTTACGTGTTTCTGTACTTCCTCTAAGAAGAAAGGACAGTAACAGAAGAGCTCTGTGGCTTCAGGCTTGATCGACGTTCAAATGACAGCGTTGGTTTCCCCAAAAGTGGGCGGGGCTGTAAAGTGACGTAGATTTTACTCTCATATCTTATTCAAAACCATTCTATTTATTCTAACGTAAATTACATGCCTGTGTTTTATCTTTTTATTTATTTGTTTTTATTTTAAATCGTATAATGTCTGACTTTTTTTGCCGTCTGTGAGGAAAAGAAATGGGGCTTAGAGCCTCAAAACACTGAAATCTGTATTTTTTAAATCTTTTTTTCCTTCTAATTTGTTATTCTTTTCTAAATAACACACTGTTATTTACTCAACAATAACACACAATTATCCTTGTTTTTATTTATTCGTTTAATTCTATAATCTTGGGCTTTTTAGCATGCTTTTTAGCCGTAAATAAAGTCACCGGAAACAGACGGGACATTTCGAGCGATACACACCACAAACCCACCAAACTGATTACCCAAGATCCTCAGCTTGAAGCTCGTTGATTGGATGTTTTAGCCGCAATGCACGCTGGGATATGGTGTTAATAAGATATGATATCCGAATTAAAAAAAAGAATTCCGAGTGTTCTTGCTTTTCTCTTTGGAGGTCATCACATAACGGCATTGTAATACACGGTTCGGCTGCATTAAATATTACATATCTGCCGTAGTTCTTTATTTATAGAGCCCTGATGAGAAGACTTCTGGACAAACTTGAAGAACTGCCGCCAAAACTTAATATGTGAAGTGGATCATAAATATATCAACAATAAAACAACATCTTGCATTTCTTTTCACAAAATACGTCTCTTTGCAGTATCAATAGTAATTCGGCTGACTTTTATATTTGATCCAATTGGTAGATAGGTTATATTTACACATTAAAGAATACTTTAGGTTAAGGTCTTCTTTCAAATAAGAAAAAAGCTTTGGGGGTATCTATCTACAGATAAATATTAAGCCTGACAAAGTAGGCTACTTAACGTCTAATATATTGCTTTCCTCCAATGTTAACGATGTTGAAGCAATTATTTTAACTGATATTATACACATTAATGATACTCTTATGTATGTAGATAGTATAAGAAATGTGCAGAATATGACAGTTTAATGGTGGAGGTAAACACATATTGATAGATGTCTTTTAATGCGTTGTTGAGGAACCTGTGACCCAAGTTCTTCATTCATTGCATAACTACACCGTAATTGTGTATGATATGTCAATACACCTTAGAAAATCTTGAAATCTTGATAGGATGTGCAAAATAGCCATTATACAGTCTTTAATTAACTATTAGTAGAGAATAACGAGTAATTAATATACTTAATAGAGATCTGCAGATAAATGTTTTGTCTTCTCAAGCACCAACTATCAAATATCTCTCCCGATTGTTGGCACTTGAAAATCACCTTCCCTGAATTTTACTCAGGTGTAACTAAAGTCTGCTTTAAGGGTTGTTTATATTTCACATCATTAATCAGAATCTGCAAAGTAACTCAAATAAATGTAGTGGAGTAAAAATACCAGGTTAACCTCTGAATTGTAGTGGAGTAGAATTACAAAGTAACAATGAGCTGTCATGTGGGTATATATTAATGCTGCCCATTATGGATACAAGCGATTTTCACCCATTTATTAATTATATGTTTTAAATGTGTACACACCAATGTGTTTCCTATCGCCGAAACCTCCAGGGCTGTACACAGTTTAATACTGTCAACTTCTAATTTTGGGAAAAACGCCTTTTAAAACTACAATTCCCAGTAGAGACGTGCCATATAGAACATGTTGCGAAACACAATAGCCAGCATGTGTAGTTCTCTGGGGGCGTTCGAGTCCAGTTTTGAATAGTCTGCCGTGGTTTCGTTCCATTTCAAAGAGCTTGACGCTCGACGTAACCTTGGAGCACTGCCACTCCAACATCACGGGGTTTGTCAACAGGACTGTAGTCCCAAACAATAACTGGGGATTATGGGTAGTGTAGTGTCTCCGGCCATCCTAAATCTCGAAATGTCCCGTCTGTTTCCGGTGACTTTATTTACGGCTAAAAAGCATGCTAAAAAGCCCAAGATTATAGAATTAAACGAATAAATAAAAACAAAGATAATTTTGTGTTATTGTTGAGTAAATAACAGTGTGTTATTTAGAAAAGAATAATAAATTAGAAGGAAAAGATTTTGAAAAAATACAGATTTCAGTATTTTGAGGCTCTAAGCCAGGGGTATTCAACTAGATTAGGAAGGGGGCCACAATTGTAAAATGTCTTGAAGGCGAGGGCCACAAGACTGACAATGAAAATGAACAAATGCCATTGTTATTGTACAACCAACCATGCAATAATAAATTATTATTATTATTATTATTGATATTGTTATTATTATTGTAGTAGTAGTAAAATAGGCAACCAAAATAGTAATGTAGGCTACTGTGGCAGATTTGTGGTCTGCTGCGGAATATAAGGAGGGAGAGCGAGACGCAGTTGGGTAAACGGATATTTATTTCACACAAGGTTCCCGAGGTGGCTAAAACAGAACAATCCCTCAACGGGCAAATGATAACTGGCAGGGGTCTGGATTCTCGTCCTGGCGTAACGTTCGTCTTTCCGTCTGTCCGCCAGTCTCCTACTGAGAGAACAAAAACACACGTGGTTAAATACCACCGCATTCCTATCATTCTAATCCACTTGACAGCTACGTCAATCCCAGGCTATTAGGCGCTCCGCCCCCTGCTTTACAACCTGCCGCTAAACCACGCCCGCCCCCCCATACCACAGCTACTTTATTCTAATGAATCCATATAGATTTGTGTATTATAACACCAAAATGCTGGGTGGCAACAAATACCAGAAAACAATGCTAGGCCTAGGATAGCAAATGCGATCAGTAAGAGGCAGAGGAGGCCTAGAAGTCCGAGATTAACAAAGATGCAAGCATAGGCAGCGTCCCATCATTACAAAATAAATGAAAATAGAAGCTACCTGACAAATCAGTGTGAGAAGTTGCATTTCCGAGCCATAGCCAGTTTGATGAATTCAGGTCGGTGCGAGGTCAGAGCAAGCTGCATGCACTGGTTGAGATGTTCATCCTTGAGTCGATTGCGATGTTGATTCTTTATCAAGTTCATTGTCGAAAATCCGGACTCGCATATGTAAGTAGATCCAAACATGGTTAACAGGTAGATAGCCAGTCTCCGGCAGTGATGAAACTGATGAGTAGAATGAGCCCAAAACTCGCACAGTCCCTCTTCTCCGAATTTTGCTTTCAGCACATCAGAGCTCTGAATTTGCACCAACTCCAGCTGGAATGCAGCCTCGTCAATACCGGGCATCACGGCTTTCGCCTCGGCTGGACAGGACCCGGAAACATCGACCGCAAATGGATTGCGCACAAATAAAAGAACCTGTTTTGGAATCTTGAAGTCGTTGAATCGCTCTGTGAAGTTTTCAGCCAAGCTTTTCAAAAGTCCCTTCATTCCAGCCATTGCTGCGCTGCTCACGGGGACGTTGCGTAGTGTTGGGAAGTGGATCTTCCTCCCCATTACGTCAGGTAGAAAGAGGTCCAGGTTCACCCGAAACGCACTAACCTTCTCAATGATCTCAGCCACACTTGACCCTCCCCCCTGTAGCTGCAGGTTGAGTGTGTTTAGGTGGCCCATGATGTCGCACAAAAAGGCAATCTGTGCAATGAAATCCGGCTTTTGCATGCGTGCAAGTAGGTCTTTAGCTTTGCTTGATTTCTGGCTTGAGAGGAATTCACTCACCTCCTTTCGCAGTGCAAAGAAACGTTCGAGAACACGTCCTCGGCTCAACCAGCGGACATCGTTATGTTGCAATAGGTCTGAGTATGCGGCTTCCTGCTCTTGAAGCAGCATTTTGAACAGTCGGTGCTGCAGACCTGACGTCGAGCGAATATGATTCACAATTTTTACGACAGTCTCCATTGTTTCTTTCAACTCCCCTGACAATTTCGCACACAGAACTGATTGATGTATGATGCAATGCAGTGTGTTCACTGTGGGATGCTCTGCACATAAGCGAGATGCAAAGCCCCTTTCTTTCCCAATCATGGACGGGCAGCCATCGGTAACGAGAAGGTTGATCTTACCTAGATCCAAACCTTTCTCTTCAAAAAAACTCCAAACTGCAGCGAAAATCACTTCACCTGTAGTGCTGGTTGTCAGTGGTAAAAGGCATAACAACTCCTCTTTAAAAACGTCACTATCGAAGTACCTCACAAACAGCGAGAGCTGTGCCGTATCTGTTGCATCGGTCGATTCATCGACAGCGAGTGACATGTACTCTGTCGATTTGAGATCGGCAATTAATGCTGAAAAACAGTCCTCAAACAGTACCTCTACTCTTCGACTTCCCGATGTGTCAGAGAGCGGTACTTGCTTCAAACGGTTCATTATATATTCCTTGTTTTTATCTCCTGCAAAAAGTTCATCCACCATCTCAAGAGTACACTCCTTCACAACTTCAGCGTCAGTGAATGGCTTTCTCTTTTTGGCTAAAGCGAACATCATTCGTAGGGAAGCAGCACTGGCCTTTTCCTGGGCTGTAGAAGCAGTTGTAAGAATAGTGGTTGATGCAGTGTAAGAAGATTTAAGTATTTCTATTTTACCACGTCTAGCTGTGCTACCAGGCGGGTAAGCAGCATTGAAGTTAGCAGCATGCTTGGTCTCATAGTGGCGACTCACATTAGCAACCTTGCAGACTGAAACAGTTATTTGACATATTAAACATCAAGGTCTAGGATTGGCGTGCGATGGTAAAATAAATACAAAATCATCAGTCCATTTGGGGTTGAAGTGTCGGTTTTCACCGTCAATTTTCCGCCGTTTCTCTCCGCTCATTTTGGATCCGTAACGAGAGTAACGAGATTGACACGATATCGCGATAATTACACGCTGATCAGTCCAATGCAAGATTGCCTTTTAAGAGCTATTGAAGGAGAAATAATTTGGACTCATTTAATTCGGATAACATAATAGCGAACATATATTTACATTTATTTAAATGATTATAAAAATAAATTCTGTAATTAGAATTTTTTTTTAATATTGGAATATGGAGTGCGTTCCAGGGGCCACGAGAAAGCTCCCCGCGGGCCGGATTTGGCCCGCGGGCCGCCAGTTGAATATCCCTGCTCTAAGCCCCATTCCTGCAAAAAAAGTCCCGCCCACTTTTGGGGAAACCAATACTGTCATTTGAACGGCGATCAAGCCTGAAGCCACAGAGATCTTCTTTTACGGTCCTTTCTTCGTAGAGGAAGTACAGAAACACGTAACTCTGGATTTGTTTTAATGTTTGAGGTGCAATAAACGACACAGCAGCTTTTTGCCATGTTAAAACTATGATGTTCTGCCTCGCTCATGAGAGTAACAGCTGGCGAAATTACAGCCTCGTCTACTGATTTTAATTTAACCATATATCGAGCCCGATTGTCGATTTCAAAGGTGTGCTCTAAAAATATATTTATAAATGACTATTATCATCATTATAAGCAAGACAATAAATGGCAAAGATATGTAGAAAATAAACGTATTTGAGATACGTTCATAACAAACGTAACACGGGAGAAAATACGTTTCTTGCTAAACGTAATTGAGAATGCAGTTTAGTTCTGTGGGAACGTAATTTTTAGGAGACAGGGTTGAGCCTAATCCTAAATTAACGTTGCATTGTTAAATGTTGCCATGGTTCATTTATTTTGTGGCGCTTCTGTTACCTCACTTGACTGTCGGAAGGAAATAAAGTTAGCTTTCAGGTCAGGCGAAGGACTGCTATAATTCTAGACAGTTTTATCTTTTTGATAACCACACACACTTTATAGTCTTTCCTCTGAGGAATTAATGGCCTTGCATTTCATTGTAAAGGGTGACAGAAGAGTGAAAGGGGAACTTACGAGTGTACTTGCACACCTCCCAACCTTTCAAATTGCCGCGTGAAGTGGACTTTAGACGCTTTTGGACAATCTGGAAAGGACAATGTTTTTAGATTATTGACCATAAGCAAATGTAGCTGTTAGTCATTTATTTCACCATCATTTAACCACCAGTTGTGGATTTATTATACCAAAATGCTGTAAAATACAATATTCTGTATGAATAACTGTGTAGTTATATTATATTTAGTCACAGAAAATGTCTATCTAAACTCTGTTATGTCACAAGATGCTGACACAGAACACTGCCTTTTCCTGGGTATTTGTGTTCAGCAAAGTTCTCTTTCTGGCAAAGATAGATTATAGTTTCAGATGGAGGGAGATTTAATCGTTTGGCCTCTCAGTTTGACAATGGGACTGTAGAGAACGTTAAGACTTTTAAAGATGCCCTATGGTGCTTTTTGGGGTTTTCCCTTTCCTGTAGTGTTTTATAGGTTTTTCTCTGTAAATGGTCTACACAGGCTGAAATCCCAATTCCCTTCAGAGGGAGTTTCTCTCCCACACACTCCTCCCCCTGCCTGAAATTTAGTTTAGTTTTAAGTGACATCACTATGTAACACCTGTGCTTCTGTTGGCTAACGCTCACCAATCACAACAGAGCCAGCCAGCTAACCAATCAGAGCAGACTGAGCTCTGGTTTCAGACAGAGGGTGAAAAGAGGTGCTGCAGCACAGGCAGTAGGAGCAAAATAAAGAGCTTTTTGAACGTTAAAGCATGGAGACATGTCCCAGAGACAATACATACTGATATACACCTGAACATGTGCACAATATGTCATCTTTAATGAAAGAGCCCCAAGAGTTCATCATCAGTACTGAACAATCTTCATTGCTTTCTTTTATTGCAATTCACATTCGGAAAAACTTTCTCACTCATAGAGTAAATATCCATTTAATATACTCCATCTATCTAACTCATACCCGAATATTCCAACTCAACAACAAATCTTAACAAAATGTTGCACAAAACCTAAAAAGCTTAGGGACATGGAGTAACTTGGAAAGTGATAATGTTTAGCCATTTGTTTTTCTCTGTAATTCAATGTACCATATCTTAAATGTTATTGAACAAAGTATGCAATGCTGAATATGAACGGCTTCTTAAAAGAAGTTGGACCTGTAACTTTTTCCTCAGTACAAGAGGTGATTGCATCACTTAAAAAGGATCCCTTTACCGAGGTAAAGGGATCCTTTTAACTTCAAACTAATTGCTTGATGGATTATTGAAGAGTGTCTGGAAACTCTCCTCTACACCTCTCCAATGTTGGAATTGGCAGGGTTTTAAATTCACTCTCAAGCTGTCTTTTTTCATTATTCATGCAATACTTCTCTATGCATAAAACCAATGCACATCTATGAATGCCTTTTGATGAAACACTGTCCAAAACTGAGCCCCTTTTATTTCCATTTCCCTTAATAACTGCTAACTTCAGTTCTGAAGCCATACGAATGGACAGCTAGGTTTTATGAAACCCTGGCCTGAAATCAAAAGGAGCAGTCACTGTCCTGAAAGTGTTCTACCACATTGTGTGTCCCTTACAAAGGTATTGGCTTCACTTTTTTACTGAGAAGCATGTTTTATCTTTGAAAACATGGCAGGCATATTTCAAATATAGTCAATACCCAAGAGCTTCGTATGGTGGCTACTGTAACTATTTAGTTTGTTTGTTTCAAAAAGTGTTTTATCAGTGCATTTGAAATGACTAGGTTAGCTACGTTAGCTAGTTAGCTTGTAGCAAATCTGCAATAATGACTAGAGGAGTCATGCAATTACATTAAAATAAGCCAATACAACGTACAATTTAGGTATCATTTTCCAGTGACAGTTGGACAACTTTATTATCCCAAAATGTCTTCCCCCTTTCCATTTTGAGCTTCTTGCAGCTTTTTGTATGCAGTGCTTTTAGTTAACGCTGCTGTTGTAAGGTTGGTGAAAACGTTTCTTCAGTTGCATCTGTTGTGAAACATGTGTGTTTTTTACACAATTTATTTACATACTTTTTTTTAAACTGCAGCGCATTTCTCCGAATGGAAATGTTTTTGACCGTTAATGTAAATGTGGGTCACGTAACTTTGT
This sequence comes from Notothenia rossii, assembly GCF_949606895.1. Taxonomy (NCBI): domain Eukaryota; kingdom Metazoa; phylum Chordata; class Actinopteri; order Perciformes; family Nototheniidae; genus Notothenia; species Notothenia rossii. Next base: position 35,857,933 of record NC_136902.1, on the reverse strand, counting down.
CAAGGGAAAAAATAATACGATTCCTACATCTGGAATCAGGAATTCAAGGATGGATAATAAAATCAAAGCACCGAGTGGAACGTAGCGCTTCATAAACAAAGAAAACTGTGAAGACACATATTAAAGATACACTTGTTTAATTTGCTAATTTTCCTTGAAGTAGATTTTATTAAATGAGATGATGTCGTGCTTCGCTATTCTCAAACTGTAAAAACAAAAGATGCAGCTGTCGCCTGCGAGAGTTATTTGCATATCTTTAATACATCTATTGTTCTTTTCTGATTTCAAGTGATGAGCCGCGGCTCCGTCAAGTTGAAATGCTAAATTTGAAAATTTAATTAATTGTGACATTTTGTAGTGATTGTAAGCTAAGTGGGGGGGGGGGGGGGGTACATGTTTATGCCTTAATTTGTCAGTCAGAAGCTGTAGTCCTGGATTACAGGAGCTCAACTGCCTCTTCAGCATTCACAGTGTCATTTCTGAATGGAGTTTCTCTGTGATTGATATTCACATCATTCACTGAGCGGTAATTAAACATTCACCTTGATTCTCATTAGAATGGGAGGAGAGGAATTCTGAGGACATGAGCTGGGTAAAGATACGTTTCACACCACCGGGAGCTTTGTTCACCTGCATTTTGATTTTAGGCAATTATAAACCGTCATTAATTCACCGCCAGAATAATCTCTGTCTTTCTTTACCCAGAGGGCCTCTTTGTCATCTTCCTCCCCCACAAACTCATCCTCCATAACTTTAAATGCTTGCGGATTACATAAACATCTATTACTCACAGCAAGACAATAAGAGCACATTTTTATATTAAAATGAACCAGTGAGATATTTATTGCCAGTCTCAGATCCTGTCAAGCGAAACCCACTTGTTTCAAAGTGTGATCACATCAACTTGTCACCTCTACAATCGTCTTTTTAGCATGTTGAAATTAGTTATTTACTGTATGCAGACCTTAACAGATTGAAGAGACATCACTGGAAACAGAAACAGATTGTTCGGATTGTAGTAAACACATAAAGGATAGACAAATATATAGTTCTGGCTGATTGAATTGCAAAGTTCTCCCAATGCTAATAGATGCTTTTGATTTTTGTTTAGTCTTAAAAGCTGCCAGCTGCTTTTTCCTCACTAAGTGCTTTCTATTTTGTGGATTGTTAGTTTAATGAAATGTTAGGAACACAGAGAGAGACAGGTGTTACTCCATGGCTCCTCACCACGAAAAATAACTTCTTGGCAGGGGCTAGGTGCAACAAGGTTGATTATTTAAGCAATAGCTCACAACAGGCCGTGGTATAGGGTCATTATATCACAGCTAAGCTATAGCTGTGATATAATGACCATATATAACGGCCTGCTTTTATAAAACGGTTACAAAGTATGGCAATATGAAAGAAAAATAACACTCAATAGTTGTTATTAGTAAATAATGATGTTAAAAATAAAATAGTCCCTCCGTTGCCTTCTGCACAAAACATGCAAGGTCGTTTCTATGCAACAACACTAACAGCTATAGCGAGCATATTAGACAGGTGGTGTTGATCGATTATTTGGCTATTTATTTACATTCATTTGTATTTTGCCGTTTATTGTGCAGCCACTGAAAAACTGTCCAGCATCAGTATGGCTTACGAGGTTACTTGTACTGAGGTTTGACTGTTGCTTGGCGTGGCGAGAATATTGCTCCACTTTCTCCGGTCCCCGAGATTCGGCTTCCTGTAGCTCTGAAGAGAGCTTTCAGACCTGTGGCCACTAAGAGTCATAATTTCTCTGCTTTCAGGACCCGCATCAGAAAGCTTTTGAATGGTTCGATTCGGTTGTTTTCCAGTTGGTCTACCTGCTCTTCACGTAGCTCTGCATGTCGTCGTTTAGGTGCTTTTTTTTTCTGGAGATAGGCACTGCTCAATCCACTCCTCCATAGTAAGGCCACCCCGGAGGTCGAAGTTAACCTTAAATGTTTCCATCTTAAGCTTTAGTTAGTTAGTTTCGTATTGGACGTAATGTAACAGTTGTAACGGTTGTAGCTTTTCTAGTACTTTGGAGTAAATATTGACGATAAACTGGACTGGTTTAAAATCACTGAAGCCCTTTACAAGAAGCCTCTATTTCTTTAGGAGCTCAAGGTACTTTAACATCTGCCTCTTAATGCAGAGGATGGTCTAAGAGTGCTGTCCTGTTTGCTGCAGTGTGCTGGGGAGCAGAGCGAGGGTAGCAGACGCCAACAGACCTAACACACTGATCCACAGGGCCAGTGATGTTGTGTGGGGTGGGGGGGGGGACATCTTCGACATCATGTCCCACTCACTCCATGACACCATGGTCAATATTTGTATGTTTATTTCTATTATTTTATCTTTTTATTGCACATGCTTCCTACTTATATTTTTAAAACATATTTTGTTTTGTTTGCGGGTACAAGCGGCCGAGATGGGTTTTCTCCGCAGGGTGGCTGGTGTCTCCCTTAGGGATAAGGTGAGAAGTTCGGTCATCCGGGAGGGACTCGGAGTTGAACCGCTCCTCCTTCGCGTCGAAAGGAGCCAGTTGAGGTGGTTCGGGCACCTAGTTAGGATGCCACCTGGGCGCCTCCCTAGGGAGGTGTTCCAGGCACGTCCAGCTGGGAAGAGACCAAGGGGTAGACCTAGAACCAGATGGAGGGATTATATCTCTTCTCTGGCCTGGGAGCGCCTTGGGATCCCCCAGTCAGAGCTGGTTGATGTGGCCAGGGAAAAGAAAGTTTGGGGCTCTCTGCTGGAACTGCTACCTCCGCGACCCGACCACAGATAAGCGGGAGAAGATGGATGGATGGATGGATGGATTTTGTTTTATGAATTGTCTATTTTATTTCATTATAAAATGGAACAACTGTCCCGAAAATAATAATCAAAGTATTTTTGATTCTTATTGTCTAATTAATGTTAGTTTTGTAGTTGCCTCGTTGTTGCTGTTGAAACAGAACATTTGGTTGTAAGTAGTATACAGCTGTAAAACATTGTGGTTAGCTTAGTGAGGACTTTTTTTGGTCCAAGAAATGTGCTTTCATTTGTAATAAGTTATATTTAGCATTAGACTGTTTTCTGGGAGCATCCAGCCCGTGCACACGAGGAAAGCCGCAGGGAGTGAGAGCACACCTCCCTGCACTTCATGTGCAAACATGAAGTGCCCAAGGCGGTGAGAGCTCCTATGTGCTTTTCCACATGCACACGTGTAGGTCACACCTGTCACCATAACCCTAATGTTTGCAGAGAGTGACTTGACTGTTCCATCAGCTGATGTAGCTGCATGGGATTCAGCCGATTTTGACAGCCAAGCCTAACTCAGGCAATCGCTACGCTTATATTTTGTCCTTGACACCAGTGTGAGAAAGTGTATTTTCTCTACTTTGTAAATGTACTTTTAGTCAAAATTTGTTTGTTTTACCACTACAATGCTTTTCTGACTGATTGGTCATTTGTACTTGGTTTTAGATTCATTTGTTGAGCTCAACCCGCAGTTTGTGATGTATCTTTTTTGTGTGCATCCAGACCCGGTGAGGACACTATACTGACTCAGCAATCACTGTAAGTTATATTCTTGTTTAAATAGACTTCTCTGTTTCATTTATTCTACTCTGTATAATTGTTCTGTAGTTATTGTAGCTAAAACGGCGATTTCTGAGAGATTTTAAATCTCAGATCTGTTCAACTCAACCTGTAAGACAGGTCTCAGTGGGTCACGCGCCTCAACCCTGCATTACAATAGGCAGGAACACTCTGCTGTCGCCCACCAGCTGAAGAGAGTTAACTAATTAGAGGGGCGTGCCCCCACAGCTGTGAGAACTCAGCAATCAAGTGTCCATCTTAGGTGTCTCTTTCCTGGAGCGTCAGCCAGACGAAGACTGACAAAGACATTGGAGTCCTGTTGGAGTAAGACTGACAAAGATATTGGAGTCCTGTTGGAGTCACGAGGGAGGCAAAGAGGAGGCAAATCCTACTTTGATTGAGCTAAGTATCGCTGGTGTTTTATTTTGTTTTATTCAATTCTCTTTGGTTCTCTAGCCCCTCATGCTATAATCATGTGTATTTTCTCCATTCCTGTTCATGTGTCCTCTCGCAATTATCACTGGCCCTGTGTATCTCCTAATCGATTTAACCGGCCTGCTCTTGTCTATCCCACATGCTCCACTGAGATCCAACATCTCGTTTCAGGGGGCCTGTGGAACTGCCAGTCAGCTGTTCCTAAGGCTGACTTCATCTCTGGCTACGCTTCCCTGCAGTCTCTGGATTTCCTTGCTCTCACGGAGACCTGGATTACTCCATCCAACACATCCACCCCAGCAGCTCTCTCCACAGCATATTCCTTCTCCCATACACCCAGACCCTCTGGCAGAGGAGGTGGCACTGGTCTCCTGCTCTCTCCCAACTGGAGCTTTTCCCTCTTCAAGCTACCTAACTTCACTCCTTCCACCTTTGAATTCCATGCCGTCACAGTAACCCATCCTATACAATTAACCATTGTTGTTCTCTACCGTCCACCAGGCGCCTTGGGAGAGTTCTTGGAGGAGTTAGATAATCTCCTCTCACACATCCCTGAAACTGGCCCTCCCGCTGTACTTCTCAGAGACTTAAACCTCCAGACAGGGAAGATAGACGAACTAACATCTCTGTTAATCACCTTTGCTTTCTCACTGTCTCCATCCCCACCAACTCATAACGCTGGCAATGTCCTTGATCTCATATTCTCAAGGAACTGCACTACTTCTAACCTCTCTGTAAACCCGCTTCACACATCCGATCACTTCTTCATTTCATTCTCTCTACCCCTTTCCAAACATAACAACCTAATCTCTTCTAACTCTGCACCTGTCCGCCGCAACCTTCGTTCCCTCTCTTCCTCTACCTTTGTCTAGTCTGTGCTCTCAGCCCTCCCTTCCTCTGATTCGTTCCAACTCCTGCCTCCAAACTCTGCTGCAGAAACTCTCCTCTCTACTCTCTCATCCTCTCTGGACTCTGTCTGTCCTCTCACATCTCGGCAGGCTCGTCAGTCCCCTCCTGCTCTCTGGCTAAATGACGCACGGCGTGCTAATAGAACCATCCTTAGGGCAGCAGAGCGGAAATGGTGGAAATCCAAACACCATGACGACCTCCTAACCTATCAGGCTCTCCTCTTCTCTTTCTCTGCTTCGATCTCTCAGGCAAAAAGCACTTTCTTTCAAGATAAGATCCAATCTTCCTATTCCAATCCCAAAAAACTATTTTCTATCTTCTCCACCCTCTTGAACCCCCCCAAAGCCCCTCCCCCCTCCTCCCTTCTGTCAAGCGACTTTGTTAACCACTTTGAAAAAAAGGTTGATGATATTCGCTCTTCTTTTTCTGATTCACCTTTACTCACCACTGGGTCACCAGACCCACCTTTCACCCACACACTGACCTCCTTCTCCCCTCTCTCTCCAAGTGAGGTTCTTACCCTCGTTACCTCTGCCCGTCCTACCACCTGTCCTCTGGACCCTATCCCCTCAAACCTCCTTCAGACTATCGCTCCTGATATTCTACCGTTTCTCACCCATTTCATCAACACTTCTCTAACTTCTGGTCACTTTCCAAACAGTCTCAAGGAGGCAAGATTAAACCCTCTCCTAAAGAAACCCACTCTCAACCCGTCTGATGTTATAAACTACAGGCCTGTCTCTCTCCTCCCGTTCCTGTCTAAAACACTTGAACGCGCTGTCTTTAAACAACTCTCCTGTTATCTCCATCAGAACAACCTTCTGGATCCGCACCAGTCTGGTTTCAAGGCAGGTCACTCAACAGAAACTGCTCTCCTTGCTGTCTCTGAGGAACTGCACACTGCTAAAGCAGCCTCCCTCTCCTCTGTCATCATCCTTCTGGACCTGTCTGCTGCATTCGACACGGTGAACCATCAGATCCTCCTTCGCACTCTCCAAGAACTTGGAGTTTAAGGCACTGCACTTTCCCTCCTCACCTCATGCCTCAAAGACCGCACCTACAGGGTTACTTGGAGAGGGTCCGAGTCTGACCCTTGTCAAATAACTACAGGGGTCCCTCAGGGCTCTGTTCTTGGTCCCCTCCTCTTCTCGTTCTACACAAACTCGCTCGGGTCTGTCATTAGCCCGCATGGTTTTTCATACCACTGCTACGCTGACGACACCCAACTAATTCTGTCCTTTCCCCGTTCTGAAACCTAGGTCATCACACGCATCTCTGCTTGCCTAGCAGACATCTCTCGGTGGATGTCTGCTCATCACCTCAAGCTCAACCTTGACAAGACTGAACTGCTTTTCCTTCCGGGAAAAGATTGTCCCACTTTTGACCTAACAATCAACATCGGCACCTCTGTTGTTTCCCCGACTCAGACTGCAAGGAATCTGGGTGTGATCCTAGATAACAAACTGTCCTTCACTGCAAAAAACTTTGCTGCTACAACCCGCTGCTGCAGATACACGCTTTACAACATCAGGAGGATACGTCCCCAGCTGACCCAGAAATCAGCGCAGGTTCTGGTCCAGGCTCTCGTCATCTCACGCCTAGACTACTGCAACTCCCTCCTGGCTGGTCTACCTGCATGTGCCATCCAACCTTTGCAGCTCATCCAGAATGCAGCGGTTCGTCTCTTCTTCAACTTTCCAAAATTCTCCCACACCACGCCGCTCCTCCGCTCCCTGCACTGGCTTCCAGTAACTGCTAGAATCCACTTCAAGACACTGGTACTTGCGTACCATGCTGCAAATGGATCTGGCCCTTCCTACATCCAGGACATGGTTAAACCGTACACCCCAGCACGTGCACTCCGCTCTGCATCAGCCAAACAGCTCGCTGCACCCACACTGCGAGGGGGACCCAAGTTCCCATCAGCAAAAACACGTGGGTTGGCTATCCTGGCTCCAAAATGGTAGAATGAGCTCCCCATTGAAATCAGGACAGCAGAAAGCTTACACATCTTCCGGCGCAGACTGAAAACTCATCTCTTTAGACTCCACTTTGAGCGATTGAATTATTAACAAAGCACTCATATACTGACAAAGGACTGGCTTATCTAAAGCCAGTTGAGTAGCACTTGAAATATTTGGCTCTATGAAACCTGATGTACTTATATGATTCTGTTTTCTTCAAGGTTGTATCTTCCTGGTCGAATGCACTTATTGTAAGTCGCTTTGGATAAAAGCGTCAGCTTAATGCAATGTAATCTTTAAAGCATCTGTTGGAGGGTGTAACAGCTGACCCTGACTACAATAGACCTACAATAATACATGTACATTAGTTTATTGGCAAGACTTGTCGAGTCTCTTGAGCTGGTCGAGGCTAGGTATTGACCCAAAGGGGTAAGAGTCATAATAGCCCATTGATCTGGGTACAGGACCTTAACATAATGGTTACCAGTACCTCGCACATGTATGGACGCTTGGCCAATCATAGTGCTTGAATGCTACAAAGGGTGGGTGTTAGAAAGAAAAGCAGTGGGAGTGATAATAGTGTGTAGGAGACGTGATATCATCTTTCGTTACCAGGAAAACAGTTAATTGAAGCCAGCAATGTCATTTTTCTCTTCGTTCATTATATATCACAAGTTGGACTCACTACCGAGAATCGTTGGTTTCTGGTTCAGAACAACAATCAGTAGTGATGATAGTTACACATTTTTCTACAGACATCACAACTATACTTACACGCTGTTATTTGAGCTTTTGGTCATATACAAATAAAGACTAATGCAGGATTACGTTTTGTTTTGTTAAAATGTTTAAAACTTAGATAGACTTGATGACCGATTCAACGATCAAGGTCAATGTTCTACAAGGTGATTCCGGCCTAAGAACTGACAAAATATTATTATAGCTCAACCCAAGGGAATTACAACAGATCTACTCCAAATACATGTGTCATGTAGTTACATCTAGGTATTTCACTGTGGCATATCTGTGAACTACAGCTCTGCTACAGTGTAGCACTAGCTGTCAGTTAGGGTTTCTGTGATTATCGTCTTCTGAGATATGTTTAGAGTTGCTTGTAAACTCATAAAACAACATGTTTCAAATAAATTATGTTCCTGCAAAAAAGCTGTTTAAAAAGCTACATGGAGCCGGTTTATAATTTAGAATACGCCAGTTAAGTACTGTTGCTTCATACTGGATGTAGTTTGTTGTTGATTATTGCACAACATACGTACTGTTGGGAAAATACTGAATGTACTCTTCTAATATCAGAGTAGCACATGATAACAAAGGCCCTACGTAGCTGTGTACTTGACTGGATGTATGATTACCTAGAAGAGCATCAGGACTATGTTAGGCATATGATAGCTATGTTATAACGATTAACATGATGATTCAGCCTCTATGGAGATAGACATATGACTGTCATGTTTATTGCTTATGCAGGCCTTAGCTAATCTAAACTACGACCAGAATACTGCTTTGAACCGGTATTCGGCATCTCGTGAATGTGATACACCCTCTGTTCTGGGAACTATTTGTCCCACGCAGCCCTGTGTGCGATGACTACTTCCATTCTTGCAAGGATAATGAATACATGTATCCTGATTTTGAAGACCAAGCCGGTGAAGAGTGATATTTTTCTCACACGTACACAACATACATCATTCATAAACAAAGTTACATGCCAAATCAGATCCCCTGACCTCAAGATATTTCTTATTTATATTTAACCTTGAATGATTGCTAGTATGTGTCTTTTTTATTCATTTATGAATCCGCAGTTCCAGCTGTCTCTATCATCATCATCATCATCATCTTCCACATAAGCTTAATGGCTTTAGAAGTCACATACTGAAAGAATCCCCAGGAGGGTTCTGGGAGTATGCCACTGATGTTCCTGTCGTCACAAGGGAGGACTCCCAGCTGAGCTGATGATTATATATACTTTTTTATCTTAGTAGAGACCCTTGGGCCAACTTCTCTAAAACCTCTCCATCACTGTTATGCTGTGTATTTCAGGAACCAAGTCACAGGGTAACAATAACAGCTTTATTTTTGCTAAAAAGACCTGTGGTTTTTGTGGTCTATGTTACTGCTACTCTGCAAGTATTATTCTCAGTGCTTGAATATACTTAGAAAATGCTTAAGGATGATGTTCCTATGTGTTCTGATCAGTTTCACATCTCAAAATCTATTAGCATCATTTCATGCATCAAACTAAATACCTTTGGGACTGTGGCTACATCCATGCTAATACATAACAATATCCTTTCACACTTCATTTAGCACAGTTTAACAAATAATTCCTGTCTACACTCACACTTCTAAAGAGCAGATCATGTGAGCACCCCCCACATAGCCACAAACCAAGCCTTTAAACGTCTGCTCAATAGGGCGGTGGAGAAGCAGGTGAATAAAATAATGATGTCGTTACTAGATACAGTAGGCCTACATGTACATTAGTTTATTGCCAAGACTTGTCTCTTGAGGTGGATGAGGTATTGACCCAAAGGGGTTAGTCATAATAGCCCATTGGTCTACAGGACCTTAACAGAATGGTTACCAGTACCTTGCACATGCAAATAGTTTAAATAATAGCTTGCCTCCTGTGTATGTAGGCAGTGTAAGTGTTATTAGTTGCAGAATTTAACTTCACAACAGCTACAAGCATAGTCACAAGTTCAGCAATGCTTGTTATTATTATCACTTGTTAGACGCTTTTATCCAAAGCGACTTACAGTACTGTGGGCAATCCCCACAGGAGAAATTTGGGGTGAAGTGTCTTTCCCAGGGACACAATGACATGCTGACTGCAGTGGGACTCGAACTTGCTATCCCTTGATTTGAATTCCAGCACACTATCCACTGAGCTACAGCCTCCCGAATTGCAATTCCTTATCTGAGTTGAATTAACCACTGGTGGTCAAGGCTAGTGTTATTTATTGCCTCGAAATAATCACATGATGGAAGCAGGAAAATCCAGGTAGGTTATTCATGACTGATAAGACCCATACAGGAACTGATAGTTAGAGTCTTTGTCATCATTTTCAAAGCTCTTTGTTTCTGAAAGTTCAGACTTAAACGCAATCCCTCGGTTTCCAACTCATACGAGGTCAGCAGTTTTCTAAAGTCTCAGATTTGTCGTTGTCTTTTTATTATGGCTTTTTCCTGTAACTGTTGTTGTTGAAGTTTCTGTTCGGTACCACTAACCAGCTGTCCTTGTTAGCATGGACTGACGAGGGCCTCGCAGGGTCACGATGGTTGATAAGCCTCTACTGCCAAATATATTATTACCATGGTATGGTGGTGCTTTGGATTCATTTTTTTTCTTCTTGATCATTTAAAGTTTTCTCTAGTGTTCATCATTATGCAAGGCTGTTGTTGGCAAGATGTTGATATAAACCCATGTTAAGGTGTATTTGCATAATGTTGTTAGCAGCGGACTTCATGGAAGCGCTGGTGTCGTGGCCCGCTAAAATTCGCTCCAAGTGTTGCGCACCAAGTTCTAATTATTTTAACTTTAAGTCTAATGATTGCCACTGATGTTTAGACATCCATCCAATCAGTTATCAGCTGCATCCTGAAGGCAGCTTAAGAGTCTGAATAGGACACCTTTTTAGCACAAGTGTCATAGTGTATACTAGGCTAAATGAACACCACTGCCAGTGAAGCTATAAGGAGAAGCATTGAGTTGGTCATTTATTTTGCCTCACTAAATTTAAATCTTTACACATTCTCTGAGTTAAACTGAATGTCAGGACCTTTAAGCAGTCACACCTCTGTAAGTGCTCTCTCACTTCTACTTGCTGTGTTATCCCCCGCTTCGAGCTGTTATTCTCCTGTAGGCTCATTGCATTAAGCTGCCAGCATGTGTTGCTAGTAGGGACAGAGCACCCAGGGGAGTGTTGGTCACAGTCTCATCTGCCATGCAGGCTCTAACCATACACAGCTGATAACTAGACAATATATTAATCTCCAGCAGCTGAACATTGGCAGAACGGTTTGTACTTTTACTACTGATATTATATAATTAAGCATCTATAATAAGATCCTAAAAGGGGCACCTACTTTAATTTCAACAAAAATAAATGGATTAATTAATCTCGGCCTCTAGTAAATCTATTTATGGCATTACCAACAGGGAGATGAGAAGGACTGAGAGGATAGAAACGCTATTTTCCAGGAATGAACTAAATATATTTGCATAATTTTGACTTGGTCATGCCCGCTTATATCTCTGGCAGTCTCACTGGAGGCAAAAGAGAAAGGACTGATGTCTCATTTCCTCTTAGAGGTGAGAGGATTAGGCTGTCTCAGATGTTACATTTAGCAGAAAGACTTACATGTTGTACATAAAATGTTACCGAGCTCCTGTGAATATATCCCTATCTTAAAAAAGCAAGCTTTTTTGGCAGATTCTATTTTCTAAGAAAGAAGTAGGCGTTTCGGCCTTTTTTCAAAAACCACAGAACACTGATTAAGGAAGGGAAGAATTAAAACTTGGATAACCTTTCTATTTAGTTGCGTTCATGCACAACATACATCTTCAAATTGAACAACACACTTTCAGACACAGAAACGCTCATCAAATAAAGTGTTGGCAACATTATTCAACAAGTTGTTGAGATACAGACTCAACACAAACCTTAGCCACTTGTTGCACCTTTATCTTTAAAGGGGCACTATTATGCTTAATTTTCAGGTTTCATAATTGTATTTTGTGCCTCTACGGTGACATGTCTCCATGCTCTAATGTTCAGAAAGCTCTTTATTTTTCTCATACTGCCTGTGCTGCAGCACCTCTTTTCACCCTCTGTCTGCAACCAGAGCCCAGTCTGCTCTGATTGGTGAGCTGGTTGGCTCTTTTGCGATTGGTCAACCACATATGCCCCTTTTCCACCAAACCGGTTCCAGGGCCAGTTCCGGGCTACAGCCTGATTTAGCTCTGGTTCTTCCTGTTTCCACCGCAGCGGTGCCGGCTCTAAGCACCGAAAACCGGTTCTTAGCTGACTCCACTCGGCAGCCCGGCAAGAACCAAGAACTTCAGGCTTACGGAGGAGGAGGGGGGGCGGAACTAACCTGATCAACAACAACAACAAAATGCCACTAATTCTGTTCAGCAACACACACAACTACACTGAACAAAAATATAAACGCAACACTTTTTGTTTTGCTCCCATTTTTCATGAGATGTATCTGGTATCAGTATCTGGTGTGAGGGTTAGGGTTAGGGTTAGGGTAATGTTGTGAATCGAGTGGCCCATGGTGGTGGTGGGGTTATGGTATGGGCAGGCGTATGTTATGAACGACGAACACAGGCCACTCGATTCACAACATTACCCTAACCCTAACCCTAACCCTCACACCAGATACTGACTGGTTTTCGGACCCCCCCAGACCCCCCCAGTAAAGCAAAAATGCACATTTCAGAGTGGCCTTTTATTGTGGTCAGCCTAAGGCACACCTGTGCAATAATCATGCTGTCTAATCAGCATCTTGATATGCCACACCTGTGAGGTGGGATGGATTATCTCGGCAAAGGAGAAGTGCTCACTATCACAGATTTTTTCTGATTTGTGAACAATATTTGAGAGAAATTGTTATTTTGTGTATGTAGAAAATGTTTTAGATCTTTGAGTTCATCTCATGAAAAATGGGAGCAAAAAAAAAAGTGTTTCGTTTATATTTTTGTTCAGTGTACGAACCAGGATGGATGCCAGTAAAGCAGCAGTGGACCGCTGATCAATAATAATAATACATGATCTTTATATAGTGCCTTTCAAGGGACCCAAGGCCGCTGTACATGGTGAACAAACAAAAACAAACAGACAATCAATGGGCAAACAAAAAATAAAGGAAGCCGGGGGACCAAGAAAGGGCTTGGGCCCGAAGGCCAGGGTGAACAGGTTTGTTCTTAATGCTGATTTGAAGATTTCCAGGGAGGCAGCATTACGGATCTCGGCAGGAAGTGCATTCCATAGGGTGGGGGCCGCAACACTGAACGCCCTGTCGCCAACAGTTCGGAGGCAAGAGCAGGGGATGGAGAGCAGGCCCGTGTCTGAGGACCGCAGACTCCGAGAAGGGGTGTAGGGATGGAGGAGGTCCAATAAGTACTGGGGGGCGAGGGTATGGAGGGACTTGTACGTGAGGAGGAGTGTTTTGTACTGAATCCGGGACTTGACCGGCAGCCAGTGTTGGTGGATGAGGGGGTGATATGTTGCCATGGCTTGGTGCGGGTGAGAAGCCTGGTGGCAGAGTTCTGGAGGTATTATTGGAGCCTGTCCAGGGTTTTGCTGGGAACCCCGGAGAGAACTCCATTGCAGTAGTCCAGACGGGATGTGATTAAGCGTGTACAAGTGTTTCCGCCACAGAGTCAGAGAGTGAAGAGCTGAAGAGACAAATGACCTCCTCAGGCTTTGGTCAACGCAAGAGGTACAGAGGAAGTTGGACGGCACAACGCGGTCTAAAGCTATTCTCCAGGAGCTGCAGCGGCAGTTGGCCACCTCTGGATACCACCGGACTCTGGAGCAAACAAGCAACAAGCTAAAAAAAACTCAAGAAAGACTACCGGATCATTGTTGTTGTCGATATGAGGGATTTTTGCACCGTATGGGTGTCATAAGAAGGCACGTAAACGTTTACGTGATGACGCAAATGATGACGCAATGACGCAGCTTTATTCGAGCTCCACTCGGGCTCTGAGCGTTGGAAACACAAGTGGTGCTACAGAGAAGAACCGGTTCGGCACCAAAAAGCAAAAGAACGGTTCTTGAACTGCATCTGGTTTGGTGGAAAAGGGGCATTAAAGATATCCTGTCCCCTTAGCCTATCACGTACAATGTGTTGGAGTGCTAGCCAATGAAATGCGAGTGTTACATAGTGATGTCACTATGTTATTGAAGTAAAAAAAGAGTCAAACAGAGGTGTTTTTTAAGCCTTGGGGTGGATGGAGGGGAGTGTGTGTGAAGGACCAGGTTCACAGTGTGAGAGAAACTCCCTTCTTGCTGAAAGTTAGATGACAATATCAATACCATATTCTGACCCTGTATCTAGAAGCATTACACTGTTACTTTAGCAGCGTCAGTAGTCATGTAATATGTGTACATACAACTTTTGTCAGAATTTCCCCAACTTTTTTATTTGTTATTTTACTTCACTGGATTTCAGTAACATATGTCAAAGAGAAGTCCACTGATTTAGCATTGCAATGGATTGATTAAAAAAAACTGTTGCAGCCAAACCAGAAATCTCGATTGATTTTGCTGCATGCTTTCTTCCTTGTTAAAACCTCAAAGCATGAACCACAAGACAGTAAACTTCACATTCCTTTTTTCTTTCTCTTTTTAAACTTGAAAAACATATTAATTTAAGTTGACACTTCCCCACCCCTGTCAGATAATTGATGATCTTGAGCTCCTTGGTATTTTCTGTAAATCCTTTCTTGTTTTTTTTTGTAGACACTCAAAGATGTCCAAATATCATATGCAAATAAATCCACACATACATGCAGGTATGGACACATTTACCTCTCTGCTGTCGCTTCTCTTCCTCTCTTTCAAAGGTCATCGTGTCCAGAGGGCTCAGACCATTAATTTTGTCTTAGAAGAAGGCATCATTAATTATGCACATATAGGATTACATATAGGACACAGAGGAGAACCTGATGCACATACAGACATATTGTGTTGCATTTTTTGCTCCTCGCACCTGCTAAATGTCACAGCTGAATCCTGAAGTTCATGCACAGCCAGACGTTTCATTGCTGTGATTCTGATTACCACATTCACTGTAATCTGAGTGCGATGCTATTGTACTGAAAGGAATTACCTTTCATTGACTAAGAATATCTTTTGGTAATCAGCCAAGGGATTTATGATTTCAACCTATAACACACACTTGGCCAAAATGTGCATCTTTCAAATCACAATTTCCTTATAAAGAACGCTGTACTAATGAATGATTTAAAATCTATACCAAATGGGTTTAGTTCCAAATATTGAATTGATCTCATGTCTTGCTGTAACCCTTGATGTATTGACCAACATTTTTCTGCTGTTTATTGGATTGTTAAATCTGTTTTGCTTTTTGGAGTTTCACCTGTCCTGTAATGTGTTATATTAGGTTTTTCTGTGCATGTAAATGGTCTGCAAAGGCTAACATCCCTGATTTGAGTTTCTCTCTTTTTTAATAAACGCAAAATCAAATATTCGTGAAATGGGGAAGCCAGTCTTAGACCACATTCATTAAAATGAGGCCAATTGGCGATGTAGATAGTTGGGATGTAACGATACCAAAAACTCACGGTATGATAATATCGCCATCAAAAGTCCACGGTACGATATTTATCGCGATATTGAAAAATAAAGAAAAAAAATGTGAATCTTTTTTTTTTTTCACTTTTTTTTTTTTCTTCTTTATTAAATAATAAATCAGATTTCTACAACATTTTAGTAGGATAGTAGTATTTTAAAGTGTCAACAATATGATAATCAGACCCTGCAATAGAATAAATCAAGTTTCACTTTAGTTTTTCAAGTAACTCAACTCTAACTCACTAACTCACTCACTCAGCATCATCAAGGTTATCTTTTAGGAATATGAGCATGTCCACATTTCCAGGTGGAAGCTGGGATGTTTGGGCGTTTACAATATCCCCTGCTGTGGAAAAAACTCTCTTGCTTGGTACTGATGTTCCTGGGAAAGAGAGATATGCTTTGACCATGGGTGACAGCAGTGGGTAAAACTGTGCATTGTCTCTCCACCACTTCAAAAACAATACCGTTTTTGCCAAGAAGGTGAGGCTTATTGACAGGGTGAGATATAAATATACTGTTGGTACTTCTCAATGTCTCTAGGTATGTACATGTAGCCCTGTAAATACAATGTCCTTTTGTGTTATCTATTGTTTTATGTTCATGTTTTAACCTACTTGCTGCCATGTTGGACAGGTCTCCCTTGAAAAAGAGATCAATGATCTCAATGGGACCATCTGGTTAAATAAAGGTTTAAAAAAACAACTATATATTAAAAAAAAAAAAAAAAATCGCTGTAGATTTTGTCAGTCTTACGGCGGGATTGAGACATTTATTTACCGCGATATTCGATATATCGTTACATCCCTAGTAGATAGCGATATGGATAATCCCTGTAGATTACTTTGTGATTTGAACGCCATATTTCTACTGTTAACTTTGGAATAGTTGCGCCAAAAGATAATAGTTGCCAGTGTAATAGTTTAGTTGTAGAATCGTGCCTCGGTATTATAAACTACTGTGCAGAGTTTTGAAATCTAATGACCCTCAGAACTCATGGATCTTTTACTTAGACTGCTCTCCAAGGATTGTGTTGGATTGTGTCAATGGTACCAGAAACTACTCACACACACGCCTTCTTTTTTCAGTCTGAGCCCCTGCTACCTCATTAGTCACTATATAACCACTGGAAAGAATATAACACATAATTGTTCAGCACATAAACAGCACATCTTCTTCATTTTATTTAAGATTATCTTTACACTCCCATTTCTTCATCTAATCCTGTGTTGTCTTTTCTTCCAGATTTGGCCCCTCCGAGGGACTCTCATCGCCTCCAAAGCTACCAGGAGGCAGCGAGGCACACAGTTCACAGCGCACTGTGCCTAACGGCAGCCATAGAACAACGCTCGGGGGATTTAGAATCCTGCTTTAATTAAGGGAAGAACATCTTTGTTAAAAAGCAAGGAGCTCCTGCAGTCATTACACTCCCGCAGAGTTTTCTTTTAAAGACTTTGGTCCATCTATTATTTCTTCCACTGTAGACTCTATCACCAAGATAGAGTGCGTGTAGAACTGCAGGTGAATCCTTTCATTAAAGCTCTGCCATAAAGGCTGTCTCTTGGATTAGCAGGGCGCTATTGAAGGTCAGCGTTCCTTAACTGTCACACTTGAGTCTTTGATCGGGTGCCACCGCCCCACTCGTTCGTTTATCCCTTTTTCGACTCCTCAACTCTTGACTTTGAAGGGTTTTTGTGGGATTAAGTTTAATGCCCTTGGACACCCTCTTCAAGCAGCTATTCCCCAGGAATATACTCAAGCCAAAACTCTAAGGAAGATAGCCGCCCGACAGGATGCGGCGAAGGGAAGGATAAGGCCGGATAGAAAGGAATAGAGGGAAGTGAAGGGCAGAAGGCTTGTCTGCGCCGAAAACAACAACAGCAGAATGAATAAATCATTGGAATAGAGGGTGTCGTGACATCTGGCTGAGGAGTGAGTGAGATATTATTTTCTTTTCCCTATTCTGCCCACTCCTAGTATCCCTAGCATCATCATTCCTTGTCATCTAACCATCTTTCACTTACCCTCTCTGGACACCCAGGCGCTCAATCAAACCGACAGGAACAAGTTTATTTCAACGTTTAGCAAGTTTCCCCCCCTCACCTTCTCTTCCTCCCCCCTGGTGCGGCGTGTGATGGTGTGTCCCGTCCTCTCTTTCCTGGAGACATGCCTGTGCAGGAGATGGCGGTGAGTCCTGTCAAGTCGCTGTACTGGGAGCAGTTCCCCCCCATGACGCAGCGCCGCGTCTACTGCACTCCCGTCTACCACGAAGGCCTTCTCTATGTGCTGGGGGGCTGCAGCGAGACCGGCGCCCCCCTGGACAGCGTGGAAGTCCTGGATGTAGAGAGTCAGACGTGGAGCCAGCTGCCCCCGCTGCCCACTGCGAGGGCTGGGGCCTCGGCTGTGGCGCTGGGGGGCCAGGTGATGGTTCTCGGGGGCATGAACCAGCAGCAGACCCCCCTGCAGTCCGTGGAGATGTACCACCCCGACGAGAGCAAGTGGGAGACCAAGGCCAGCCTGGGGCAGCCGTCCATGGGGGTCACCACCGTGGAGAGAGGTAAGAAATGGGAATACATGGTTGTAGCGCTGTTCATCAAAGCAGATGTTGGTTGAGATGGTTATGAATATATATTGTTGTGATGTTTGATGAGACCAAGATGGACGAGATCGGTTCCAGTTTGGGTCAGTTGGTAGATTTGTTGACATGTTTGACACGATACAAAATGACACGTAATACTTTCCTGTCAGAGCAACAGTGACGGCTCCATTTGCAACGGGACAAACATGGAAACAAGATTCAACATTACAATCACTGAGGACATGCTCAAGACCCTTTAACGTACATCTGATCCAGGATTGACCTGCATGATGATTATGGTGCGTTCACACTGGACTTTTACATACCTGGCTGCTTGTACATACTTTTAACATGCACAAAGCAGCAGTAGTGTTTATTTTGGCTATGATTCATAAAACATTCAGTATCTAGGTTTGTACATGGAGATAAGCCCCGCCCCCTTGCAGGCGCATCTTTGTTTGAAACACAAATTATGCCACGGGAATGCAATGACCGCAAGTAACACAAGGCTAATCTTTGCTTTGCGTTTGGTATCAACGTACCATTATATCATTAAATAGGCGACTGATGACTTCCCTCTGGATACACTGAGGGATAGATAGTGTTTTACACGTTCAATCCCATTCTATACTTAAGTATGAATAAAAAATGTTTCCTTCATGACTTGCAGATTGTTCGTGATTCCAGAGTTGTTCTTTGGTGGTCTTGAATATTGCTTATCCACATACACAATCTTTGTTTGACAGTTGGACTGTATTGCAGTGCTTAGAGAGCGCTCATTCTAGTTTTCAAAATGTGTCAGTTCGTGACTGTGCATTCACAACATCAAACACTGACACAACTTCATGCAGGCTCATTAGGATCTGATCTGGACTTTGAAGCAACAGCAACAGCAACAACAAAGTGATTCCTCTGAAGTGGTGATGTTAACTAATTAGCTGAACATTTTTTGGAGACGCTCTAACTGATAGTGGAGCTCCTAAAGTGTCTCTCGAGTGGAAGCGTTTCTCTTCTGATCAAAACTGAGTGAGGCTGAGATCGATGGCTACTCACACAAACCATGAATATGGTGCTTAACTTGGGCCCATGTTTTGATTATTATCACTGGGAAGCACCAGATTGGGCAGGGGTAAGGAGGGTTACTTTAAAAATGTATTCCATTACAATTATTTACATGTGAAAAACATTCATTAGCAACCTAATCATAGTGTCAAAACAAAAAAGTAATGTAGCCTGATTACTTAATTTTGGATTCCCTCAATGCAAATAAATAAGAGAAAATAAATAACAATAAGATTTGTTTTACTTAAGTTTATTATGCAATATAAAAGAACAATGTTGAAGAGAACCATGATATTTAGTAGATAAAATGTGTCCTTTGGTCAGAGATGTAATTAATAGTAAAAGCTGCGTTTCATGAAGTATATTCAGGCAGCAGCCTACACACCAACACTGAAACACATGAGCACAAACTACAGTTTAACAAAAGCAGAAATAAAATCTGAGCTGACAGAAAATGCTCCGTTTGAGTTTAATACACACAGTTAAGCTCACACACACTATTTTACCTGCCTTACAACAAACATCATATGCTCTTTTAAGTTGTCAGTAACATTGTAGTCCTAATGATCCCCATTTTTTAGAAACAGTAATCTGATTACATATGTTTTCATGTAACTTTTTTTGTAATCCGTTACTCCCACTCCTTGGATTGGGAATATGCTAACTGCATTGCATATACTGTATACAGGACTTTTCCAGTCTCTTTGACCCCTGAAAGCACTTTTACTTGTAACAGTCAGCATTCACACACATTCATAGAGTACAACTTTGGCCATGAGCAGACATTTGGGGTTTCTTACCCAAGGATGCATGGACATGTTGAATGCAGGGGCTCGTGATCGCACTAGTCCCTTAATCTAAAGCCCATTTCAGGGAAAATTGAAAGGTCCGATTCTTACAGTATGTTTGAGTATTACTGACATCTTGTTCTTTCTTATTGACCATATGAAAGCATTTCCGTGCCCTAACTGCTACAGTCAGAAAAGTGACCAATAAGCCGCTGTTGAACCTTTGCACTTTGAAAATGTTTATGCATTGAATCTATTTCCTCATTCTACTTAAATCCACACTGAACATGGAATGTTGTGTACTGACTGCTACACCTCCAGCAAGTTGTACTCAGTGTGTGTGTTTGTACAAGCCTACTGCGATATATCTTCCTGTGAAAGCACTACCTCGTGTGTTCTGTCAAACACAGCTCGTGTTGAAGCGCCAGTCGTCACGCAGCGTACCTCCACTGAATAAACATACTGGACTCGTGCTCACTCCCCAGGCGAGTGCAGGCTGTCTGAGGCTGTGGATGTTGGCACAGAGCAAAGGAGTCGTGAGGAAGTCAGGAAGAGAGAAGAGTGGGTGGAAGTGGTTCTTGAGTTTACATTTGTGAATTTATTTTCTTTCTATTCTGTCTATGGAAAGTATTTCCAATAAATATTACAATAATGGAATACTGAAGGCTGACAATGAACAGAGAGGGAACAGAAGTCGCTGAAGTTTTTGGTTTTTATGTCTCAGGCTGCTGAGTGCTGAGTTGATAAACTGAGGAATCAATATGACCTTTCAAGGTAATAGAGACAGGGAGGGAATATTCTGTGACAGGCATCTTATTCCATACTGTTTCATGCACATGGTGAAAAAGCACATGCAGTCAAGTGTCATCAAATAAATTGGAATCCTCCAGCATTTCTGGAATGTTTGGATTTTGATTAAAGGCTATTAAAGGGGCCCTATTATTACATTACATTACATGTCATTTGTTAGATGCTTTTATCCAAAGCGACTTACATACTCAATATTATGGGCAATCCCCACAGGAGCAATTTGGGGTGAAGTGTCTTGCCCAGGGACACAACGACATGCTGACTGCAGTGGGACTCAAACTTACCCCCCGATTCGAAGTCCAGCACTCTATCCACTTCGCCACAGCCGCCAAATTATGCTCAATTTCAGGACTCGACAGGAAAGGGAAAACCCCAAAAAGCAGAATGGGGACTGACATGCGGATATTTTGGATTCCTCCAGCGTATCTTCAAGCATTACAGGTTGGATTAACAGGCGTATTAACTCAATTTACACTCAAGTTTAAAACTGACAATTTAGTTGCATTCCCTAAACCTTTCTCCCAAACAACAATTTTGTAATAACAGCTTAGCAACTGTAGCTGGGAACTTATCTGCTATGTTTAGCTCCAAATGTCTGCTTTCTGGCTAATTTGCTTACTGCTTCAGTGATCCACATTTAATACATTTGGAACGTTTACTCCACGAGTTAATGATGAATCATCCATCTCTGATACATGAATTATCGACTGGTAAGAGTGTTGGCTTATTGCCGTGAAAATGCAACTCCAGCTCCAGACTTTGACTCAAAATGATATAGTTATCAAGAGTTGTTGGCTGGAAATAAGGGAATGCTATTTTCCAATTCTGCCTGAGATAATTGGTTTTAAAGAAAATGCTGATAATACTGCCACCCCCCCCCGCCCCCCCCCCTGCTAGAATGTAACACTCGCCCCTTATATTGGCTAGTGCTCTGATACATTGTACATGACAGGCTAACAGACGTGACATCTCTGAGTTATCGACCAATCACAACAGAGCCGGCCAGCTAACCAATCAGAGCAGCCTGCTCTGGTTTCAGACAGAGGGTGCAGCACAGGCAGTATGAGAAAAATAAAGAGCTTTTTTAACATTAACCTGTTAATAGCCAGCCAGGCGGGAGCTATCGGAAGAATTTTCACGAAACTTTGTCTCAGGGCTTCTTAACATTTAACTACCTTAATGTGTCATACCCACTTAACGGGAAGAAACTCAGCTAACTGACGATATGACCCATTTCTACCGAAACAAAACATAAGTCTAACGCCAAGCGTCTGAATTAGCACTAAGCAAAAGAGTGGTAACGCACTTAGCACATAACTCACAGTAGCAATATTTTATACTTCATCGGATCTGCACAAACAATATATCATATGAAAGCTGAGATTCCACGGATTCCAATAGTATAAGTATCATCACTGTGCGACCAAAACTCACGGCAGCAAAGGCAAGAAAATGTGACGATATAGTTCACGATGTGTTATGTTTATTTGTCTAATGTCTTTGTGCCAACTATGTATGAATGTTTGCATGTTATGTTTACTGTTAAAGCAGGGTTAGTTGGTGCATGTAGTTGTCTGTTTTCGCCACAAGGCTCCGCCTGAGGGCGTGAAGGTGAGGAAGAGCGTTTCTTCCTCGGTGGTTGAGGGAACTGGGACAAGAGTTTTTGGTTCCTATTAAAGTTGCCACGAGTGAGAAAAGACAAGTGATGTCCGCTTGAGTCCTTGAGTGCAACATATATTGGCGAGCTAGCCAGGATATTAGCTCTAAACGGATTAAAAGAGGGCTTTTATCCTGAGACGAACCAGGAAAAGAAAGATAACACTGTACCGTGAGGAAAATATGGATTTGGAGATTCTCCTAGATCGCGCCACCATTGCTCTGAGTCAGCAAAACCGTGACCGGATGGTGGAGGTCTGTAAATATCTGCATTGTATAGAAGATGATGAAGAAGATACTTTTGCTGATAAAAACAGATGAACATTATTTAAAATAGCAGAAAACAAAATTGACGAAATTGAAGAAAAAGCAGATGCAGAGGAAGCATGTAAATTAATCCAAGAGCTGCTAGTTTTCATGGAGGGCCTGACAGAAGACGGAGACAGAAAAGCGCGCGAGCGCCGCCATGACACTGAGATGAGAGATAAATATATGGAGCTGCAGCAGTCCCGAAAGAGTTTGGAAGAAGAAATAAAGATGCTGGTTGAAAAACTAAACATATCAGATGGCGTCAGCAGCAGAACTAGCGGGCCACTATTCACAGCTAAGGTGCCAGAGGTAAACATCAGGCGAGAGTTCCGCATCTGCGGCCAAATCGGTGAAGGAGGGCAGCGTGACAAACTGTCATATACCTACCTAATACACCAGATAGAGAGCAGGCTTCGCAAGGGTCATGGTGAGTCGGAAGTAATCGAGGCTGTGATAAGCAGTGGCGTTTTCTCCTGGAGGCCAAGGGAAGCCAGGCTTCCCCTGTTTTTTCGGATTGTAGTTATAATTTTAATAAATAACTGAAAACACTTCGTTTAGTTTCGGAAGTTCTTTGTTGTGTGTTGCTGCCGGCCCGTCTCTCCCCCATTCTCATTGAGTATTTTACAAAGAGTGAAACAGCGCCCCTCTAGATGTTACGGTGAAACAGTAAATTGCACTCTCTGTTGCGAGAGGAGGCCAGCAGAAATTTGCTTCCCTTGGTGAAAAAAAATTGAGGGATTGACCAATCAGATGAGGCTCTCGTCATGCCCCTACCAACCTGTGATTGGTCAGGGCCATGCCAAGGGAAGCCAGAGGCGGCTGGCTTCCCTTGCCTCACAATCCAATCAAATGGCATCAACTTAGTGTTGCAGTGACGCGTCCCAAAAAGCGGAAGTAAGCTGCGCTCGGTTTCCCTCGACAAAAAAGCAATGGGATTTCTCCATAGGATTTTGGAAAATAGCTCGAAAAAAGGTCAGTGGAAAACGAACCTGTTAGGTAAATGCACGTTTTGTTCAGTTGGATAATATCCACATGTCTACCCTACTTTTATAATTTTCGAATCATAAATCTAATCGATAGAAGATAGATAGCGTCACTGCACCACTTACACCGCCGTTAGAAAGTAGCAAGCAACTGAAGCAAGTGCAATTATGGAGGGTGGAGATTTGGAGTATTTAATCAAAAAATAATTGTACTAAAATTCCGCTGTAGCAGCAGCAACAACAAATACAATCTGATGACAGGCCAATGCCCAAACTGGAGCTGTGTACAGCGAGGAACAAAGGAGCGAACCGGATGTAAAACATTAAAGGTCTCCTGATTTAGTTTGTGAATGAATGCTTATTAGAGTTTCGGCTGGAGAGTGCGTGCGGACCTGTCGGTCAGATAACAGGCGTGTGTAAGTCCTGCATCTGTATGATACAAATGTGTGTAAAATGATACCGGGCGCTGTAATCACTCTTCTGGTTACGTTATTACATTGACCACCACCCCCCACCCCAAAAGAAAGGAGGTATTATTGGCTTCCCCTAATTTTTTCCCCACGCCACGCTACTGGTGATAAGGGCCATTAGCCCTGGCTTAAAGCTGCGTGACATGCTAGAAATAAAGACTGAATTGACCCTGCCTCAGCTAAAGATCATATTAAAGGGGCATTACAACGAAGATGACACTTCAGATCTGTACCAAAAATTGATCAGCATGTCCCAGGAGCCGAAATAATCAGCACAAGAGTTTTTGTTCAAAGCTATTGAACTAAAAGATAGACTGCTGTTTACATCCAAGGACAGAGACTCGGAGGAGCACTACAGTGCAGACCTGGTCAAGAAGAAGTTTCTACAGTCAGTTGGTACAGGGCTGCTCAGTGACAACATCAAATACCAGATTAAGCCATACCTTGATGACATGGAGGTGACCGATGACACTCTGATTGAAAGAGTAAATGAAGCAGGAAACCTTGAGGCAGAAAGAATAAATAAGCTCAAACGTAACAACACCAAAACACCCAGAATGACTGAACTACAGACAACTAACAATAAGTTGGACAAGTCACCTGACCCCTCCATGCAGAAAACACTGCAGGAGGATGCTAAAGACACCCACAAGGAGAAGACAAAGACAGCCCAACCTCCACAAGAGCTTGTGATGCACACTCTGGTAAGAGAGCTTCAAACTGAGGTTGCTGAAATGAAACGTATGGTGTTAGCTTCCATGAGCACTTGCAGGTCACAGAACTACAGGCAAGCTACAGGGAACAACAGCATCCGGAGAAGAGCGTGCAGGGACTGCCAGGACAAAGGAGAGGAAGTCAACTGTAGCCACTGCTTCAAGTGTGGACAGCTGGGACACATATCCAGAGGATGCAGAGCTCCACGCCAGGCGCAGGGAAACTTCGGAGGGTTGCTGCAGGGGGACCAGCAGTAATCCAGCAACAGCCGTCAGGGTCCCACCGCTTAATTACCTCTCAGCTAAACAAGATAAAAGACTTATTAAACTTATTGGCAAACGGAAAATGGTAAAATGTACTTTTGATAACGTACCGGTGACAGCATTGTGGGATACGGGTGCTCAGGCAACAGTAATAAATGAACAATGGCGAGCTGAACACCTTCCACACAGCACTATCAGACCTATAGCTGAACTCTTAGGGCCAGAACTACTAAATGGACTTGCTGCAAATAGAACAGAAATCCCATTTATGGGATGGATACCAGTAGAGTTCCAACTGAGCGGGTTAGTGACTTCTAGTGCAAGTCTGCTAGTGCCAGTTCTAGTTTCCAGTGATCAAAATGTGGCAGAAGATCCTATAGTTGGCTTTAATGTAATAGAGGAAGTGATCAATGAACAATTAAAGCAACAGAAGGGCACATCAGGAAGTGACAGCACTACAGCAGTTGTGAGCGGTGCTTTTGAAATGGACTCTTATGCTGCACACACTTTTATCCAGCTAATACACACTCATCAAGCTACTTCTGAGGAGACCATAGTAAAAACAGGCAAGGATAAAGTTGTGTTACTCCCAGGTGAAGTTACCACAGTGAAATGTCGCACATGCATGCAGACTGAAGAGGACACTGTCATGTTGTTCAGCCCAATTATGAACACCAGCTTACCTGAGGGATTGCACATCCAAGAAGTACTGTTCACTATGAGAAGAGGTAACTGCCACTGTCCCTGTTTCAGTTATTAACACTACAGCACACAGTGTCACACTAGGCCCCCGAGTTAGCCTCGGACACATTGAGAGTGTGAAGGCTGTGTACCCAGCAGCTACAGAACCAGCGGCACAAGGACAGACACAACCAGGTCCTGACAAAAATGCACAGCAAAACACAGACTGCTCAGGTACAAGCTGCCCCACTACTGACTGTGATGAAACCTGGGATCCCCCAGTGACTTTAGATCACTTGACTAGTGACCAGCAAACCTTAGCAAGAGAAGTGTTAAGGGAGGAGTGTAAAGCATTTGCTAGGGATCAAAATGATGTAGGCTCCATACCCTCTCTGCGTATGCACATCACCTTAAATGACCAGACACCTGTCCAGAAGACTTATATCAATGTTCCCAAGCTATTACATCAGGAGGTAAAGGAATATTTACAGGACTTGATTAATAAGGGCTGGATCACTAAATCAAGGTCACCCATAGTGTGTTTAAGAAAAAAATCAGGGGAACTGAGACTGTGTGTAGACTACCGTGAGCTAAATAGGAAGTCAGTGCCAGATAGACATCCTATTCCTCGCATACAAGATATGTTGGACAGTCTTACTGGGAGTTCATGGTTTTCTGTACTTGACCAAGGCAAGGCGTACCACCAAGGCTTTGTAGATGACGAAAGTCAGCCTCTCACTGCCTTCATCACACCATGGGGCCTGTATCAGTGGGTGAGGATCCCCTTTGGCCTGAGTTCAGCTCCAGCTGAATTTCAAAGAAGTATAGAGGAGTGTTTGTGGGGTTTGCGTGATGATATTTGCCTGCCTTACCTTGATGACAATTTAGTCCACAGCAAGTACTTCATTGACCACGTTGAGCATGTAAGAACAGTCCTTCGCCGATACCAGCAACATGGAGTGAAGCTCACACCAAAAAAATGTGAACTGTTTAAATCCAAAAAGTTAGGTTCTTGGGCAGGATAGTGTCAAAAGAGGGGCATAGCATGGACCTGGCAGAGGTGGCTCCAGTGCAGGCCCTGAAGGAAAGACGCCCTAACACAGTGGGAGAAGTGAGACAGATTTTAGGCTTCCTGTCCTACTACAGGACATACATACAAAACTTTTCTGTCATAGCAAAGCCCCTGTATGAACTGTTGGCAGCCCAATCCCCTGTTCCTGCTTCACCACAAAACCACAATGTGGCTAAAAAGGGAAAAGTAAAGAAAACAAAACACGGGCAGTTGACCTCATCATCACCAGTCACATGGACTGAAAAGCATCATCAGGTTCTGAGCCACTTAGCGGACAAACTCTCTAACCCTCCAATCCTAGGCTTCCCAGACCTGAATGAACCGTTTGTTTTGCACACTGATGCTTCACAGGCAGGACTTGGTGCAGTGCTGTACCAACGCAGTCTTGGCAAGCTGAAGGTGATCGCTTATGGATCCAGAACGCTCACCCCTCCAGAGAGAAACTACAACCTGCACTCTGGTAAGCTGGAGTTTCTCGCACTGAAGTGGGCCATCTGCGAGCGTTTTAGAGACTATCTTTTTCATGCTCCCTCTTTTGTGGTATATACTGATAATAATCCACTGACATATATTGACAACAGCAAAGTTAAATGCTGTGGGACAAAGATGGGTAGCAGAGTTGGCAGATTGTAATTTCAAAATCAAGCACAGACCAGGCAAAGCAAATGCAGACGCAGACAGCTTATCCAGAATGCCACTTGATTTTGAAAGTTATGTGAACCAATGCACACAGGTTGTTTGCCAGGAAGAAGTAAGTGCAACAGGGCAGGGCATTTTGGTGCATCAGGAAGAGAACAGCCCATTCCTACACTCAGTCTCTTGTAATGCTCTACAGACACAGATAGACATAGAGAATATGCTCAGTGCCATACAGCCATTCTCCAGGGAAGAAATAAAGACAGCACAGCAACAAGATCAGGTGATGGGCAAAATGTATGGACACAAAGAGAAAAACAAGCGACCCACTGTACAACAACTGAAACACGAGGCCCCAGAATTTAAAGCTCTAGTCAGAGAGTGGAGTAGGCTTGAGATCAGAGAAGATGGAACTATGCACCGCAAAACTCACACAAAAAGTAAGCTTTTGCTCCCAGATGTATACCGTTCATTTGTTCTGAAGGAGCTCCACAACGAAACGGGACACTTGGGAACAGAAAGGACAGTAAACTTGATAAGAGAACGTTTCTTTTGGCCCAAAATGCAAAGAGACATAGAACATTTTGTGACAAATGTGTGTCAGTGTCTAAAGAAGAGAAAACCTAACAGACACGCACTCGCACCTATGATGAGTATCAAAACCACTCACCCATTCCAGCTGGTCTCTGTTGATTTTCTACATTTGGAAGAATGTAGGGGGGGTTATGAATATGTACTTGTCATAAAGGACCATTACACTCGGTTCGCACAAGCATATGCAATACCAACAAATCAGCCAAGACTGTTGCAGACAAACTGTTTAATGATTTCTGTCTCAAGTTTGGTTTCCCAGAAAGACTGCATCATGATTTGGGGAGGGAATTTGAGAACAAGCTGCTTCACCACCTGAAAACACTGTCAGGCATTCGGGGGTCTCACACTACTCCTTATCATTCCCAAGGAAATGGACAGACAGAGAGATTTAACAGAACGTTGCTATCAATGCTGAGAACACTTACTGAA
The DNA here is from genome assembly GCF_949606895.1 of Notothenia rossii. Lineage (NCBI taxonomy): Eukaryota > Metazoa > Chordata > Actinopteri > Perciformes > Nototheniidae > Notothenia > Notothenia rossii. The sequence goes on along the minus strand of NC_136902.1, from coordinate 35,829,638 downwards.
GAACAGAAACATGACTGGAAAAATCACCTCACTAAAGTCGTACATGCCTACAACTGCACAGCTAATGAAGCCACCGGCTATTCTCCACTCTTTCTTCTGTTTGGTAGGCCACCCCGACTGCATGTTGACCTGCTGTTTGGAATTGAAAATCCAGACTGCACAGGCTCCTACCAGGACTATGTGGAGAAGTGGCGAAAGAGGATGACTGAGGCTTATGACATCGCCTCCAGAAATGCTTCCAAGTCAGCTGATAGGGGAAAAAAACAGTATGACAAGAAAGTGTATGGCCCCACACTACAAGTTGGCAGTCGTGTCCTGGTGAGAAATGTGGGTGAGAGAGGAGGACCAGGTAAAATCCGCTCCTACTGGGAAGACAACATTTATGTTGTCAAAAGTCAGAAAGGTGACATCAGTCCAGTATTTGAGGTAGTGCCTAAAAGTGGTGGAGGCAGGACAAGGATCCTCCACAGGAATCTACTTTTACCATGTGACTTCCTCCCAGCCACAGATGACAGATATCAGGCTACCATCCCAACTCGAACAAAGAAAAGAAACATTTACACAAACAGACACACATCTTTGACCAAGTGCACACAACAAACAAATGTTGATGAGGAATCAGAGGATGACTTTAATGATGTAACATTCACCTGGCCTTCAGCGGAACACCAAAGGATGCCTGCGCTTAACCCCTCTGCTCAGAAGTTCCATCCTCAAGAGGGAAAGATGATCTCTGGAACGAGGGAGCCACTGCAAAGCACGGAGGAGGAACAAGAGGAGCAGGTTCACACAGTGACATCTGACGAAGGTGAGGAGGATGTTGTGACAACAGCTACAGAGAGCTCAGACGAGGAAACAGTGGAAGACTCGGAGCAGAGGACAATGTATCCAAGACGACAAAGAAAGCAACCACAGACTCTGACTTATGACAAACTTGGCCAGCCTAGTTTCGCAGAGAGAACCATTTCCACCAAAGAGATAGCTTTAAATAGCTACTGGCGGCCCTGGTAATGAACTTGGAAATAAATAAGAAAAAAAAGAAAAATAAGTAAATGACACTCCTTGCCTCTTTGCAAGTATACCTAAAGTGCCTTGTGTTAATGTGATTGTTGGCTGAAATTTGTGTTGTGTGGATTGGGTTCCAGAATTGATTTAGAAACGAAAATGATGACCCTTTCAACAGTATGGACTCGTGGTTTTGTAATATGCATTAAAGATGCAAATGTTTGGGTTTTAAAAAAAGAAAAACTGATCAAATCAGTAGTATTCACAACTGCAGTGAACAGCAGCTTGTGTATCTCATTAAGAAGTGTTTTATTCAAAATGGCCCATTCTCTTGTCTTACTACAGTTGGGGCAGAATCTCTGCTCCGCGCCGTTCCTATATGAGCGGGTTCTCAAAAGAAGGAAAAATTCAAAGCAGCCAGGATAAGGGTTAAACAATAATCTGCTTTAATGGCAAAATCATACAAATACTTCACCGAATCACGAAGCACTCTGCAGAGTACTCCGGGCTCAGGTTCTACCACCGTGTGAGACATCTCTCAGGAACGGCAAGTCAAAAAAAAAGAGCGCCGATCTTCAAAATGATCACAACATTTATACACAGAGTTCACTTCTGAGCGAGCTAGACAGTGAGTTGGCAGTGTTCCATTGGTCGGTTTCCCTTCTGGGCGGGATCCCAGGTAGTAAGTCAGTTTGTTGATTCCATCGTTTGCTTCACAGTGTATGTGTGTGTGTGTGTGTGTTTCTGTCCCTCTGCCCTCAGGCAGATCCCCCAATCAATGATTTGGAGTCATGACAGAGGACTCTTTGACAGGACACATACTCATTCCCCCTAAACATCTTCAACACACACATCCTATCATGTATCTTTAACAGAAGTTAATTGTTCTTATCGCTTAATGGCTTCCCTGAACTTCCCTTCACCCCAAAGTCAGCTTACTAGGAATGAATACATTTTATTGATAAGCTCAAAAGGACCTTTATCTCATTTACTGCTGGGTGACCCAAGTCTCAAGGCCTCTTTTGGGGTCTGTAGGAGATAAATCATTAATTCTACAAGACTTTAACTGCCTTATATCTGAAAATGTATCTGGGACTTCCCCTGTTAATTGCAAGGACTATTGATAATTAACAGAGAGACCCTAGGGGCCTCTTCTTGGTATCTGCTAGGCAGAAGTCACTCAATGCAGAAATCACAAGTTTAACACACATTCTATATAAGGTGACATTAAAATGAATATACCAGATTGAACTTTCTTGCCATAACACGTTACTTTAATCCTTCAAATAATTCAAATAATACTTCACTACCCATGTAGTTGTTTCAGATTAGTAGGTGTAAAGGAAAATGTCGAGACGACATTTTGTAAGTGGGGGAGAGTGTGACGATATAGTTCACAATGTGTTATGTTTATTTGTCTACAAGTCTTTGTGCCAACTATGTAGGCCTATGAATGTTTGCATGTTATGTTTACTGTTAAAGCAGGGTTAGTTGGTACATGTAGTTGCCTGTTTTCGCCACAAGGCTCCGCCTGAGGGCGTGAAGGTGAGGAAGAGCGTTTCTTCCTCGGTGGTTGAGGGAACTGTGACGGAGTTTTTGGTTCTTAATAAAGTTGCCACAAGTGAAAAAAGACAAGTGATGTCCGCTTGAGTCCTTGAGTGCAACACAAAGACAACACACAACTTCACTTTACGGGACCAAAACGGCAAATACGTCTTACCTTTGCTGTTTTCTGATCAAAAGTTGCGTTCAATGGCATTAAAACGCATAGAAATGCTGCTGAAGGTTGATCCAATGTCTTTGAAATGATTACTGATAATCCATCATAACATTTATGTCGCTAAACACAGTTTTCATATAGAGTGAGAGCTTCCGGTTTTGGGCATGCTGGCTGCGCATCACTCTCATTCACCAATGGTAATGTTTAGATCAGGTGTCTCAGACGTCTGGCCCGCGAGACAGTTTCTCATGGCCCCTTTGTTGATATTGTAGCGATCTGCATTTATTGTTCAAGTGTTCTGTTAACTGTTTGTGTCAGGCTTCTGTGAGGAGAGCAGGTAGGGGCGGGGTTGGGGAGCAGAGGGTTTGGTGTGTGTGTGTCTGTGTGGGCGCGTGCAGGTGAGTGAGAGGTTGGCGCGAGAGGAGAGAGAGTGAGAAAGGACGGATGAGAGCCGTTGGTTGTTAATAAACCTGTTTAACTTGAGAACGCTTCACTCGTCATTCCGACACGTCCGGGTGGACGTTACATTGGTGTCAGAAGTAAAAAAAAAACAACAAAAAAAACAGAGTTTTATCCGCTAATCGCCGGTAGCCGCAGCTAGCACTGACTCGGCTAACGTTAGCTCTGCTTCATCGGCCGGTAAATAATGGAAGCACAGATGAACCGGACCGGAGCTCGTCCGAAAGTCAAGGAGGAGATGGATGGCTTATGGCGTGAATTAAATGCTGCTGCCGGTTTCGACTCGGCCGGCGGGAAGCGGCACGTCGGCGCAGGGACCTCCCCCGGGAGTGGCGCGGCGCCGGTTGTAAACAATGATGGCGGCGCCCGGCTCCAAGTTAAAACACCGAAATACAACGGTAAAGCCAACTGGGAAGCCTTCCATGCCCAATTTGAACTGTTATCACGGGCTGTGGGCTGGTCTGAGGACAATAAGGCGCTCCAGCTGGCCCTGTGTATTACAGATGAAGCTTTATCCTGTTTGCTACTGCTCAGCCCGGCTGAAAGAACTGACTATGGGGCCTTGGTTGGGGCTCTGAAGCGGCGGTTTGGACAATGCAGCCAGCCTGGGGTGCTGCGTTCGGAGCTGTCAAGCAGACAGAGACAGCCGGGTGAGCCGCTCCGCATATTGGCTAATGACATTGAAACCCTGGCGAGAAGGGCATACAGCCACATGTCCCCTGAGGTGCAGAGCGAGCTGGCTAGGGACCAGTTTATCCGGGCCATAACCCCCAGGGAGCTGCGCGTCCAGACACAACTGGCACATCCCCGCTCTCTGCAGGAAGCACTGGAGCTGGCGTTGGAGAGAGAGGTTGTAGGAGGGGCGGCAGAGAGCACGCACACGGGAGGCGGCCCGGTTGTGAGAACGGTGAGACAGGAGGAGCCAGGACAAGAGAAACCAGCATGGGCGGCTGAGTTGACTGAGCTAATCCGTGCTATGGCACTGCAATCGCCGCAGGGCAGCAACCGTCCTCGTCGGGGTCCTCTGGTGTGTTGGGGGTGCGGCCAGGTCGGCCATATTAGCACAAGGTGCCCCATGAATGCTGATATTCAGGGAAACGCCCCCGGGTCTGTGTAAATGGGACGTCACAGACCCCCGCCGTTGGGTCCCATCCTGCCTGGTCTCCAGTGGACAGAGCCCAGCTGCACGGAGGGGGGAGCGGGGCTCCGCTTCCCCCAGAAGCAAACGACATCGCAGAGTCTGTGAGGGTGGTGGGCTGGACTCACGCGGGGGATTTCTGCCATGTCCCCGTCACCCTGGCAGGGGCCCCATGGACGGCCCTTGTTGACACCGGCTCCACAGCGACACTGATGAGACCGGACGTGGTCCCAGCGGGGACACGGTTGACACCCACTCTGGTGAAACTGCGAACAGTAACCGGTGAGCTAGCCCCTATGCTTGGGAGAGGGGTGGTGGTTATACAGGTGGGGGGGCTGTCAGTGTCTGTTAAGGTGTGGGTTGCGGCAGTACAGGACTCCTGCATATTAGGACTTGACTTTCTGCGGGTTGCACGCTGTGTGCTAGACCTGGGGAGGAACACGCTGGCCTTTCCAGGGGGTCCCACAGTTGAAATGGTGCACCCCACACTTGCCACGACACCACACCCACCTACATCAAGAGTGACTGAAACACTTCCCCCACCCCAAACCCCCCCCCCTGCAGCCATGCCCCCTGTCATCAATGCTAACCCCAGCCCCAACCCCACACCCCGTACTCCAGTTGATGTACGGCCCCCGGCCCCGGAACAACAACCTGCAGCTCTAAAGGGGGACAGACGGGCGGCAGTGAAGGAGGTGTGGAAACGCAGCTGTGATGACTTAAAACCCGAGCAGCGGGAGGAACTGTGGCAAGTGCTGTGGGAGTTTAAGGACATTTTTGCTCTGACAGAAGAGGAAGTGGGCCTGACACACCTGGTGCAGCACGATATCGACACGGGCGACGCACGGCCCTTCAAGACACGCCCCCGCCGCCTTCCCCTGGCCCATCAGACAGCAGCAGACAGCGCTATTGATGAGATGCTGTCAGCTGGCATTATTGAGCCCTCTGACAGCCCCTGGGCCTCGGGGGTTGTGATGGTCAATAAGAAGAAGAGTTCAAAGATGAGGTTTTGTGTGGACTACAGACCGCTGAACAGTGTGACCAAGAAAGACTCATACCCGCTGCCCCGCATAGATGAGTGTTTGGACTTGGTGTCTGGCTCATCCTGGTTCTCCTCTTTAGACCTGCGCAGCGGGTATTGGCAAGTTCCCCTCAGCCCAGAAGCCAGACCAAAGACAGCTTTTTGCACTGGGAGGGGGCTGTGGCAGTTTCGAGTCCTCTCCTTCGGCCTGTGCAACGCTCCGGCCACGTTTGAGCGGCTGATGGAAAGGGTGCTCGCTGACGTTCCCCGACAGGAGTGCCTGGTCTACCTGGACGATATCCTGGTCCATGGTAGCTCCTTCCAGGCGGCTTTAGGAGCCCTGCGGCGGGTTCTACAGAGGATAGCAGCAGCGGGGTTGAAGCTCCACCCCGACAAGTGCTGTTTCTTGAGGAGAGAGTTGGAGTTCCTGGGGCACCGAGTCGGAGGAGAGGGCATCAGCACGCTGGAGGAGAAGGTGCGGGCAGTAAAGGACTGGCCAGCCCCCATCAATCTGCGGGAGCTGAAGAGCTTCATTGGGTTAGCGTCGTACTACAGGCGGTTCGTGCGTGGCTTCTCTTGCATAGCTGCACCCCTGTTCCGCCTGCAACAGAAAGACTGTGATTTTGCTTGGACTCCAGAGTGTGAGCTGGCCTTCAGCTCTTTAAAGAAGGCCTTGACGGAGTCTCCCATCCTCACTCCCCCAGACCTCAGCCTACCGTTCGTCCTGGATACGGACGCCAGTGACGTCGGGATGGGGGCGGTGTTGAGCCAGGTGGGGCCTGGGGGGGAAAAAGTGGTGGCGTATTTCAGCAAAACCTTCAACAAAGCTGAACGGCGCTATTGTGTGACACGCAGAGAGTTGCTGGCAATTGTGAGAGCAATCAGCCATTTCAGGTACTACCTGTGTGGCCTGTCCTTCACAGTGAGGACTGACCACGCAGCCCTCCAGTGGCTGATGTCCTTCAAGGAGCCCGAGGGACAGATTGCACGCTGGCTAGAAGGACTGGCGCCGTACGTCTTCACAGTGGAGCACAGGGCGGGGGTTCGCCATACCAACGCTGACGCCCTGTCCCGGCGCCCCTGTGCTCCCAGCGGCTGTCGGTACTGTGAAAAGAGAGAGGACCAAGAAAAGGAGCTCTGTGCAGAGGAGGAGCGAGACCACAGGCATAAACCAGCCGAGCCGGTCTGCAGAGGTGCACGGATCATCGACTCACCCGAATGGAGAGCGCGGCAGGAAGAGGATGCTGACCTACAGCCAGTGCTGAGGTGGGTGGAGTCAGGACAAAAGCCACTGTGGAATGAAGTTGCTGGGTGCTCGCTTGCCACCAAAGGACTGGTTGCAAAGTTTGAGGCTCTCCGGACGAAGGATGGAGTGCTGCAGAGAGCCTGGAAAGAGCCTGCAACGGGGGAGGAGAGGTGGCAGGTGGTGGTCCCCAGGGCGCTGAGGGAAGAAGTGCTTAAGGCCTCCCATGGAACTACTGGGGCAGGACACTTTGGGGTCTCCAAAACCTTGCGTCGACTCCGCCAAAGCTGTTACTGGGGCCAGCTCAGGAGAGATGTTGAGGACTTCTGCCGCCGCTGCGACCTTTGTACGGCGTACAAAGGTCCCACTGATCAGTCACGTGCCCAGCTTCAGCAGCTAGCGGTGGGGGCCCCGATGGAGAGGGTGGCGGTGGACATAATGGGCCCATTCCCGTGCACAGAGAAGGGGAACCGTTACGTCCTGGCCGCCATGGACTATTTTACAAAATGGCCAGAGGCGTATGCTATACCAGACCAGGAGGCGGTGACCGTTGCAGGTGCCCTGGTGGAGGGCATGTTTGCCAGATTTGGAGCGGCCGAGGTCATTCACAGCGACCAAGGAAGAAACTTTGAGTCGAGGGTGTTCGCCGCTATGTGTGACCGGCTGGGCATGCAAAAGACGCGGACTACTCCTCTGCACCCGCAGAGTGACGGACTGGTCGAACGGTTCAATAGTACTCTGGGAAAACAACTCGCTATCCTCACCGCGGAGCATCAGCGTGATTGGGACATGCACCTCCCTCTTGTTCTTTGGGCCTACAGATCGGCTGTGCAGGAGTCCACCTCATGCACACCGGCCCTGCTCATGCTGGGGCGAGAGCTGCGGACACCAGCAGAAATGGCTTTTGGCCGACCCCCCGACACACCAGCGGTTCCTCCGGGACCGGAATATGCCAGGAGGCTCCAGGATAGAATGGAGTCAGCACATGCCTTTGCCCGCAATCAGCTGCAGAAGGCGGGCATGAGACAGAAAAGAAACTATGACACGAGGGCTAGAGGGGGGGACTTCAAGGCCGGGGACCTGGTGTGGGTGTATAGTCCAAGAAGAAAGAAGGGCCGGTGCCCTAAGTTGGACTGTCACTGGGTGGGCCCTTGTGAGGTGCTGGAAAAGCTGGGAGAGGTGGTCTATAGGGTCCAGCTGCCGCCTAGAGGGAGACGGGTGGCCCTCCACAGGGACCGGCTGGCCCCATACAGAGGCGATGCACATCCGCGGCCTAGACCCCCAGCATCGTCTAGGAGAAACCAGACAGTCACTTCCCCCGATTCACTGACTGTGTCCCCTGCTGACCCCCCACATTCACCCCCACCCCCAAACTCACCCCCTGTTCCGGGACAGGATGTTCCAAGCCGGCAAGCGCAGCCGCCTGTGTTCACTCCAAGGCAGCCTCAGAGACCAAGAAGAGCCCCGGGCCACCTCAGAGACTTTTTATGCATTCCCTCGGGGCGAGGGACTTAGTAAGGGGGGGGCAATGTAGCGATCTGCATTTATTGTTCAAGTGTTCTGTTAACTGTTTGTGTCAGGCTTCTGTGAGGAGAGCAGGTAGGGGCGGGGTTGGGGAGCAGAGGGTTTGGTGTGTGTGTGTCTGTGTGGGCGCGTGCAGGTGAGTGAGAGGTTGGCGCGAGAGGAGAGAGAGTGAGAAAGGACGGATGAGAGCCGTTGGTTGTTAATAAACCTGTTTAACTTGAGAACGCTTCACTCGTCATTCCGACACGTCCGGGTGGACGTTACAATATCATGTAATAGTGTTAATCTGGCCCGCGCGTTTACGTTTGCGCTTTATATTTCAATTTTATTTTTCCCGCTGCTGCTGCTGCTGCTGGCAGGGAACTGCTGCGTGGAGTTCCCTCGCCCCTCCCCCCTCCGAGGGAACTCCGCCACACGTCAATCAAATGCGCTCAGCGGAATCAATCCAGAGTGATCCAAAAGTGACACAGAGTGGAAGCAAAATATATCGCCATGTCTTCATCAAAACTTTCAGGGAAAAGAAAAATCGATGATGACCACAGAACATTTCAGGAGAAGTGGGAGACTGAATATTTTTTTGTTGAGTACAGGGGAAACGCAACGTGCCTTATATGCACAGAGAAAATCGCTGTATACAAGGAGTATAACGTCAAACGTCACTACTCCACTAAACATGCAGAGTATGCAAAATACCTTGGAGATGAGAGAGAGAAAAAAGTCACAGAGCTAAAAAAATTCTATGGAAGCAACAAAATCTCTTCAAGAAAGGAAGCAATGAGGTTGATTTAGCAGTCGAAGCTAGCTATGTGGTGAGTGAGATGATTGCTAGGGCGGGAAAGCCGTTTACGGAAGGCGAGTTTGTAAAAAAATGCATGTTGCAGGCTGCAAGTATAGTCTGTCCGGAAAAGAAGTGTCAGTTCAACAACATCAGCCTGTCAGCTAACACAGTGGCAGAGCGCATTTCTGACTTATCAAGTGACATATATGATCAGCTGTGCGACAAAGCCAAACTTTTCCGTGCATACTCTGTGGCTCTTGATGAGAGCGCAGACATCACTGACACCGCTCAGCTCGCAATGTATGTCCGTGGTGTTGATGACAATTTTGAAGTGACAGAGGAGTTGCTTACAGTGAAACCAATGCATGGCCAGACCACCACTCAGGAGATATTTCAGCAACTGTGTGATGCCATTGCGGATATCGGTCTGCCATGGAAGAGGTTTGTTGGAATTACGACGGACGTAGCGCCATCAATGACAGGGAGAAAAAACGGGCTGGTGTGGAGGAGGCTATTGCTCTGCACTGCATTATCCATCAGCAGGCCCTTTGCAGCAAATGCTTGAAGTTTGACAATGTGATGTCTGTCGTTGTGAAATGCATGAAATATATCAGATCCAGGGGCTTAAAGCACCGCCAGTTCCGTGCTTTTTGGAGGAAATTGAGTCAGAATATGAGGATGTGCTCTACTTCACAGAGGTACGTTGGCTCAGCAGGGGAAACGTCCTGAAGAGGTTTTTTGAGTTGAGAACAGAACTGAAAGTATTCATGCTGGAGAAGGGTGGGATGGCTGTTCCCGAGCTGAGTGATCCCAAATGGCTCATGGGCTTTTCTTGTTGACATCACGCAGGAGCTGAATGCTCTGAATAAGAAGTTGCAGGGCCGGGGCCAGCTTGTAAGTGCAGCATATGACAATGTCAGAGCATTCTCTACAAAACTGATGTTATGGAAAGCCCAGCTCCCTCAGAAAAACCTCTGCCATTTCCCAGCATGCAAGTCTCTCATGGACAGGGGCACAGCATTCAGTGGTGAGAAGTATATTGATGCCATTGTGAAGCTACAGGAGGAATTCGATCAGCGGTTTTCAGACTTCAAGACACACAGAGCCACTTTCCAAATGTTTGCAGACCCCTTCTCCTTTGATGTGGAAAATGCCCCTGGTGTGCTTCAAATGGAGCTCATCGACCTGCAGTGCAATTCTGAGCTCAAAGCCAAGTTCAGGGAAGTGAATGGGAAAGCAGACAAGCTTGGACAGTTCATGAGAGAATTGCCCCCCTCCTTCCCTGAGATTTCCAGGATGTTCAAGCGGACCATGTGCCTTTTTGGGAGCACATATATGTGTGAACAGCTCTTCTCCACCATGAACTTCAATAAGTCAAAGTACAGGTCAAGACTTACTGATGCACATCTTCAAGCCATACTGAGGGTTTCAACTGCTTCCTCCTTCAAACCAAATGTGGCTCAGCTGTGTGAGAGGAAGCTCTGCCAGGTCTCTACCAGCAAGGAGTAGGCAAGAAAGAGCAACTGTACATAGTTATGTTGTGAAGAACAGTTCATGTTAAGAAGATGTTGAAGAACTGTTAATGTTGTATTTTTTTAAATAAATGTTTTGCGGAATACTTGAAGCGGCCCAGACTTGCCCAGACTCTACGTCCAGCGGCCCCCAGGTGAATTGAGTCTGAGACCCCTGGTTTAGATGGATTTAGGAACTCCCTCTCGATTCTATTTGCTCTAACGGTTCAAAAGTGGTGTCAATCAGCAAAATCCAGAGATATGGCAAATACACCCAAATGACCCCAGAGGTGTTTTTTTCTTTTTCTAAAATCTCTCTAAAAAGGTCAAATGTCACTTTTTTTGCATCAATATTGATACAGGGTACTTATTATATGTTATCGTTTGGATTCCTAAAGCTTTTAGTCTTCGATCCCATCATTCAAGGGTGGTTTTCACTATAAGTAATGGTTTGTTTTCGGACGGACACTATAATTTGCATTTTTTTACTATGTTCAATCTGAATTTACTTTAAAATAAAAAAATCTATATTGATTTTGACTTTTCTAAATCCAACTCACAGGTTTATCATTGCTTTGAGAAAATTTGTTATTTATGTTCCCCTTTTAGAAGTTAAGATATAGTCATTTGTTCTGGGCATGTCAATTTCGAGCCTGAGACCTGAAAAACACGCTTGGGGCTTAACAGGTTAGTGCATGAGACATGACACAGTAGAGGCCTCTTTAATACATTTAATCCATAGTATTTTAGCAACAACTTCATATTATTTTATGTTTAATATTATCTGTGAAACCATGCAGTCTCTGGTGTGTTGTAATGAAACTGATACAGGGCATGCTTTCAGTCTGAAACTGTTGCCGCAGAAGAGTTGTGCTCTAAAACCCTGCAGCCAAAACACTTCCCTAAAGTGAGCTGTCACACTCATTAAAGGTAAACTCCCATTTAAAAAAGCGTAACATTAACAGCTCAGGGCTCATGTTTTAATTTTGGCTCAGCTCTGCAGAAGTGATCCGCTGGAGTGCGTTTATCCTCTCCGCAGCTGAAGTGTGAACAGGAAATATATAAAATGAAGGAGGAAGGAAAACATCCCTCTTCAGTTGTTATCTTTGTTTCTCAAGTCGCAAGTCACTAAGGAAGGAAGAAGAGAGTTGATAATCACTTCCATCAGTAAACCCTTTATGAATTATTAATATGAGGATTAGGTCTGCTGTTGAACATGTCATCTCAAACTATTCTCTGCTACATTGTTACTGTAGAAACACAACAATTGTTCATGTTTTTCTGACATCCTAGTGACAAATGACCAACTACTGTATGCCCAGTGTGTGTGTGGTGTGTTTATAGTAAGTGTGTTGCTGTGTGCTGGAGGATAGTTTGGCCACCAATGGCTGTTAGTGTAAGATGAAAAAGAACATGCTTTAATTGGAAACTAGGCTTGACAATACTTGGATTCTACTCCAGAAGGAAACATACACATTCCCCGTGTAATTTGTAGTGTTACAGTTTCCATCCCTGCTCCAGGATTTGGAACAAAACTTTTGATCAACCATTATTCAGAACTGTGTCTGCTCTCGCATCTTAAAAGGTTTCCCTGCAGCTGCATCCTGGGAACCTCCTGCAGTTGCCCTTCAGGGATATGGAATTTTAAATCAGATTGGGTGTGAAGCCGATGGAGGTGCAGAGTAGAGATGAGAGGGGTTTGGCACAAGATGTGCATAACGGCGGCTTTTAAAACCCTGTTGCTGCTTTTAAATAGGGTTAGTGTGCAAGTGTTAGGGTTAGGGCTAGGGTTTAATTATAACCCTAAGGGAATTCAGTCCGGACATGCAAAGTATTTGAATTTAACCTGAGGATCTTTCACTAACTTGAAGCATGTGTGTTAGTTTCAAATGTGTATGATTTAATACACGTTGACATTAATTGTGTGTGTCTTGCATAGACTTGCAACACCTATACAAAATATGTAGTTCTGTTATATTGCATGGTGTTCTTTTTTTATGTGTTTAATTTATTTAAAAATTAAAATAGATAAACATAATAATATAACATGTAACATCAGTGTTATCTTAGCTTTTCCTCAATATATGAATGAAAGACTAAAAAGGTCCATTATACTCTTAAAAGCCTAATTGACCACCTTGGTAACCTGCCATCCCCCCTCTCAATTACCTATGAGCAAATTTACTGACACATAAGGTTTTTATTTAGTTGAAAATATGTAGTCTTTCTGACTCATTGATCCTTTTAGACATAAACGGTTCTTCTAGTCTGTCCCTGAACATGGCTCTGAAACAGCAGGAGCCTAACTGTGTAGTGATAAATACATGGCGCTGTCCCTGGCACTGAATTAGCAGATTGATTTGCAACTGTGCTTCTCTCTCCCACCGTTATGTCAGTTTGAACATGGTTGTATAATATTCCCTAAACCATGTATTGTGATTATGTGCTATGTTTGTCTATCCGTGAATTGTGAAGCAAGCATCCTTGATCCCAACAAACTGACCTACTGATCCAACTTTTCTCTATCACACTTTGGTTTATTAACTGTAACATGATGACATTTCCATCAGCCTCAGATACACTTTGTATTCATGCTAATTAGCAAATGCTGCAAAACATGTTGACCATTATACCTAAATATCTAAGTTTGAGGAGTTTACAGTCCTAATGCTTTTGTCTTGTATACAATAACAGTTAAGGTGTTAGGGCTGGGTCAACAGTTCAGGACCTACAATGGCAGAGACCAGATGAATTCAGTCTTTTAACAAAGTTTAATAAAGGAAAAAAGGAGCAACTAAAAAATAATCCACAAAATGAAGGTGGATCTAGTTCACACTGGTGGCGGCAGCAGGACTCAGGTTGGCTTGAGCAGACACTGGAAAAACAGAGGAAAAAACAAGGTTACTCTTCCACAAAAACAGCAAGAGAAAATCACACTAAGCTAGGCTACTACGACATTCAGCTCTACCGAGTGAGACGGAATTATCTGGCACTGGAGTGTGAACATGACCAGGATTTTATGGAGGAGTTGATTAGATGATTACAGGTGCTCCTCATTGTGAACCAGCTGAGCCTTCTAACGATCACCACACTGCAAAGGAGAGAGAGAGAAGACATAGGGGAGGAGGAGAAAGCAAAACACCTAAACCATAACATAACGTTCAATATATATGTTAATGTGTTGCTTGTCAAAGTATGTTTTGTGATATTAATTATTGTAACTACCTCTAACTCTGCCTTAACTATACTGCATCTAACGGTGCTATAGAACAATCTCTTCTGCTATACATATGGTGGTGCTGGTGTTTTGAATCTTCCATAAATGCCTTCTGTTTACTGATACAAAGAGCATAGTTGCATATTTAGTCCTATAGCCAATCAGGGGCCTTCCCTATTGAAGCTTATTCAAAAACTAAAGAATACTGACCTTTATTAGGTGGGAATGTCACAACATGTTTATGCAGTGGGTTTGTGTTGTGCAGAAATAAATAGTTAACAATACAAAGGAAAGGCAGTTGAGTGTGTGCAATGACCACGTTTTGGGATGTGCTTTCAGTGTGTGTGTGTGTGTGTGTGTGTGTGTGTGTGTGTGTGTGTGTGTGTGTGTGTGTGTGTGTGTGTGTGTGTGTGTGTGTGTGTGTGTGTGTGTGTGTGTGTGTGTGTGTGTGTGTGTGTGTGTGTGTGTGTGTGTGTGTGTGTGTCTTAAGATGTTGGTCTGTTGACATCAATCAATCAATCATTGCTTATTTATATAGCCCAATATCACAAATGTTACATTTGTCTCAGTGGACTTCACAGTTTGTACAGAATATCAGTATGCAAATACGACACCCTCTGTTCTTAGACCAGTGGCGGATTTAGGATTGTAGGAGATCCGGGGAGTTGTCGGGGGGGGGGGGGGGGGGGGGGTGCAGGGCTAAAAACGGCCCGTCCACACAGCGGCATTGGAAGCTTCTTCCCATTCACTTTGAATGGGGTGACGTCACTTTTCGCCGAACTGCATTGTGGGAAGCAGAGCGGAGCTTTCCTGGCGTTTCAGGCTGCAAAAGTTGAGCAATGTTCAACTTTTGAAGATTCTGAAGCTTTCGGTGGAAGCATCAGCCAATCAAATCATATGCCAGTACAAGCTCTAGCCAATCAAACCGCTGCTTGTGTGTCAGGGGCGGGAGATTAATGTGATTGGTTGTTGGTTGCGCTTCAGACACGCCCGCCGGCAAGTTTGTCCAAAGCTGCTGTGTGGACGGGCCGTAAGAGTCACGTTTCTGACTGTTGCCTGTCAGTTCCGTTGCTATGGTTCCGTTGTTATGTGTACTGAAACGAGAGCCGTTATAATTCCACGCGCGAAAACAAAATAAAAATTGGAATACGTTATTTTAGTGTCTTAAAAGTAGACTGAGGTATGAAGGGTTAACGTTACATCTTAGAATAATTTTTAGCCATGTTATGTACAGATACTAACTAGGAATGTCAGTCGATTAAAATATTTAATCGCGATTAATCGCATGATTGTCCATAGTTAATCGCGATTAATCTCAAATTAATCGCACATTTTTTATCTATTCTAAATGTACTTTAGAGGGATATTTTTCAAGTTTTGAATACTCTTATCAACATATGAGTGGACAAATATGCTTTATTAAAATGTTTGTTTATTATCATTTGATCAATGACAAATATTGTCATGGATATTAAACACAACAACCTCTGAACATTACAAATATTCGCCTCAATTCAACCTGGAACCTCTCTCATACAATACAATATTACTGTGTGTGTGTGTGTGTGTGTGTGTGTGTGTGTGTGTGTGTGTGTGTGTGTGTGTGTGTGTGTGTGTGTGTGTGTGTGTGTGTGTGTGTGTGTGTGTGTGTGTGTGTGTGTGTGTGCGTGCGTGTGTATGTGTATGTGTATGTGTGTGTGTGTATCAGAGTCCTGCACGGGTCTGATTTTCAAGACCCGCGACGTGCAATACCGAACCCGCCCCGCTACCCGCACATATTACCAATTAGTTCCGCAAGCCGACCCGACCCGTCGGCACAGGATCCGCAACCCGACCCGAACCCGCATATATATATGAGCAGTGAAAACGTGCAATTATTAACACACGCAGTTGCATATTTCTCTCAAAAAGCCTGGGATGTTGGTTATTCTCTCCATCTAGGAGGACACCAAAAGCCTCCCAGATGTTGAATTTCGCTCTTGAGGAAGTGTTGGAAAATGCTGTATTCTCCGCTAGAGAGCTTCACCTCAGCCATTCAGAATGTGGCGCGCTCAGAAGCAGATTGATGCGCTGCAGACGCTATGATTATGCACGGTCCCACGGGGGAGAGGTCTGAGGATTTAAACATTAAACTAAATTATTATTATTTAAATATATTTATTATGCAACACCCGCGACCCGACCCGCATCATCTTTGTTTTACCCAGAACCGAACCCGGAAAAAAGTGTTTGGAAAAATACCACCCGCGAATCACCTTTTTTGCGGGTCACCCGTCGGGTACCCGCGGGTACCCGACCCGATGCCGGACTCTGGTGTGTATGTGTGTGTGCCGGCGCAGTTGTCTGTGAAATGCCGCTCCTCTGTCAAAGCATGAGACTGAAGTTCCCACTGTGGGTCAAAATAATGTGCTGTGACCCCCGAGGTAACTGTCATTACTGAGTGAAGCCCAATAGTCTTCTTAAATCCTACTCTACTTTAGCTGTTTGGACTTCATACAAGTTGTGTATTTTCGACACAGTGGTGGCTCTGGAAGGCAATTCATAGTGCAGTCGTTGGATGCGACCCGAATTATATCACGCCGCCCCTCGTCCTCCACAATATTAATTGACCTGCAAGCTGTCGCCACTCGCCACCCATTTAGCGATCTTTGTTGAAAGTTTGCTGCTCGTAGACGTGTCCAGGCGTCTCCTCCGCACACTTTCAAGTGTGGTCTGCTGCAAGCGGGCGGCTAGAGCGGGGCTGTTGGCATCAGCAGTGTGCTTGGATCGTATATTTGGTATTTTAAACTCGATGTGCTCTGAAACTACGGGGCGGCCGAGGAAAAAAAATGCACATGCGTTAATCGCGTTAAAATAATTAGTGGCGTAATTTGTTTTTGCGTTAGCGCGTTATTAACGCGTTAACTTGACAGCCCTAATACTAACATATAAGGGTATACTTAGTGTGGTTACTCCATGTTTACTAGCTATAACATTAACATTACATAACTCCTTTTCACTTCTTACTCAGTCAGACAGAGTGCAGATATCACCATTAGATTCACAAACCTGAAACATCATCCATTTCTTCACTGCTGGTGATGACATTGTTGTCAGCTGCTGATACTGCTGCTGCTGCAGCTTGTGGCGCCTGCTTTGATGAAAATAACTCTCTAATATCCATAACTTTATAGGCTATTAGCTTAAAACTCGTCAGGCACTAGGAAGGATCACTTCTTCTTCAGGGCAGGGAAGGCTACGCAGTACGCAGGCTAATGTCCCGCAGCGGCTGCCTCTCTGGTGGACTCCGGTACTGCACATTACTCCCGTGACATTTTAAAAAAAAATGTAGCGCCGCCACTGCCTTAGACCCTCACATCGTACAAGGCAAAACTTCCAGAGAAAACCCACAGTTTAAAGGGAAAAATGGGAGAAACCTCAGGGAGAGTAACAGAGGAGGGATCCCTCTCCCAGGACGGACAGACGTGCAATACATGCCGTGTGTAAATCGAAGAGATAATAAATTTTACAGCATAGGTAGACCAAATGTTTGGAAATGCATGTGTCTATAATAAGAAGATGAATCCACGAGGATGTCAACAGTCCTGTGGGAGCCATCAGGGAAGGAGTATGATGAGAGTCAGGCAGGACCACAGTGACAGGTTCAGCCACAACTCGAAGTCCTGGACTCAGATCATGACTCAGGATAGAGGATCCAGGACACAGGTACCATGACTCAGGACTAAGGATCCAGGACTCAGGATCCAGGACTCATGATGCAGGACTCATGATGCAGGATCCATGACACATGACTCAGGATCCAGGACACAGGACCGCAGCAACAGGATCAGCCTCAACTCAGGATCTCGGTGTAGATAGACACCAACATTTTTTTTGGGGAAGCCGGGTTATTCGGAACATGAGAGTACACAGGTACAGACAGACAGAAGGAAGAAGTAAGGTGTCCCCCGACAGTCTAAGCCTATAGCAGCAAAACTAACGCATCTCAACACGTTCTCACTCCCAACCCGTCACATGTTGACGGTTGGTCAGGGCCCCTCCCAGTCACTCTATTACGCACAGGGTACCCCTTGAGAGTCAGTTTTCCACGTGCAGGGCGTCCCATTGACTTGCATAGAGCTGGGATCGCGGCGAAATGCTCTCCGCAGATCCATTCTCACAGCTTTTATCAACCTTTTTCTTACTCAATATCAAGCCACACTTATTGTTTTTACTTCTTTATTTTAATTGAATAATGTAGGACTTTTGTTGCCGTCAGTTATGGGGAGAGTAGGGGCTCAGAATACTGAAATCTGTATTGTTTCATTGTTTTTTCCTTCTAATTTTGTATTCTTTTCTATACCACACACTGTTATTTACTCAACAATAACACATAATTATCCTTGTGTTTATTTATTTGTTTGATTATTAAACACAAGTTGGAGTCCGTCAGTACCGAGGATCGGAGCAGCTCATAGTAGTTGCTTTAGAGAATTTTACACCCGGAAGTAAGTATTCTCTCCGCTTCGCTTGACAAACCCCGTGATAGTCCTCAAGCTCTGTGTTGGATGTTTGAGTGTGCGCCGAGGGTTACGCCGAGCGTTGAACAGCACTTTGAAATGGGATGGAACCACGGCAGACTGTCCAAAACTGGATTTGAACGGGTCCACCCCGTCCCATTCCACAACCACACACATAGATTAACATCGATTTAATACATTAATGTAGCCTTTGTTTCTGCTAAAAGAGGTGTCGACCAGCTGGGGCAACAAGAAAATCGGCAAAATCGAGTGTGACTATTAAAAAATAAATAATTATGATATTAATATTGACAATAACAACCGACCGTCGGGGAGCGTTCTCATGGCGTCTATTATCAACGCTATGGGAGGTCTATAAAGGTCTATGGGACGCCCTGCCCGTTGAAAACTGACTCTCAAGGGGCACCCTTTCCGTAATAGAGTGACGAGGAGGGGTCCTGACCTTCCGTCAACATGTGACGGGTTGGGAGTGAGAACGTGTTGCGTGTCTACGTACATGCACTCAGTGGCGGATTTAGGATGGTAGGAGATCCGGAGCTTAGCCCAGGAGTTTTTTGGTGGGGGTTGCAGGGGTAAAGTGCTATTTTTTACAAGTGGGGGATGGACCGAACATCCTTTAGGGGGGTCGTCGCCTCCTCTAGGGGGGTCCGGGGGCATGCTCCCCCGGGAAGATATCTTTTTTAAATATTGAAGTTAAAAGCATCAATCTGGTGCACTTTGAGAGCAACATCAACCCTACCTTAATAATACCTTAAAGCGAACAAAAGACACTGCAGAACACTTATTCATTAACACCCTTTAATGAAGCAAACTAATGCCTTAACTCACTCAAATACAGTCGTTTACTTATTTCGGTGTAACGAATGTGCGTAGAGTTTTAAGGGATGCGGTTAGTCTCACCTTTATTCTGGCGCATTGCTTATCGTTTTATAGATCTATTCTCATCCACCATCTTTGTTTGTGACGTAAAGAGTGTAAGAGTCACGTTTCTGAATCTGACACTTAGTGGATGCAGTCACAGCCAATCAGTCTGATTCAGAGGGGTGCCTGTCAGTTCCGTTGCCTGTCAGTTCTGTTGCTATGGTTCCATTGTTATGTGTACTGAAACGAGAGCCGGTATAATTCCACGCGCGAAAACAAAATAAAAATTGGAATACGTTATTTTAGTGTCTTAAAAGTAGACTGAGGTATGAAGTGTTAACGTTACATCTTAGGATAATTTTTAGCCATGTTCTGTATACATACTAACATAT
Organism: Notothenia rossii; assembly: GCF_949606895.1. Lineage (NCBI taxonomy): Eukaryota > Metazoa > Chordata > Actinopteri > Perciformes > Nototheniidae > Notothenia > Notothenia rossii. The sequence continues at coordinate 35,810,249 of NC_136902.1, read as the reverse complement.
AAGGGTATACTTAGTGTGGTTACTCCATATTTACTAGCTATAACATTAACGTTACATCACTCTTTTTCACTTCTTACTCAGTCAGTCAGAGTGCAGATATCACCATTAGATTCACAAACCTGAAACATCATCCATTTCTTCACTGCTGGTGATGACATTGTTGTCAGCTGCTGATACTACTGCTGCTGCTGCAGCTTGTTGCGCCTGCTTCGATGAAAATAACTTTCTAATATCCATAACTTTATATGCTATTAGCTTAAAACTTGTCAGGCACTGGGAAGGATCACTTCTTCTTCAGGGCAGGGAAGGCTACGCAGTACGCAGGCTAATGTCCCACAGCGGCTGCCTCTCTGGTGGACTGAACATTACTCCCGAGACGTTTTTTTTTTTCAAGTGAAACATCCGGGGCTTTTCAGAAAACATCCGGGGCTTGAGCCCAAGTAGCCACCCCTTAGCGCCGCCACTGCATGCACTCCCTTAGGATAGGTTGAGGGAAAGGGGTAGCAAGTAAGAAGTAAGGAACAGAGGTGGAGAGGCACAACGTGTCTACGTACATGCACTCCCTTAGGATAGGGTGAGGGAAAAGAGTAGGAATTAAGATGTATGCGCCACATCTATACCATGAGCGCATTGCTCCTAAAACGTGTTTTTTTTCTTTACACCAATCAACAGTTGTGCGTCGACTCGGCAGGGATCAAGGCACGTATATTCCTCTCCCTGCTTCCACCGTCTACACACACAACCAAATGACATACCATCAGAGTAAGAACTAAGATGTGTAGGTGAAGAGGCACAACGTGTCTACGTCAATGCACTTATTAGATTATTTTATCAACTATAAGCTTTATCATGCATTAGCCTCTCAGATCCTCTCTTCTCTTTTACTCTACTTTCCTCCCTTTCTTTTTCCTTTCCTTTGCTCTCTTCTCCTATTTTCTCTCCTCTCCTCTTTTCCACTTCAACCTCTCCCCTCACCCTCTAGCTGTTTCCTGTCTTCCTCTGAATTTCAGAGTTGACTGAACAAGCGACCGTTGCTGTTCCTTGGCAACAAGTGTGTGTTTGTTTTTGGATTAATCAGAGGCAGCAACTAGTAAATGTGTTTGTGTGCGTGTCAGACAGCGCTACACAATCTGCGTGTTACTAAATTAGTGGCTGACAGAACGTGTGTGTGTGTATATGGAGCCTTTGCTGCCTGAAGAGAACACAGTGTGTGTGGTTTTCTCCCTCTTATCCTGCAGTTGTCTCTTTCTGCCTCTTCCTCCTTCATCATTAATCCCAAATGCTGCCGTACAGAAGTCTCTCACCCCCCCCCCCTCCTCAAACGCTGTCCCACTTGTTTGTTTTTCTTTGAGTTTCGTCCTTTTATGTCGTCTTTCCCCTCTCACCTTTTCACTTCACTCACGCATGCAATGCGTATCTCTTTCCTCTGGCTTAGCGCGCTTTGCACAGAGACATGAAACATTGGGTATTATAAATGCAGCCGCCCCCCCCCCCCTGCTCCCTTAGAACCTGTCTCTTTTGGTCCCCTCCGTGCAGAGACCATTTTTTTAATTGCCACCGTTTCGTGACCCAGAGGTGTCATACTCCCACTGCACTGATTGTTATCATTTCCTTTTTCCCTCGGTCTGTGATTAATGGCCGCTGGCCTCTCCTTCATCAGCAGTGTCTGTCTGTCAGCCGGCCTGCACACGGCTGACTGGAAAATAGCTGTTCTGCATCTCAAAGATATGAATTATGTTTCCACAAGGAGGAAGATAAAGGCATGCTGTCATCTCTTCAAAGTGTTGGGAGAGAGTTTTGAAAGTGTGAAGTCGGTTACAAACAAAATCCAAAGAAAGATTCACATCCTCTGGTGTTTCAGAAAGTTGTTATTTAAGCATTGTGGCTGCCTGAGTCTTAGATAAGTTACATGTGTACGTTTCTACTTCCTGTATGCTTCAGAACTCATAGTACTCTTGCCTGCTTTTCTTGAACAACTTGCACTGACCTGCTTTCTCTGCACCTGGAGCCTATGTCGGTCTATGTCATTTGGCTGAAAGCCTGTGATGTTCTAAGGATATGATTGATAATATGCTGAGTCATGGGTCAATGTGATTATTCTATGTATATGTGATTTCGTTTTTTATTACCACCATGATACTTACCCTTACCACCAAGGGCGTTATATTTTTGGCTCTTTTTGATAACAACATTGCTCCAAAACTACCAGATTTTCATGAAACTTGTTAGTTTTAGTATTAAGCATAGGCTGAGGAAGAACCAATTTTGGAGCATTTTGGGATGGGATATGAATTAGAATTGAGTTTTGTTAACGTTGCGAGATAGGGCACTTTTGTGCTTCATTATGCTGAAAAATAGTTTTTGATTAGGACATTTTATGTGATTGCCTCTTCAAGTTGAACCAACAAAAGAACAGGTTTCCATATATTCTTTAGACCAGTGGTTCTCAACCGGTGGGTCACAACCCAAAAGTGGGTCAAGGACCTATTTAGAGTGGGACGCAGATGTGCGAGTGAGAAAAAAAGAAATAGAAAGCCGGTATTTCTAGGGCTGCGCTGCCAGAGACCAGGGGCCTCATTTATAACGCCGTGCGTAGGATTCACGTGGGAAGGTTGCTTACGTAGTAGAAATCCCAAAAATAGGTACAGAAATGTTCCGACATTTTCCGATTTACCAAACATTGCGTACCGGCGAGGAAAGTGCGCACAGCACTTCCTACGCCGGTTTGCCTTTATAAATCACAATCGACTCGAAATGCGGTGCAGCTTTTGCGGGCTTCACGTAACGCCCATATTTGTCTATAAATAGTCAAAGAAATGCCCATTCATTCATGAAGAATATCGCAGGAAATGACGACAGAACGGCAAAAAAAGACATCTCACACCGTGTCAGATTTTGGTTATTTTGGGGAGGTCGAGATAAATCATATTCTTTGGTGGATGCAGTTTGAACCAGAGTAGCAGCATGGAGGTCGGATCGTCACCAAAATAGATAAATAAGTGGTCCGAAAAAGGTTAATAAAAAAAAAAATACACATAGCCTTCCTCAGGCAGTGTGTTTGTACCAGGGACAGGAGACACCCCCTTGATGAGAAACTGTAAGAAATGATCGGGGAATCCCTCCGGAGTGGAGTCATGACGACTGGATCTGAATGATGTTTTCGTATTTGGTGGTTTGCGTCCCAGCTGTTGATCAGCTGTGCGCAGCGTCTCCACGGCAGCAACTCTGTATCCACCAGTTAAAGGAAATACAACTAATCTGTTGTGTTATATTAGCTGTACAATTTACCACATATGGTGTTCTTAGCTTCCATACCTCCTGTGTTTTATGACCGACTTATCAAGTCTTAGCAAACGGCATAAAACATGATTAAACATGGTAGTATATAAAACCATGCTCGTATCTACAACCTATAGAAATGCAAAACGGGGTCAGTTTAGACTTAATTCTGTCGTCCTGCTTACCGCATCATTTATGAGAAAACATTTCATAACATTAACACAACATATTAAAGGTGGTTTTGAATAACATATCCTTATTTATTTATTTCTCTAAGTTATGTTTTTGTGTGCACTGAGGAGTCGCAAACAGGCGTTTGTTAAATCATTTTAAGATTGACTTTGATCAATGTTTGAACAATGAATTCTCCATATATGATAAATGAGAGGTAACATTTTATTTATGGTATTATTTCCACATATTTCTCTCCATTCTTCCTTCTGCCAACGGTGTCGCAGTTTATCGTCTTTCCCGTTTTTGTGCTTAGTGCGTACGCATGGGTTAGAGTTTTCGTGGAGGACCGCACGTTTTCCCGTCAAGTTAGTATTTTATAAATCGCAAACATTGTGTAGAAACTGCCGTACGCCATTTTTTGAGCGTATATCCCTTTATAAATGAGGCCCCAGAAACGGTGTCACGTAGTGATCATGTTCTCAATGAAATATCTTTGCTGATGCTTCTCAAGTCTTCTGGCCGGTGGTGACTGTGTGCACATGAGAAATAAATGCCCACACCGGGTTATATTTGAACTCTCTGCCTCTGCCTCCTTCCTTGGTCGAGCCGCTCAATTGTCAGCTTCACAGTGCCTTTTTATTCCATATGACCATCATCATCTTAAAGGCCCTGTGAAGTGTGCACCTGTGCATGATCTGTTATGCTAATACGTATAGTAATGACCAAAATTGTCCATTGGAACCCATATCAAAAAATGTTGGAATAGCAACAAATTTGACGAGTTTTGAATTTTCCGGGGAAATCTGCAGTCGACCTTCGCCTTAGTGGGCGTGGCTTGCGATCTACTGCGTGACGTCACGAGATGGACGCCGCCGCACTGTTTACATTCACCACCGTTCGTTTTTTCTCTTTTTCAAAGTCGAATTTCTCAACGTTTTTGAGCTAGTATTTTCCTGGAAAGTGTGTCGGAGTCGACTGGAAGTGATTGCCAATCGAGAAAACCTGACAATGGAGGCGACAGTGAAGAAAGAGGGATGAAAAATACAGGGGAAACGATGCATTGCCGCTGGCTGTAGTAATGTCAAGTCTGCCGAAGTGGCGATGTTTCTGTTCCCAAAAGATGAAGGTGAGCCTTGCTGGTGTCATTGTTTCGTAGATTATTTGATTGATCATGATAAATAAAGGCCAGTGGTCGATTCGAGAGAGAGAGAAAGAGAGACTGACAGAGTTACAGGGTTGTTGTTAGCATCTGGTGCTAGCTCGGAGCTAACGCAGATTAGCTGTTTCAACAATAAGGAGAGGGAGAGTGCTCTCCTGTGGGACTGAGAGAGATAACGTCAGCTCAGGGAGGTAAACTGTAGCCTAAGTTATCTCAGTGGGTTTGGTCATCTATGTAAACAAATATGTCCATCTATGTAATATTAGTTGTATAAAATAGGTTAAGAAATCCTTCCAATGTTTTTTGATTATTGAAATATATGTTTCATATGAGTGTTGAGAGCTGTATCCATAAATCTCTTAATGTTGCCCTCAAAGTGCACCAGATTGATCACTTTCCTCATCTATCCTGTCCGAAAAGCTGTCCAAATCAATCATTTCTCTCACACTAGTATCACTTTCCAGAGTCTCCGCCATGTTTACAATCGCAACTGGGTACATCTTGTGACGTCACAGCCACTATCGTCTGCAACTTCTGTTAGGCTCAGACGGCAAAATTAATAATTCATTAATTCATTAATTATGAATTATTAAAAATTATTTTAGCCATGAACAGGCACAATGATATGTAAGGAATGAAACTGCCATTTCATTTTGGTGCAAAAACATGCACTTCACTGGGCCTTTAAACTTGTTTAAAAAGCATACTTTAGTTCTGTGAAGGGATATATATCTGCAACGTTGAGGATGTGGGTTGTGTCCATGGACTACATGTACTGAAAATGTATGCACTGTACTTAACTTCAAAGTGTATGTTGAGAAGCACATATTACTGCACTATTGTTTGTGAAATACATTTGAGTGGTTCAAAACCTTGGGTCGCAATTTATTGACAAAGGAAAAAAGTGGATCCTGAGGCTTGACCAGTTGAGAACCACTGCTTTCGACACTCTGAAACACATCACATTTTTTTTATTAGCATCTTAGCATCCATGTTGTTTCCCTATTTCTACTTAAAGGTCACCTATTATGCAAAATGCACTTTTTGATATATTTTATACAAAAATATGTGTCCACAGTGTATTCAGCAGGATGCCTACAGGAATTAGAGTAAAGTTGTTATATATAGAATACATAAAATGGCACTGAATACAGAACGGATTAAAGAAATATGAAGCTATGTGGTGTATAAGAAACAATGCGCGACGTGTTTTGGAAGTTATATGGTCTGTGTTTACATTAGCAAGTATCGCTAACGCTGTACTGGAGAGAATCTGTCTAAAGAAGCCGGATACAAAAGGTAATGTCCTTGTGGTAAACCCGCGACAGTGAAACGTTTGAGCTCCATACTGTTTCAGAAATAATCGTTGATGTGGTTTGGAACATAATATGGCGTTTAATCACGGCAGCGTTTAGCTGAGTTTCTGCTTTTAGACAGCCTTCTCTTCACAGAGCTCACTGCTTGCACGCGGACACTCCAAAGGGGCGTGGCCAGCAGCAGCTCCAAAGGGGCGTGGCGAGCAGCAGCTCATTTATATTTAAAGGGCCAGTCCCAGAATCAGCACTTTTGTAACAGGGCTGAAATAGAGGGGTACGAGGCATGGCTACAATGGGTGATCTGTTTGGTATTTTGAGCAAAACACTTTAGAGACATGTTTTGTATAGATATGGCCCTGTAATATATTTTTCAAATATGGTATAATATGGGACCTTTTTAAAGCTCATGAAGACACAAGTACAAACAAAGAAATGGAAGAATTTGAAGTGACTGTGAATGCACCATTGGCCACTGTTAAGGTCTGCACTCTCCGGCTGACATTCTGGTTATAGTCTTGTAAATAATTAACGTTCAAGCAGCAGGTGAAGTAGCCCCCATTAAAGAAACAGACTTCCTTGGAGCAGGAGGGAGGAGAGACCTGTTTCCACAGAGCTTACTTTTATCAAACGTGATTCGATTTCAGATTCTGTGTCTGTGAACACGGTAAAGGAGTGCTAGAGGACACAGCAGGATGGATTCCTCAGCAGTTTCTGTGTTCCTTTATCAGCAGTTTTGTGAATCAAACAGTTGCTCTTGCAATGGAAAGTCAGATGTTGTGTAGGGTTGTCTTACAAGCTGTCAGTGCCTCTACTCAAAGGATTTTGGGATACAGTGGAGGAGTTGGATCACCCTCTCTGCATTATATATCTATTGCAGCGGTTAAATAAAGCTCCTATACGTTTCGTGTCCTTCCTGTGTGGAGCTACAACTACAGATTGCAACATAACAATGAGGTTTCTATACCAACTTCTCAGTAAATTACACATCCTTTTATTCAGAACAATGTACCAAGTTTTGGAACACTGCAGTTAAAACATTTCAAATCAAAAGTAACTTGTGTTTTCTGTTCACTCACACAGAGATGTAAGTTCAGATCCTTCCACTCAACTGTAGTTAAGTGCCATTTATTGAATCAAACTAGGACGTGAGATTCCCGAAAATCTCCCTAACTACACAACACAACCCTGTCAACTACACAGTTTAATTTCAACACAAATAAACAGCATTCTTGATTACATTTCATGGGGACCGTATTTTCTCCAAGATTACAGTTGCAGTTGGAAGCAATTTAAATTGAAACACAAATCCAACAAAACTACTTGGTTAGGTTCATGGTTCAAAACTTCATGGTTTAGTTTGTCATGATTATTTTGAATAAAAAAAAAAAATGAATAAAGAAAGAAAAGTCATGTCTTTGTTTGACCCATTCTTCCAATATGACCTCTATACGGGCACTCCATGATTGGAAACATATTTGTGATGCGTCATCACAAATAATCTGGGAGGAAATAAGTTTCTCTTAATCGACAATGCAGTCTTGACTGAAAGGCCTTTTTATGTTTTTGCAAAGGATCATTGGAGCGAGGGTGGGGCGCTACTCTCGGACGACATATCATCCATACTAGCAATCGAATGGTAACTTATTTTATAATCTCTAAAGAAAATAGCTTGAAATGCTCAGCTCTTATATGTTGTCACCGTTGTTAACAATAGATGTTCAACATGTAGCAGGCCGATGAGCTATTCTGTGAAATCAAAACTAATCCCTTTCAAAAAGAGGAAACAGATTATTTTTTATCCGTTAAGTGCTTCTATGCACATTTTAAATGTTATGCAAAATATGTATGTGCTCTTGTGTAAGATAAGCTAAAAATTCCTTTTAGATCCCAAATGACACAGCATAATCACAAGAATCAGAATAAAGCCGTGGCTTAATCTGTACTTTTGTGTGTCCTGTGTGTTTGCATTTGTGTACTTCTTCTCTGCTTTGGTTACAGTCCGTCTTAAAAATACACACAAACCTAATTTCATGTTATCCTGAGAGACTCATTGAGCAGCTTGTTGACACCAAGGATATGAGCGTTAACACACACTTCCTTCTAAAGCAGGGGTCTCAGACTCAATTTACCTCGGGGCCGCTGGACGTAGAGTCTGGGCAAGTCTGGGCCGCTTCAAATATTCCGCAAAACATTTATTAAAAAATACAACATTAACAGTTATTCAACATCTTCTTAACATGAACTGTTCTTCACAACATAACTATGTACAGTTGCTCTGTCTTACCTACTCCTTGCTGGTAGAGACCTGGCAGGGCTTCCTCTCACACAGCTGAGCCACATTTGGTTTGAGGGAGGAAGCAGTTGAAACCCTCAGTATGGCTTGAAGATGTGCATCAGTAATTCTGGACATGTACTTTGACTTATTGAAGTTCATGGTGGAGAAGGGCTGTTCACACATATATGTGCTCCCAAAAAGGCACATGGTCCGCTTGAACATCCTGGAAATCTCAGGGAAGGAGGGGGGCAATTCTCTCATGAACTGTCCAAGCTTGTCTGCTTTCCCATTCACTTCCCTGAACTTGGCTTTGAGCTCAGAATTGCACTGCAGGTTGATGAGCTCCATTTGAAGCACACCAGGGGCATTTTCCACATCAAAGGAGAAGGGGTCTGCAAACATTTGGAAAGTGGCTCTGTGTGTCTTGAAGTCTGCAAACCGCTGATCGAATTCCTCCTGTAGCTTCACAATGGCATCAATATACTTCTCACCACTGAATGCTGTGTCCCTGTCCATGAGAGCCTTGCATGCTGGGAAATGGCAGAGGTTTTTCTGAGGGAGCTGGGCTTTCCATAACATCAGTTTTGTAGAGAATGCTCTGACATTGTCATATGCTGCACTAACAAGCTGGCCCTGGCCCTGCAACTTCTTATTCAGAGCATTCAGCTCCTGCGTGATGTCAACAAGAAAAGCTAAGTCCATGAGCCATTTGGGATCACTCAGCTCGGGAACAGCCATCCCACCCTTCTCCAGCATGAATACTTTCAGTTCTTTTCTCAACTCAAAAAACCTCTTCAGGACGTTTCCCCTGCTGAGCCAACGTACCTCTGTGAAGTAGAGCACATCCTCATATTCTGACTCAATTTCCTCCAAAAAAGCACGGAACTGGCGGTGCTTTAAGCCCCTGGATCTGATATGGTTGATGCATTTCACAACGACAGACATCACATTGTCAAACTTCAAGCATTTGCTGCAAAGGGCCTGCTGATGGATAATGCAGTGCAGAGCAATAGCCTCCTCCACACCCTCCTCCTCCAGTTTTCTTTGAACAAGTGCCACCAGCCCGTTTTTTCTCCCTGTCATTGATGGCGCTCCGTCCGTCGTAATTCCAACAAACCTCTTCCATGGCAGACCGATATCCGCAATGGCATCACACAGTTGCTGAAATATCTCCTGAGCGGTGGTCTGGCCATGCATTGGTTTCACTGTAAGCAACTCCTCTGTCACTTCAAAATTGTCATCAACACCACGGACATACATTGCGAGCTGAGCGGTGTCAGTGATGTCTGTGCTCTCATCAAGAGCTACAGAGTATGCACGGAAAAGTTTGGCTTTGTCGCATGTCACTTGATAAGTCAGAAATGCGCTCTGCCACTGTGTTAGCTGACAGGCTGATGTTGATGAACTGACCCTTCTTTTCCGGACAGACTATACTTGCAGTCTGCAACATGCATTTTTTTACAAACTCGCCTTCCGTAAACGGCTTTCCCGCTCTAGCAATCATCTCACTCACCACATAGCTAGCTTCGACTGCTAAATCAGCCTCATTGCTTCCTTTGTTGAAGAGATTTTGTTGCTTCCATAGCATTTTTTTTAGCTCTGTGACTTTTTTCTCTCTCTCATCTCCCAGGTATTTTGCATACTTTGCATGTTTAGTTGAGTAGTGACGTTTGACGTTATACTCCTTGTATACAGCGATTTTCTCTGTGCATATAAGGCACGTTGCGTTTCCCCTGTACTCAACAAAAAAATATTCAGTCTCCCACTGAAATGTTCTGTGGTCATCATCGATTTTTCTTTTCCCTGAAAGTTTTGATGAAGACATGGCGATATATTTTGCTTCCACTCTGTGTCACTTGTGGATCACTCTGTCTGGATTGATTCCGCTGCGCGCATTTGATTGACGTGTGGCGGAGTTCCCTCGGAGGGGGGAGGGGCGAGGGAACTCCGCGCAGCAGTTCCCTGCCAGCAGCAGCAGCAGCAGCGGGAAAAATAAAATTGAAATATAAAGCGCAAATGTAAACGCGCGGGCCAGATTAACACTATTACATGATATCAACAAAGGGGCCATGAGAAACTGTCTCACGGGCCACATCTGGCCCGCGGGCCTGGAGTCTGAGACACCTGTTCTAAAGCCATGATTGTTAGTGAAAAACATAATGGCGTTCTTCTTTTAAAGGATGTTTTTCTGGCAGTCTTATGTTCAAGAGAGCAGAAAAGCCCGAGATAATGACTTCAAAGTGACATTTGTCTGTGGAGGCTCTGCTCTCACGCCTAACTCGAGTGCTCGAAGAAGCATTGTGACTATAAAATAAGACTCGTGCTCGGAACAAAGTTTCATACTTTCAGCTTTTCATCCACCTCAGTGAGCCCAAAGGGCTGAGCTCAGTGGTTTTTCTTCTTGGCATGAGTGTATGCTGACAGGAGCCTCTGATAGTGGATCCCTGATGAGCTTAATTTTAGATGTTCTGCTGGAGGGCACAAGGAAAGATTCATGTCTAATCCCATACTGTAGCACTCATGTACAGTGTGCTGATTCTTCTTTCAAGAGTTACTCCAACTGAGAGCAGGAGTCAGCTAGATGTATCCCATCTTTGTGCTAATCTAGGCTAAACTCGTCTCAAAACAAGCTTTCTCTTAAAAATAAATAAATGTGTAGGTCTGTGTTAAAATGATGCACTGTTATACTCATACTACATACTACTGTGTTATTTAGGCGTCTCCTTTTACGTTTACGTCTGTAACATTATGACATCATGACTATGGAACACATCTCTATTGGCTAGTGCTCCAGCACATTGTACGTGGTAGGCTAAGGGGCGGGACATCAGTTGAACAATCACAACAGAGCCGGCCAGCTAACCAATCAGAGCAGACTGGGCTCTGGTTTCAGACAGAGGGTGAAAAGAGGTGCTGCAGCACAGGGATAAATAAAGAGCTTTTTGAACATTAAAGCATGGAGACATGTCACAGTAGAGACGCATAATACATATATACCCCTGAAAAGGAGCATTATAGGGCCGCTCTAACATATTTTTCAATGATCATTTGATCAGTCAAAATAATCGTTTAGTTATTTTTTTCAAAAGAGAGGGAAACTCTCTTATAATTCTATATATAAAACACCTATAACACACTAAAAGCATGTTAGGGCTTCTGTAATTATGCTGCTCAGTGAAAAATCCACTGAGAAAATGACCTTAGCCTCCTTAGACCAGAATGCAAAGCAGTTCTGAGTACGCTCTGCAGCAGCTTTCTCTCAAACAGAAAACACCCTCACTCTTATCAGGATAAGTGCTACGTTTGCAGAACATTCAACAAGATCCTTCTTCTATCAAAAGACACTCAAGATATGCCAGAATCTCGGATGAGAGCAGCGGAGCAAAAGTGGAGAGGAAATAGCTGGAAGTGCATTGAACATCACTTATAACCATTTCAGATGATCTGAGTGCTGATGTCCTTTAAGAGTCCTTGATATGTCCTTTATAAGTTGAGTTCCTTCCAAGTAAAATTCTGATCTTATTACACTCTGACCCAGCAGAAGCAGAGTCTAGATTTGTGGGGCTTTGGCCAAAGCTGGAGGTGCTGACTCTGTTGAAGCCGGGAACACTCGTGCTGTCGGATGATACTCACTACATTGAGCGTGGTGGCAGCGCCTCGTCCTCTCAGCCAAAGCGCCTTACTGGGGGAAGCCTGGAGCCCCGCTGAGGCTTTCATTAGGAGCTCAGAGAGTGGATGATCACAGAGGAAGAGCTACGCCTGATGGAGTGAAATCCGACGGCGTTAAACAACAACACTCACTTGGGTTTCTTAATGTGGATTAGGAGTGAATTAGAGAAATCAGATGCAGAGTAAAACATGAAAGCATAGAATCAAGGCAGAGATGGAAGAATCCTTAACTTAAAGAGGACATATTATGCTGATTTTTAGGGACACATTTGTATTTTATTTCTCGGGACTGGGGAACACTGCTGCAATGTAGAGTCCTTTCTCTCTTGAATGTGCAGACATGATGTGAAGCTGCAGTCTTCACAATGTTCCAACTCTTTTGACCAAGACGCAGCAACATGAGAGAACAGAAAAGTCACAAATAGTGCTCTGATGTTGGTTTGGTGTGTCGGGGCCTTCAGAGTCTCCAAAAAGATAATAGGTTGGGTATTTCAGAGTTGAGTAGAACTGGAGAAAGAGAGGGAGCAGAGGGATCAAACAGCTGCGGTCTCCTCCGACAGGAAACCTTCATCTGGATCAGTCAACTTACGCTCTGTTTCATATTGTATTTCAGAGGAATGAAGGGTTTGGCACACAGTGTACTGGAGTAAGAACCTGAAAAATAGTTGCAGTACTTGAATGACAGTTGATTTTGCATTGTCGTACCAACTATCAGAAGTAAAGTTGATTGCTAACACATCCAATAATTGATTAAAGAGGATATGATGCACATGTTCAGGTTCAATAGTATTCTGTGTCTCTACTGTGACATGTCTCCATGCTCTAATGTTCAAAAAGCTCTTTATTTTTCTCATACTGCCTGTGCTGCAGCACCTCTTTTCACCCTCTGTCTGAAACCAGAGCCCAGTCTGCTCTGATTGGTCATCACGTACAATGTCTTGGAGCGCTAGCCAATAGAAGCAAGAGTGTTAAGACATGATGATAGTGTGCTATGGAATTACACAAAGGTAACGATTTACAAGCACAATAACCTATACAACACATTACAGGAAAGGAAAAACACAGAAAAGCATGATTGAATCATGTTTCAACCAATGACAACGATAGTGTTACAGCCGCTGCCTTCCTGGGGCTGTTAATTCTGTGTGTGTGTGTGTGTGTGAGTGTCCTCCGATGCCACTGGTCGTCCCGCCCTCGCAACATCCGAACCGGTGATTGGATAGACGTCATCCAATCCCCGCCCTCTTCCGGCACGTCTTCCGGGGGAGGAGTACAAAGGCTGGGAACGGAGATCATTCGGGAGGCTCTGTGTTGGGACACAGACGCCTCTAGCCTCTTGATACTTTTCTTGTGGTGTTTAAGCTATTAGCTTCCCTGTAATCCGTAGACTACTAAGCAGAGTGCAAGTAGTGTGTTGTGCCTCGTGTTGTGTTGTGTTTATAATTGTGAGCTTAGACCCAGGTGATTAGCACCTGTTGATCAGCTATTAGATTTGTGTAACGAATTAGTTTAGACCCAGGTGATTAGCACCTGTTGATCACCTGCATCTGTGTGGGTGCTGCCTTCCTCATTTTCAGTTGTACCACGTTTACCGTGAGGTTTTTTTGTTTTCTTTCTTATTTAGTGTATGTACACAGACTCCTTTTTAGAGTCCTCCCTTTGTTGGGTCGTTTATGTAAACTTGCGCCTTTTTGGCCTTTTTTGTTTGTTCCAGGCTGCCTGCCTGCCATTTTGTTTGCACAGCTGGTATAATAAAACCACCTATAATTATTACCAATTCCACTCTGGTCGTGTCGCTTCCCTTCCTTACCCCTAGTCCAGTCGGGAACGTAACAGGTCGCAGGGTACTAACATTCAACAATTCATTCCACTCATTTCACAAAGAAATTCACTCAGCTTTCAACAAAGAAATTCGAGAGATATTTACCAAGTTTGAGAGAACCTTACTGAGAGCTATTAACCCAGCTCTGAGGGACAGAGCTTTTACCGGGAGAGAGTATACCATAAATCATTATAGGCCTTACACTCAACTTAACAAACCACTTTGTTTATACTGTAAATATAGAAAAACATGACATAGGAAACATTTTCATTGTGAGTTATACAAGAATATAATTGATTATACTTGATTATAATTAACTTTCGTTTTAAGTATTCAACACACTATGAAGATCTCAACATTATCTACAAGAGTTAAAATGCTACTATATATTAAATCAGACATGTATGCCATTTACCTGCACAATTACTGCTTTTACTTTTTAATTTAGCTGATAATACCTATGTAATTTTACTTAAGTAATATTTTGAATGCATGACTTTTACTTGTAATGGAGTATTTCATCATTAATATATTGGTACATTTACTCAAATAAATAATCTGAATACTTCTTCCATTATGCTGATCTGCATTCCTCACATCAGTGAAATAAATTCATCCTCACCAAAAGGGTTAGAAAGATACAAAGAAAAAAGAACGTTTGTGTTTAAAAGTGGATGAGAACCAGAGCTGAGGGAGCACGTTGAGTGTTCCTGAAGACAGGCTGTCCTCACGGGCCGTTTGGCCTCAGGCAGACACGGAGCTTTGAGAGACGCACTGTCCCATTTCACTTCCCCCCTCTCAGTGTTAACCGCTTTGCCTGACCTTTTCACAGAAACACTTTTTGGCACAAGGCTCAAACCTTTCGACGCAATGGTTACAGGAGGAACAGCTTCAATCTACAGGAGTGGTTTTCAAACTTTCACGCCCGAGGTGCAAAGGAAGGGTATTCCAAACTCTCAGGGCACTTTGTATCCATGACAAATAGCCTCTGTAACATGTGTTGTTATCACTCTGTAAACAGGGTGTCACACTGGGGTTTATCAGGGCAGGAATGACTTGCAGATTTGGTTGATTTGGTCGTTTCCTTGGATATCTCTTCTAGCAGTATGACTCATAGATAAATGGTGTCTTTTTCGTCTGCCTAATTGTGTTTTATTCTTGTTGTTTCATACTTTGTCTTGCTGTAGCCCAAGGACAAAGTTGATATAGTTAATATTTTGCAAAGGGTTTATTTGTAAAATTGATCGGATGCTGTTTCACTTCTTGCCCAGATTGATCTGCTCTATGCAATGCTGCTGGACAAAAGATACTATCCATGATCAGTGGAAGATGTCTTGATACGTTTTTAAACAGGAGTTAAATAACGCTTGTCACAAAATACATTTTAGGAAACATTTATTTTCTGCATGGGCACTCTTTTATTATTTTATGATAAAGGCTTCAGTTTTTCAATATAGAAGAGGATTAGGGCATTATGTGACAATGTTTGGGAGATCTGACTGTTAGCGCCGGAGCCTCGTTGCGCTGCATCTGCGCATAAGATGAGGCCCCCTGTGCAAGGTGAGGCCCTTAGCACTGCACGTGTTATGCGTGTAGGGAGGGGCGGCCCTGCCCGTTTTAGAATGGGAGCAGATGTTGTGCTCCCACTTGAGGTCCTGGGCGATGGTGGGGCCCACGAAGCGGAAGGACTCCACAGCAGTTACTGGGGAGTCACACAGAGTGATGGGGGTGGGGGGGGGGGCTGCGTTCTTCCTAAAGTCCACAACCATCTCCACTGTCTTGAGAGCGTTGAGCTCCAGGTGGTTGACCCTACACCAGGTCACCAGATGGTCCATCTCCCCCCTGTAGGCAGACTCGTCCCCACCAGAGATGAGTCCGATGAGGGTGGTGTCGTCTGCAAACTTCAGGAGCTTGACAGACTGGTGACTGGAGGTGCAGCTCAATGAGATATTTGTGCTGAATTGGGTCGTTTAAGAGGGTTTTAGCTGCCTTTCTTTTCACTATTGACTCAGTGTGCCAATTTGAGAGGGGGGGATGGACTTCCTGTTTCGGTCTGTGGAGCTTCTTGGTGGAATGAGGCTTTCACTCAGGCCAGTCCTTTCCCTGCCCAGTGTGTCAGGGAGTAGGTGGGGGACACGACTGACATGTGACCTGTACCTTGAACAGGATCCTTATTCCCTGACAGCTCCGTCACAAGGTCTTTGGTGATTTAAGAGATGTCTCTAAGAGAGGGAGAAAGGCTTTCGATTATTTAGTGTGAGAATTGTTCAGACAGCTTGAGAGTGTGAAACTGAGCCCGAGAGACGATGTATTATGCAGCAAAATGTCAGACTAGAACAACATGCAGTGTTGCAAACCCCTAGGTTTACTGCCTTGGCAGGGTGCTGCTCGGGTACCCCAAACATTTGTTATCCTCTGGAGCAGAGAGGAGCTGTGGATTATTGTTATTGATATCGTACAGTAACAAAGTATTTGTACATTAAAAAGTAATAAAGTACAGTGTTACACTGTACTTTATTACTTTAATTCAGACTGTATTCCCTTCTTATCATGTAGCCTACACTTCTTCCTTTCATTGATACATTTAAATCACCCGACTACAGCATATAACATACCTGCTGCAACCCTGTGCTGCTGCTGCTTCTCTCTGCCTCATCCTCTATTGCTGGAGGCAGCTCCACCTCATCTGATCTCTGATATGAAAGCAATCGTGTTATGATCATATTGAGCTATTGGTGTGAGTCTAACATTAAACAAGCAGTCTGCTTGTCATACATTGCTGACGATACATTTTAAGTGGCAATTTGTTGAGTCACTGCTGCTAAATGCCGGTAGCATCAAGCTAGCAAATCCTGCATTAGCCTCACATCAACAGGTGTAGACAGAACATCAAATTATCCTGAGCTAATTTACTGAATAAACCAACTCACATCTCCTGTCTTTTTTTTCACCCAACTCATGAGACTATTCTTCTGCTGGCGTTTCATTGTTGTTTTCTGTCAAATTAAATACTGTAGTTCAAAACCGCGGTACCTGCTCACCATCTGTGAGCTATTTTTAGAATGCGCACGCTACTTTCGTTGTCGCATCTGCGCGCGTCCACCTGGGCAGGCTGTCTGTGTCCTTCTCCCATGATGATAACGGCTTGCGGTTAAAAAATTATAATAAATGAATTTGAAACTGGGGGGGGGACACACAAACGGGCAGACAGCAGAGCTGTTGTTCTCCTCCTTTCCTCCGCTCTTGTCTCTGACTGTGAGTGTGTGCATTCGCGTGTGTGTGTGTGTGGGGGGTGGGGGGAGCGGAGCCCCGCCCTTCAGAAACAGAGCGGAGGGAGAATGTGAATACGCAAGGCAGTGGACACTGAAACATGCACATTGGATAAATAACATAGGAGTTTAGTTTATTTAATAAAAGAGCACATGTTCAATGTGAAACATGACCGTAGATAGATTTCTTCAGTTGCAATTTGGTGCTATATATATATATTTTTTTTAAATAATATATATATATTTTTTTTTAAATAAAAAATAAAAAACACCTTGAATTTCAGGCAGGGCGCGGGGCTCCGCCAAGACAATGGTAGGGGAAACACTGACATGACAAAGAGGCAGAAGTTGATCATGACTAAATGCAAATAAAATTTCAAAAATACATATTTTTTTTATACTTTCATTAGTGTTCACATATACCTCTTTCACACCAATGATCAAGGTGGGATTAGGGTTATTTGACCAGTGTCAGATCATTCAAACCAAGACAATCAACACTGGTTAGTGTCAATTTCTTAAATACAAGGGAATGATTGTCATCTTCAAAATGGGCAAAAACTGTAACAGAATTGTATTTAATAATGTTGTTTTAAATCTACATAAAGCAATTGAAACTATGTAAAAAGTATGTTGCTGCATTACCTTGAGCTGTAAGGTAAGAAAAATTCAAACTGCGGTCGCACTTGTGCGCGCAGTGATGAGCGGGCCCTCGCGTCCGTGCGCCTGTCGGGGAGGGAAGCCGGTCGTCCCGGTGTCAAGCAGACGCACGCGAGTCCTCGGAAATGAGCCGTTTGTCATTTCTCTAATTTCGCGTCCCAGACTCCTAGGTCCTCCGGCAGCAACCCGGAAATGGATGTCGGCGCGCCGTCTGGAAGGAAAACTAATTTCTCTAAAGGCTCGTCGAGGATCGATTATCGAGGAGGCTGTCTGGAGGAGCCGTGACCGAGGATACACTAATGAGTTCTCGGGAGTCGATTTCAGCCAACAGTGATGTTTAAAAGAGGCGTGACGCGTGGCTGGACTTTTGTCAACGAAGCACAGCTTTGCAAACTGCTCCCGTTGTGATTACAGATGTAGCACTGAATGTCAGACTCCAGCTTACAGCTTCCTGCCTACGACCTGCCTAAAACCAGTATAGAGGAATGTTAAGCCCTCCCACTATTTTCCAAGAGGGCGTTGCCAGATTTTCTATTTCAGGTTTTAACCAGGAGATGGCGCTTCATTCACAAATACAGAAAGACAAGTTTCATGGACTTTCAGTTGTGTTTTGAAGAGCATTTGAACACATCAATATTTTAGATCAACTAAAGTATATCTAATCTTGTAATTCAATAATATATAGTCTTTATATAATTATAATGTAAATGTTTACATTACCCTTCTTTATTTGTTATGCTCATACTTTTACCTTTACAATGGTTTGCTTTAATATGCAGTATATTTTTTGTATATTTTTGTGTTTGCTTCCTCCTGCTCCCTTTCGGACACATACTGTAAGATTTATTATTATTATTATTATTAATATGAAGATATTATTAAGATAAGATAAGATGTTACTTTATTGATTGAACATTTTAGTTTAGAATGTGCTGTCCCACGGTAATTCAGAAGGCTCACAGGTCACATTCCGACCATTATTTAAAACAATAGGTGCTTTCACACCGTCTACAGTTTGATTTCTATAGAGGGACCTCTGTGGCTGAATGGCCAGATTAGGTGTGGCGCATTTATCATAGGTGATCAGAGCTAACCACCTGCCGTCAGATTTCATTTAAAAAACAGATCTGATTTTAAGACTATTTCTGCACTCATAAAGAATGATAAGAATAATGCATATTGAACTCGTTTCATTAATTAGTGAGTTTATTTAAGACTATAACCGCCAATCGGGTCAATTTGTGTGATGTGTGTTGGGTGTGTGTAATGTAACTTTTTTTCAATAAAATATTAAAGTCTCCCAGTCCGTGACTTTTCCGGAAAGTGTGTTATGTAGCAGCCTATGTTGTTAAAAATTGCATTCTAATAGCGGGATTTGACAGGTTTAGGTAGGCCTATACAAAAACCTCTGGCGGTTCTAGTGTTAAGGTAATTAGGTACAGTAGAAGCCCTTTTTTATCAGTAACAAATTTAGCAGTTGAACATAAAAGTCAACTAACTGAGGGTCACTTGCAATGACAGTGTTGTGTCTAACTGTAAGCTTGTCACTCAGAGTAACCTACAGTTGATTTAGCTGCTGGAGAAGAAAGATCAGGGGGGGAAGGGGGGAGGGTGGGGAGAGAGCTGTGGTTGATGGGCCATTAGTTGTGTAAATACACAGCTGAGAGCTGCCGTTTCATTCAGACTGTTTAAAAAACGGTAACAACGGACTATTTTTCTTAGCGGATGCATGTCAATTTAAATCAATACATACAACTATTTTTTAAATCAATAAAAACATTTTCTAAATCCATAAAAGCATTTAAATTAATATTGGGAGTCATGTCGTTACTTTGTTGAGAATGTGGCCATGTAATAAGCGGGATAATTTGTAGCGACTTGTTCCTTATGGGGAAAATAACACCCGTCATGTTTGTGTAGAGGTGTGTGTGGTTAAAACACTTTCATGAAGTGAAGGAGGTTTTCCTTCTATAAAACAGCTGTGGGCAGCAGTGAGTGTAACCGACATGAATTCATAGATCAAGGCAGACTGGTGCACACACTCTCCTGTCCTGCCAGGCGACACGCCCGTTCTAAGCCGTGTCCCTCACTCCTCACATCCCAAGCATCCCCACAAGTGTATTATGTTGTTACATCGTTTCAGATGTTATGTTTCAGTTGTGCTTTGTCTATGTTTAGTGATGCAAACTTGTCACCTTTCGGCAAAATTCGCCGTTTTGAATCCAAAATAGGTCGTTTGTGTGATTCATGTAGATCTGCAATACAAATATTTTTGGGGTATGGGGGGGTCTGGGACCCGGAGTAATCTGCGGCCGTGAGCTGTTATTTGCCATCATGACACGCATGGTGTTCTTTTTTATATATATTATAATGAAGTGCGAGCTGTGTGCTCGAGTCTTCCTGCCTGTCGGCTCTGCTCATGGTGGATGTATAATAAGGCTCTGCTGCTCCGACATGATGGTCTAGCTTCAGCAGCTACATTACCTACGGGTGCGTCCGTTAATATTAACTGTGCTCCGGAGTCACTGTGGCACAGACTGGACCGCTGGTGAACAGCTGTTAGAACGGGCCGTTCAGGTGTTCAGAGCAGAGCTCCCTGTTGGAGCGGCAGAGCGTGATGTGAACTGAAACGTTTTTCTGTGGCAATATTATTTAAGGAATCGTTGAGCGAGCTAGCTAGCTAGCATACATTGTCACTATCTGCTATCGCTAGCTTTAGCCTTCTATTTCTAATAGTTTTTTTCATAGGCTATAAACAGAGGTGGTATAAGTATATATATATATATATATATATATATATATTGTACTTGAGTAAAAGTAGAAATACTCAGATCTTGTACTTGAGTAAAAGTAGAAGCACATAGATCTTGTACTTGAGTAAAAGTAGAAGCACTCAGGTCTTGTACTTGAGTAAAAGTAGAAGCACACAGATCTTGTACTTGAGTAAAAGGAGAAGTTCTCAGATCTTGTACTTGAGTAAAAGTAGAAGTACTCAGATCTTGTACTAGAGTAAAAGTAAAAGTACTCAGATCTTGTACTTGAGTAAAAGTAGATGTACCAGAGTGTAGGAATACTCTGTTACAGTAAAAGTCCTGCATTCAAAATGTTCCTCAAGTAAAAGTAGAAAAGTATTCTCATCAAAATATAGTGAAAGTAGCGACAGTAAAAGTAGTCATTGTGCAGATTGGTCCATTTCAGAATAATAGATATGATATGTTTTATAAGGATTGATCATGAAAGTGTTCTCAAAGCTGGTAAAGGTGCAGCTAGTTTGAATGACTTTGTATACTGCAGGGTAGCTTGTGGATTTGCTCCAGGTGGAACTAAAGTCTGATTTAACACTTGATTATATTTCACATCATTCATCCACATCTGTAAAGTAACTAAAGGTATTAAATACATGTAGTGGAGTAGAAGTACACCGTGTACCTCTGAACTGTAGTGGGGTAGAAGAACAAAGTAGGAAAACATTGAAATACTTAAATAAAGTACAAGTATCTCAAAATTGTGCCCAAGTATAGTACTTGTTGAGTTTATGAACTTAGTTACTTTCCACCATGTGGCTATAAAGATAGAAAGACTAAGCCTTGCACAGAGGCATGAAAATACATTTTCAAAATGCTCAACAGTGCTGCCAAAATTATAAACTGACTGCTACACAATTTAAAATAAATGCTTTTATATATTTCTATTAGATGTGACTCTTTGGCGTTTCTGTTATTATTAACACTGCTGCTTTAGTTGTTCTGCTAATATCCTCTGTTATTCCTCATTTTAAAGCCGATATTCTGTGGGGTGGGGGAGCCGGGGGCTCGGATCCTTGTCACCTTTTTCATACCTGATGAGTTTGCATCCCTGTATGTTAAAAAGCCTCAGTCACCTTAATTCATGTAATAAAAACATCTCAGGTCAGTAACACTCAAAGCTAAATGTGCAATAACATGTTCAGCCATGTTACTATTTATAATGTTATTGTTGTTACATCAGAAGATGTACATATTGGAATGATTTCTTAACTTACAGTAGGCTATTTTTTACAATGTGTGTTGGAAGGATTTATTAAATTACTATGAATATTGTCATTGTTGAAGGCTTTTAGAGAATGGTGAACTATAAGCCTGAATTACATAACATTTTATACCTAAAAACATAAAAGCCACAATAAATGAATAACAATTATTCTAGTTATTTTTACCTCCCGTATTGCTTTCAACCCACCAGCTTTTATGGTGTTGTTACGTCACTAACTGTAAGCTTGTCACATACAGTCTATGGTCACTCAGAGTAACCTACAGTTAATTTAGCTGCTGGAGAAGAAAGATCAGGGGGGGAGGGGGGGAGAGAGCTGTGTTTGATGGGCCATTAGTTGTGTAAATACACAGCTGAGAGCTGCCGTTTAATTCAGACTGTTTAAAAAACGGTAACAACGGACTATTTTTCTTAGCGGATGCATGTCAATTTAAATCAATACAACTATTTTTTAAATCAATAAAAACATTTTCTAAATCCATAAAAGCATTTCAATTAATACTGGGAGTCATGTCGTTACTTTGTTGAAAATGTGGCCGTGTAATAAGCGGGATAATTTGCAGCGACTTGTTCCTTATGGGGAAAATAGCACCCGTCATGCAGATCAGGATCCCTCCGCCACGCTTTGGGATCCTGATCTGCAGACGAGGCTCCATTAAAATATAAATATTTTTTGTGAATTGCTGAGTTTAGGCAAGTTAATAACGTTCTAATGAAGTTGAATGCAGTATATTCATATGTGTCAGTGATTTCATGTCAATTCGGCAAACATAAAAATAAATGATCGTGGTGAAGATGATGATTAAATTAGGATTAAAAATCGAGAGCCGGGCTGCATTTCCTCCTGTTCGTTTTTTTTGACTAAACAACATTATTTTGTTAAATAACAACATGGTGATGTTTTGTAAACGATTACATGTCTCTTATTTAGCACAGAGTATGATATCCGTGACATATGGATCTTAACAAAGTTCCGCTGTATATCCAGCGTATTGTATCTGACTTTATTTCACATGAGCTCCAGTGTGGAACCCCACTGCACCCCCTGGTGGATCAATGATCCATTGTAGCTGGCTTCATTATAATTACATTTATCTATCACGGGGGCGGTCTCAAGTCAAGCTGGAGGTTTTCCCTTGAGCGAGGGCAGATCACGTACCAATCACGGCTCTCGCATTTCAAACTGTCTGAAATGAATCACTACATCTGTATAGGTTATTCAAGATGATCAAATGTGCATCAGACTTTCTGCCCTTTACCGTTTGTTTACTCACTAACCACATCTCCCCTGGATGTTAGGCTATTTTTTTTTAATAGAACCGCTTTCATTGTGACGCGATGTTTACAGTGAGAACAGCAATAATATATGTAACAGGCCTACATTACACACTTTATTTGTATGCTTTAGTAGATATCTACAAGTAAACAGTAGATATTTT
The DNA here is from genome assembly GCF_949606895.1 of Notothenia rossii. Classification (NCBI taxonomy): domain Eukaryota; kingdom Metazoa; phylum Chordata; class Actinopteri; order Perciformes; family Nototheniidae; genus Notothenia; species Notothenia rossii. The sequence continues at coordinate 35,787,158 of NC_136902.1, read as the reverse complement.
TCAAGAAACCATATAGTGCTTCACATAATAAAATATACAAGGGCTGTAGCCTGATATAAATTATATGCTTTAGGAGCTGTATGTGTGTGTTGTACAGTCAGTAGGTGTCTGTTGTGGAGTGTATAGGTGTCTGTTGTAATTGAATTTGCAGCCAGCAGAGCCGGTGTGTGTGTGTGGGTTAGGGGTAACCCTAACCCTAAACCCTAACCCTATTTAGAGGCAATGGACGTCCACTCTCGGGATACTTCCGAGAGTGGTGCGTTTACCCAAAGTGACAGACCTAATTTTACCCAGGGAAAAGTGGTGAAAAAGAGAAAATGTATCCGAAAATAGTGCCTCATAATGCGGGCATGTGGACAGTAGCCAGAGACTCACAGGCACACACACATGCAGAGATCCAGGGGGCGGAGCACATGGCTTTTTTTACCCAGCAATAGGTCTCTGAAAGGCGGGGAGACTCCACGGATGGCGCACACCCAGAGCAGTTTGAAACCATTTGAAATGACTCTCAGACATTACCTGGAAGAATGCTTGCATGTGGACAGTAGCCAGAGAGGAGCAGGCTGCCCCTATTTAGAGGCAATGGACGTCCGGGGCGGGGATCCTCCACGGATGGCGCACACCCAAAGTTACAGACCTAATTTTACCCAGGGAAAAGTGGTGAAAAAGAGAAAATGTATCCGAAAATAGTGCCTCATAATGCAGGCATGTGGACAGTAGCCAGAGACTCACAGGCACACACACATGCAGAGATCCAGGGGGCGGAGCACATGGCTTTTTTTACCCAGCAATAGGTCTCTGAAAGGCGGGGAGACTCCACGGATGGCGCACACCCAGAGCAGTTTGAAACCATTTGAAATGACTCTCAGACATTACCTGGAAGAATGCTTGCATGTGGACAGTAGCCACAGAGGAGCAGGCTGCCCCAGAGGACAGGCTGCGTCACATCACTTTGTAACCCAGGAAAGGAGCAGGAATCCTGGCTGCGTGAGAGTTAAAAGCGCATTAAACTGTTTTAATCCAACAGCTGCTGATGTGCACGGAAGTCTGTCCGTTTCGTTAACATTCGGATAACCAAATGGTCGGACATCCATCCGTTTCGTTAACATTTGAATGGCCAAATGGACAAGCCTTATTAAAGCATATATGCAGGACCCCAGTGAGCTCCAGACTATGTGCATTGTGTTAAGGAACCATATTAATGATAAGATGGTGGAACCTCTGGAGCGCTGACTCCATCGGATAGTTTTTACCAAAAGCTGATGTTTCATGGCACGAAATGCGCTCTCCCGTTTGCCCTATTTACTCTGGACTCGCTAATATCGAAGGATTGGAGCAGCCCCGCCCCCCCGAGGAGCGACGCGTCCAGAGCCCATGTGAAAAAATCATCTTCCAGACTGTTAATATTGTTACTGCTACTACTCTCTGGTAACGTTAACATTAACCCTGGTCCTGAGTGTTTCTCTGCTTCCTTGCATAATTTGCCAACTCCGAATGAGTTTAGCTGTAGGCAAGGATTGGGTTTTCTGCATGTTAATGCTAGAAGCCTAGTGCCCAAATTAGATGTTTTCAAGACCTGGTTTTTAGTTGCTAAACCTGATATTGTTGTAGTTTCTGAAACCTGGTTAAAACCGTCTGTCACTGACACTGTTATTCACATTGATGGATATAATGTATTCAGAACGGATCGTAAGGGCAGAGCTGGTGGTGTTGCAATATACACTGCTGAGAAACTACAGTGCTCAGTCCTTCACTCAATTTCAATTCCAAGGCAATTTGAGTTGCTAGCAGTCCAAATAACTATAGCAAATGCTCCTCTCACTGTTATTGGCTGTTATAGGCCTCCATCGGCCATCATGGATGCAACTACTAGCCTTACTGAATTGTTGTCTATGTTTTCTTCTGAAATCATATTAATGTGTGATTTAAATTGGGACTGGTTGAGTGATACATCTTCACAGTTTAAGCAGGTTTGTGATTCTTTGAACTTAACTCAGCTTATTGATAGTCCCACTAGAATAAACCCTGCCAAACCCAATAACGATACCCTTATAGATGTCATTCTAACAAATGCAGCTCATAAGTATGTGTCTGTTGGTGTTTTTCCTAATGATATCAGTGACCATTGCACTATTGCTTGCGTTAGGAGCACTAAGTTGCCCAAAGCCAAGGGCCTTATTGTCCTCAGGCGCTGCTTCAAACACTTCTCTGAGCAGGCTTTCCTACACGATCTGGCGGAGGTTAAATGGCACTTCATAGCGTTAATTCCATCTGTTGATGTTGCCGTCCAATTTTTTATTGATCACTTTTTATCGATTATTAATAGACATGCCCCCCTTAGAAAATTCAGAGTCAAGAATAGGAACACTCCATGGTTTACTAGAGAATTATCTGATCTAATTCATGATCGAAATAAGCGATGGTCTTTAGCTAGAAAGTCTAACTCTAGTGATGACTGGCTTCTTTTTCGTGTCCTCAGAAATAAATGTTCAGCCCTTATTAAAAAAGCTAAAGCTGATTACTATCTGAGCTTAACCACTGATTGTTTTAATGACCATTCTAAGTTCTGGAAAACAATTAAATCACTTCAGAACAAGAAAGTTTCTAGTTTCCCACAAAAACTGAAGGTCAGTGATTATTTTATTTCAGATTCAGATGGTATGTCTAATGCTTTCAATGCTCACTTCAAAAAGGCTGGTCACATTTTTGATGAGCAAAGTCATGACTCTCTAAATGGTCGTACTCAAAGCCCTAGTCAAGAGATGAGCTCCCCTGTTTTTGATTTAGCTTCTTTCTCGGTCTCTGAAGTCTTACAGGGTTTGCACTCAATTGATCCTAAAAAGTCTGCCGGGCCTGACAGCCTCGACCCATTCTTTTTAAAAATTGCAGCTCAGATTATAGCACAACCAGTAACTGATATTTTTAATCTCTCCCTGTCCACTCACACACTGCCAGCTCTGTGGAAGCAAGCTCTGGTATCGCCCCTCTTGAAAGCTGGTGATCCCACTGAGTTAAATAATTATCGTCCTATCTCAAATCTTTCTGTGTTATCAAAGATTCTTGAGTCCCTAGTTTCTACTCAGCTAAAACTTTTTTTAAATTCACACAACATCCTTAACCCTACGCAATCTGGATTCAGATCAAAGCACAGTACTGTGACTGCCAGTCTGAAAGTCTTAGATGATATCAAGGCTGCTTTGGATAACAAATCTGTTTGTGTTGCATTGTTTATTGACCTAGCCAAAGCATTTGATACTGTAGATCACCACATTATGTCTAATGTTATGTTGGTGTCTCGTTTCGGTCATAATGCCATTTGCTGGTTTCAGAGTTATCTAACCGACCGTACTCAATGCGTCAGGTTGGGTAGCACTGTCTCTGACCCTGTCACCTTGGAGAAGGGCGTTCCACAGGGCTCTATTTTGGGGCCTTTGCTCTTTTTATTATATGTAAACAATATTTGTAATCAGATGTAATTTTTTACCTATCATATGTATGCTGATGACACTATTGTATATTCATGTGCTCCTTCTCTGGACATGGCCGTTTCCAATTTAAAATCTGATTTTATCACGCTGCAGCATGCACTTCTTGATTCCAAACTGCTTTTGAACAGTAAGAAAACCAAAACAATGCTTTTTGCTCCCAAATCAGCGTCCTCTTGCCTCTCCATTGACACCCTTGATGGCGTCTCTGTTGAGTTTGTTGATATCTACAAATATCTTGGCTTTTGGTTGGACAGTAATCTGAACTTCAAACACCATATCGAAGTTCTAACAAAGAAATTGAAATTCAGTCTTGGCTTCCTTTACAGACTTAAATGTTGTTTTTCAACTTCATCCCGTAAAAGGTTGGTCTCTGGCTTATTCCTGTCCCAGCTGGACTACGGTGACACCATTTATAGATTTGCCTGTCCCACTGTCTTGGCCAAACTTGACCCACTCTACCATGCTGCACTGCGTTATATATCAAATGCACCCTATAGGACTCATCATTGCACACTGTATAGCCTAACTGGATGGTCCTAACTCACTATGCGTAGGATGCAGCATTGGTTTTTATTCATGTATAAAGCCATTTTAGGAAATCTTCCACTCTACATATGTGCCAGATTTGCTCCAGTTTGTGACTTTTACAACCTCAGATCCAGTGCCTTGATACGGTTCCAGGCTCCTGCTGTGCGGACTGAGGCTGGAAAAAGGAGTCTCTTTTATTATGGTCCTTGGTCTTGGAATGACCTTCAATCACGCCTCAAACTGACGGCACTTGTTTCTATAGCCTGTTTTAAATTGAAGTTGTCAGAAGTCCTTACCACCAGCTGCTCTTACAACAATAAGTAGTGCCTTTCTTACTGTCCTAATGTGCACAATGTAGTAACTGCTTTTTTCGTCTTTTGTTTTCTTAGTTATGTTCTCTGTATTTTATATGTTTGTGTTATGTGTTATGTGTAACGTTGCTGCCTTCTTGGCCAGGTCAGCATTGTAAATGAGATTTAATCTCAATGCTTTTTATCTGGTTAAATAAAGGTTAAATAAAAATAAATAAATAAATAACATCAATCATTTGAATGCAAAGATAACGATTAAAAAAGATTTTTAGGGGGAAAACGGTGGATCTGTCCGTTTTGTTAACATTCTGATAGCCAAATGGACAAGCAGGTAAAAACAGCCGAGTCGCTGCGGTCAGGGCCTCAGCAGAGTGCTGTCAGGGCCTCAGACTCACAGGCACACACACGTGCAGAGAACCAGGGAGGTGCACATGGCTTTTTTACCCAGCAATAAGTCTCTGAGAGGCGGGGAGACTCCACGGATGGCGCACACCCAGAGCAGTTTGAAACCATTTGAAATGACTCTCAGACATTACCTGGAAGAATGCTTGCATGTGGACAGTAACCAGAGAGGAGCAGGCTGCCCCAGAGGACAGGCTGCGTCACCTCACTTTGTAACCCAGGAAAGGAGCAGGAATCCTGGCTGCGTGAGTGTTAAAAGCGCATTAAACTGTTTTAATCCGACTGCTGCTGATGCGCACGGAAGTCTGTCCATTTCATTAACATTCTGATAGCCAAATGGACGGAAATCTGTCCGTTTCGTTAACATTTGAATAGCCAAATGGACAAGCAGGTAAAAACGGCAGAGTCGCTGCTCTCAGGGCCCCAGGCTCACAGGCACATACACATGCAGAGGTCCAGGAGCAGGAATCCTGGGTACGTGAGTGTTAAAAGTGCATTAAACTGTTTTAATCCGACAGCCGCAGGTGCTGACGGAAAGCAGGCGGAACAAATGGATTATTTTACTTAGGAATAAATGTTTGCAAGGCGGGGAAAATGTTCCTGCAGCCCCTCCATAATGGTAATAATGATTAGAAATGATTTTCAGGGCAGAAAGCGGTTTTTAAATGTGGAAAAAAATATTTTAAACTGTTTAAAAAGCACAAAGTGATTTGAGTGCAGTTCTCATGTGTCCCCACAGGAGGGCGCATCATCCCAGGGAGCACAGTGCATTAACAGTAAAAAATACAACAAAAACAGGGCAAATCAATGGATTTAAAGTGCAGGGAAGCTCCGTACCACACACAGGTACATTCCTAAATCCCCACCATGGTGACCACGGTGATTTAAACTAGTTTCTGCCGGGAAAAGAGTGCTAGAAATCGGATTAAAGCCTGCTAACAGTTTGGTAAAAGTCAGATTTTTTCAGAGACCCATAGTAATGCAGGGTCGGGCCGGGTCAGTACTTGGATGGGAGACCGCCTGGGAATACCCGGTGCTGTAAGCTTTTTTTAAATACAGGTACATCCATGGTGATAAGATAAGATTTATACCCTAAAATAGCATGCTAAGCATGGGTGTATTAGTTTCAAAGCATGCACACTCTGCTCATGTCAGACTTCCACGAAATAGACCGGGAAAAGCACCTCTCTGTGGCTGCTCACAGACCCCCGAAGTAGCTCCAGCTCGGCTTCCTAATACGGGCAAACAGGTTTTTTCACACCTCCAGGAGAGGGACCGGGAAAAGCACCTCTCTTTGGCACCTCACAGAGCCCCAAAGGATGGCCTAATGACCTCCAGCCTCTCTCCCTCACATGGAGCTCAGGTTATTTCATACCTCCAGGAGTGGGACCGGGAAAACCACCTCTCTGTAGCCCCTCACAGAGCCCCAAAGGATGGACTAAGGACCTCCGGCAACAGTGGCACTTCCATAACCTCGTGCACCGTGAGTCCCCGGGCCCCCGGACTTAAGCACTCCCCCACGGACTAAACCCAGATGATCACGCCCCTGGTAACCCTAAAGGGGGTGGATTTTGCGGTGCTTTACCCCCCCCCCCTGTGGACGATATTCTCATGCTCCTGGTTACCCTTTAAATAGTCTGATACCTCAAGGGCTCATCACCGCACTTTACAAGCCAGAAATAATGTTTAAATGGTCGGGGAAAGTGTTTTTAAACGTCTGGAAGAGAGTTGTAGCCTGTCATTTTGCACAATATAATTTAACATGTAACCTCTCCTGGAAATGCACAGAATATGTGCATTTCCAGGAGAGATTACATGTTAAATTATATCGTGCAAAATGACAGGCTATAACCCAGGAATAAGGGTTTGAAAGGCGGAGAAAAGTTGTTTAAAATAGTCTGATACCTCCAGGGCGCATCACCGCATTTTACAAGCCAGGGAAGTGTCTGAATCACGGGTAAACATTGTTTAAATAGTCTGATACCTGGCACTGTATTTGCCCCTGGGAACCTTCAAGGTTATACTCATGTTTTATTATTTATTTAATTATCACACGATTTTTACAAAAACAGTATACAAAATAAACATAATAAAAACATGATTAGCAGGGGCCTGGGGGCCATATTAGCCGTCTAACTTGTACGGTGCACCGGGGAAAAAAGGTTGAGTCCACAGCCCCTGTCCCCTCATCAGGAGTATCAACTGGCCCTGAAGAAGAGGTATCGCTGCTCTCCGCCCCTGAGCCCTCTTCGGAGGTAGCTGACGGTGGTAGACCTCCTTCTGATGATGCTGCTGCAGCTGCTGCCGCCCTGAACATGGAGCGGATCTTCAATCCCTCCTTTATTCCAGGCGTATTCGCGTAGAACCGGTCTGCAGTGCTTACGTCGTGACACATAAACCTAGCGAGAATCGACCTGCTTTCTGGATCTTGGTGATGCTTGATATTGTCAGCCAGGGCAGTGCGCAAGATGGTGAAGGTGACGGCTGTTTCCAGCCCAGCATTAGCCCAAGCCCTCTTCAAGTGAGCGTTCAGGTTCTTGGAGGCGTGCTTCCCCGTTGTGAAAAGGAAGAATTTACTCTGAGGACCCGACAAGCCCTCTTTTATCCCCATCCACAGCATGACCCAGCTAAACTCCTTTACTGTAAGCACCAGCTGTGCTTCGCCAAATGTCTTGGCAGTCTTGTGATCCTGCACGTGGATGATGTAGCCCTCAGCATTGCCCCTTCTGTCCGCCTCAAAGACCTCCGTGTTGGTCATGTTTGCGTACACACCCGGACGGTGGCCATACAGGAGGCTCCAATGGAGGGTTAGATAGCCATATAGCAGGTACTGGGTGATTGAGGTCGGATTGCTAGCCATCAGGTCAAGGAAATCAGGGATGCGCTTCTCAGCGGCAGACGATCCAGCTTGTTCCTCTTCACCTTAAACTGGTGGACAGTGACAGACTTTTTCAAATCGTTCATGTTGGCTGTCACCTCTCTGATGATGTGGGTCATATCAGACTGGGTGAGCCTGCACCCCCGGAGCTTTGACGCAGACAAGTAGCTCAGGAAATGGTTCACAGTCTTCAGGAACAACAGCGATGTTGTGACTGCCCGGCCCGACTTTGAAATATACTCGCTCCAGCCACGGACCCTCTTTGTGTCTTTTAGAAACAGCCAGTCTGACAGCCGGTCAACACCATGGGCCATGAATACTAAGAAGTTCTTTATTCGGCTGACATTGGACATACAATTCTCTTTCCGTTTTACTGTCGGTGCGACACCCTCACAATGACCTCTGTATGTCTGATTGCTTTTAGGCAACGTGATTTCACGCATGGTATTCCCCTGTCCCTTCCCAGTGGACCAGTGATTTGGGGGAGAGGGCCAGTCCTTAGTCAGATTAGCTTTCAGCTTATTGGAGACAGACGCACGGGTCTTCTGGCATACAGGGGTCTCACTACCGGAGGCTTCTACGGACCGCATGACAGTCTTCACCGGGGTCTTGCTTCCGGAGGCTTCTGGGGACCGCATCACAGACTTGAGAGGGGTCTCACTACCGGAGGCTTCTACGGACCGCATGACAGTCTTCACCGGGGTCTTGCTTCCGGAGGCTTTTGGGGACCGCATCACAGACTTGAGAGGGGTCTCACTACCGGAGGCTTCTACGGACCCTGTGACAGTCTTCACCGTTGTCTCACTACCGGAGGCTTCTGGGGACCGCATCACAGTCTTCACCAGGGTCTTGAGAGGGGTATTGCTGCCGGAGGCTACTGTGTTCATGCCGGGGGTACTTGAGATTGCTAGGCCCTTAAATCGTATACATTCTTCGTCTTCCTCAAGCAGAGCAGCAATGGCACTCTGCTTCCTGGGTTTTAGACTCAGTTTCAGCCTGGAGCGCAGGGTCTTCACCTCATCAATGAGGGCATCCTTCTGAGGCCTCAATGCCACATTTTCCAGCCTCACCTGCCTGCAGTCCTCTTCGTCATACTCGGTATGTAGGGTGGAGGGTGCACCGGGTATTCCTCCTCATTGTCTATATCCAATGATGTAGCCATTCCAATGATGGGATTAGTCTCTCGGAGGTCATGGAGCAACTGCAAGGCCACACTATGCTTCAGCCTTGCCATGACCTGATGTGCCTCATCTCGGGAGAACTCAGGGTGGTCACGAGTTACATGACGGTGTAGTCTCTTCCCAGCATACGAACACCCTGTGATGGGACAGGGTTTGGTCCGAACATTTATTCTGCCACTGGCCATTTTAAGAATGATGCCTCTTTCCTCCAGGTTCCGCACTGCATGTTTGTGCTTAAGGTGCTTATTCAAAGCCAGATAGCAAAGTCTGCACACCGGGCTTTCGGACAACATCCTTCCTAAAACACACATAATGAATTATATTGAAATGGTTTTCTGTTTCTCCGTTTATATGCGTTAGCTAACCGGTGATTGCAACCATGGGTCCGATGCTTCAATGCAGGGAACACGGACCAAGGGGAGGACTTGGATTACCACCTGGTTAAAATGGTCCCACCTCCGCACCAACGCGGGGCTGGTGATGGGTCCGATACATTGATTGTTTTTTGTTTCATGGATCTACCACGAGCTCACAAGACAGTTTTGGGTACAAAAACGTGGGGATAACAGTACCTCCGGGCGCTCCATCTCGCTCCGGCCTTCGCCGCAGCGGGGGGAGGAGGCATTGAACCCCTCGCACCTGCCCCCGGAGGAGGCAGAGGAGTCAGGTACCCGGAGGCGCATGGTGGACGGCCAGGTCGAGGCCGCCACACCGCACTGGAGTCAGGGTTCCGAGTTTTTCGAGCCAGGTCCCGGTGAAACGCAGTACGGAGCACCCGGCAGGAGCCTCCAGCAGACCCCCCCGCGCGGTTCCCTCGTCTCTCGGAAGAGGCGGAGAGGTGGGTGTTTTTCATCTGCTGGCGGACTGCCGGGGAACGTGCTGCTCGGGAGCCAGGCTCAGAGTTTGTAGCAGTGAGAGCCCGTGCACCTGCCTTTTACAGCTGGCACGCACTGGTATCGGGGTGGGAAGAGAAGGTAGAAGCAGAGGCTGCAGAAACAGCCAGAGCCTTCCCCTCTAACACACCCCTCATTCGGTCCATAACCACTGGGTAAAGTCCCCTGTCAACTCTCCTTATATTCCTCCGGCGACCAGTTGGGACATGGCAGCATCCCACTTCTCCTGGTACATCATATCGTTAAATGAGCTCAGTAATCTACTGCACAACATCACATGGGTAAATGAGCTACGTAATGCCCTGTAAAATCCCATTTGGTTTATTTCCAAAAAGCCTGGAAAAAACACATATATCCGTCAAGTCCTGTAAAATATCATTCTTTGTTCATTTCCATCCTTCAGGCAAATACACATATCTTTGTCCGCTCCAGGAGCACAGTCGAACCCGCAGTTTGGAGGAACCGACCGCCAAGCACCAGAACCTGGACCCAGGGAGGAGGCCCTGCGATGGCGGGTCAAATTTGCTGATACCGCAGCTGGCTGGACACTAGCCGTAAATGAACACCCGGGCAGGACCAGGCATGTCCCTCTTTGCAGACAAGCATATATGCGCTCCGGAATTCGCCGCATATCTTTGTCCGCTCCAGGAGCAGAGTCAAACCCGCAGTTTGGATGAACCGACCGCCAATCACCGGAACCTGGAGCCGGGGAGGAGGCCCTCCGATGGCGGGTCAAATTTGCTGATACCGCAGCTGGCTGGACACTAGCCGTAGATGAACACCCGGGCGGGACCAGGCATGTCCCTCTTTGCAGACAAGCATATATGCGCTCCGGCATTCGCCGCATATCTTTGTCCGCTCCAGGAGCAGAGTCAAACCCGCAGTTTGGATGAACCGACCGCCAATCACCGGAACCTGGAGCCGGGGAGGAGGCCCTCCGATGGCGGGTCAAATTTGCTGATACCGCAGCTGGCTGGACACTAGCCGTAGAGGAACACCCGGGCGGGACCAGGCATTTCCCTCTTTGCAGACAAGCATATATGTGGTTGTTACGCAGGATCAAACAGGTAGCCTGTGATGAAGTAGGGTCGACCATGGGCGTGGGAAGGGGGGTGCTGAGGGCGCTGCAGCACCCCCTAGCGGCAGGCAGGGGGTGCGGAGCTCCCCTGTCTGAATTATTATTTGACGGTTATTGCTGCTCCCGCTGTGCATAATCTGTGTAATATGTAGCCAATAAATTCCACATTGTTGGTAAAATAATATTTCGGCCTGCCCCAAATGTTTTTTCTGTAGCCCCGGACAATTCTACCTCAATAATATAATACATTAACCGTGCTTTACGTGAACCTCATCAAGACACTAGAAAGGACGGCAGGACTGTAATTTCCCGTGTTCAGTGAATGCAACAGAGGCAAGACACCAGACCAATCAGAGAGTTGCATGGAAATAAAAGTGTGCTTGTGTCATTCAAGCTCGCGGCTCTGTGTGTGTGCGGAAATAGCGCATTTAGTGTGTGTGAGAGAGGGGGAGAGAGAGAGGGACCGGTGCCAGCAGCAGGGATCGTGTTGTTAGCATCTGGTTAGCTAGCTGCACTAACGGACATACGGAGCTGTTTGTTCCACAACAAGCTGGAGGAGAGCTCTCCTCTCAAACTGAGAGGCTCAGGTGAGCTAAAGGACTCTGAGTGTTTAGATAGTTAACTTTAGTCTAAGTTATCTCAGTGGGTCTCAAACGGTTTGGTCAAAAAATATTCAAAAGATTATTTCCGCGGCACACCCTCACATGATCATTATAGTTATAAAAAAAATAAGAGAATAAAGGAAAAACAGTTATGAAATACTATATGGCAGTAAAACAAGAATACAGTTTGAAAGGGGAGTGATTTGTAAAATATCCATAAAGAAAAAGAACATCTGCTTACAGTTGTGTTTCATCTGGGTGTTGAGAGATGTATCCATAGATCTCTTAATGTTGCTCTCAAAGTGCACCAGATTGATGCTTTAACTTCAATATTTAAAAAAAATCTTCCCGGGGGAGCATCCCCCCGGACCCCCCTAGAGGAGGTGAGGTCCGCTCCCCACTTGTAAAAAATAGCACTTTACCCCTGCCTATATGCCGTGAGCTGATTATCGAGCCTTCATTGTAACAGTCGCGGGTTTACTGTGTGTTTGCGTGGGGGAGTTTTTTTTGTGCGTGCTCTATGGTGCCCGTAATACTGTTCACTGGAGTCCAGCACCTCCGCACCCCCACTCAAAATACCTTCCCGCGCCTCTGGGGTCGACCCTATATCATGTGAAGCCACCGAGCCGTGGTCCCCGAGGGAGCCGTTGCCCGGAGCAAGGCCAATTGCTGAATGCCGCAGCCGACTAAGGCCGCTATGCAACAGTGGAGGATTAGAGAAACAGGTGTTTGCCTTGCACTGGAACCCGTGGTGGGACCCCTGAGTCAGACGGTTCGTCTTGGAAACGCTTCATATCGGTCGGGCCGGGAGGTAAGAGACACGCAGGGTAACGGACACGCAGGGTTACCCCCACGCAGCACACGCAGCACACGGAGGAGGCAGGGGAGTCAGGTACCCGGAGGCTTACGGCCACCACACCGCACTGGAGTCAGGGTTTCGAGTTTTTCGAGCCAGGTCCCGGTGAAACGCTGGACTCCAGCAGGAGCCTGCAGCAGACCCCCCCGACGGTTCCCTCGTCCCTCCCGGCCATCAGAGTCGAACCCGCAGTTCGGAGGAACCGACCGCCAGAGCACCGGCACGAGGCCGGGCCGGCGGAGGTCCTCCGATGGCGGGTCGCGTTTGCCATTCGATCTGTGACATCCATAAAAAAGGGGTGAAAATGAAAAAATGTATCCGAAAATAGTGCCTCATAATGCTGGTAGAGTCCCCTGCCAACTCCCCTTGCATTCCTCCAGACTCAGAAAAAGTCTAAGTTAACTTTTTGGAGAACCATAGAAAATGGGTGAAAATGGAAAAATGTATCTCAAAATAGTGCCTCATAATGCGGGTAGAGTCCCCTGACAACTCCCCTTGCATTCCTCCAGACTCAGAAAAAGTCTAAGTTAACTTTTTGGACATCCATAGAAAAGGGGTGAAAATGAGAAAAAGTATCCGAAAATAGTGCCTCATAATGCGGGTAGAGTCCCCTGACAACTTCCCTTGCATTCCTCCTGACTCAGAAAAAGTCTAAGTTAACTTTTTGGAGAACCATAAAAAAGGGCTAAAAGTGTTAAAATGTATCCGAAAATAGTGCCTCATAAGGAAGGTAGAGTCCCATCAAGCTCCCCTTGCATTCCTCCAGAGGTCATTTCAAAAACTTAAAGTTTGTTAAGAACCATGCTGGGGGGTCTCCGAGGCAACAAATATATCCGAGCCAAAGTGCACAGAGAGCGGATGAATTCCTCCATGATGTTACACAGCCGTTTTTTTTCTGAGTCCTCTAAAAAACTGGGTTTCCGATTTTGTGCGGACAGTAGTCTGAAAATGATGAATGAATTTTTTTGACAGAGAAGGGGAGGCTCAGATTCCCCTCTCCGTCGTAAGTTGCAATGGGGGGGTGGAAAAGTCTTCGGGGCTTTGGCCCGAAGCGCTGAAGGGTTGAGCTTTTTGGAGCCCCTTCTCCGTTGGCACTCTGAAAAAATTCAACATTTTCAAAAAACTAAATCTTTGATTATTTTAAGATATAATTGACCGTTTTCTTTCTTTTTTTTTCTTTCCCCGGGTGCGGGCCTATGGCAGGCCGCCTATGAGCTCCCAAATTCGGCCTGGAAGCTCCAGGATTTGCGGGATAAGCTCCATAAACTGACAAAGTCATCAAAATATGTCACTTTTATAGCCCAAAGATATATAATACAAATAAATTAAAATAGTAAAAGGTACAATTGTGCTCTGCATTACCCAGAATTTGATTTATATAGCCCCATAAAAGTGTTTTAAAATCATTTTCGCGGGGAAAAAGTGTTAAAACGCCTGATTAAAGCATATGCAGAACCCCAGTGAGGTCCAGACTATGTGCATTGTGTTAAGGAACCAAATGGATGATAGCATCCATCATTTAAATGCAAAGACAACGATAAAAAATAATTTTTAGGGGGAAAACGGTTGATCTGTCCATTTCGTTGACAAACTGATAGGCAAAGGGACAAGCCTGATTAATGCTTGTGCAGGACCCCAGTGAGCTCCAGACTATGTGCATTGTGTTAAGGAACCATGTGGATGATAGCATCCATCATTTAAATGCAAAGACAACGATTACAAATTATTTTTAGGGGGAAAACGGTGGATCTGTCCGTTTCGTTAACAAACTGATAGGCAAATGGACAAGCCTGATTAAAGCTTGTGCAGGACCCCAGTGAGCTCCAGACTATGTGCATTGTGTTAAGGAACCATGTGGATGATAGCATCCATCATTTAAATGCAAAGATACTGATTAAAAATCATTTTTAGGGGGAAAACTGTGGATCTGTCCATTTCGTTAACAATCTGATAGCCAAATGGACAAGCCTGATTAAAGCATATGCAGGACCCCAGTGAGAGCTCCAGACTATGTGCATTGTGTTAGGGAACCCTATGAATGGTGTACATGAGTGTATACATGTTTTAAATAGTAGGATAACTCCAGGGCGCATCACCACATTTTACAAGCCAGGGAAGGTGCACGGATCCTGGGTAAACATTGTTTAATTGTTTAAGTGTTTTTAAATGTGTGGAACAGTGTTTTGTCACTTTCAAAACTCTCCTGTCATTGACCGGAGAAATTGGGTCGATGTTGTATTCAATCTGGCCATTAATATTCCAGTGAGACGAAATACGTACATTGACCGGAGTGATCCCATGTTAATTTGGTCCAAAAACCGGAGCATTCCCTAACCCTAACCAGTTATGAGCATTTCTTTGTAAGCCCCGCCTTTTTGCAAACAGGTTTAGATTAATGACGGGCATATTTATCGACTGAACATGCTCATTTTCTACGGTAATGTGTCTGATCCCCACCAACCCGTTCACGTATCTAACAGATATTCCCCACTCAGCGAGACACCCGCTGAGAAGCCAACTCTGGTTATTGGTAGCTCTATTATGAGACACGTGAATTTAGAGACCGAAGCGTCCACAGTCACATGCATTCCGGGGGCCAGAGCGGGCGACGTTGAGGCGCATCTTAGACTGCTGGCTAAAAATAAACGTAAATACAGTAGGATTGTTATTCACGTCGGTGGTAGGCCTAATGATGTTCGTTTACGCCAATCAGAATGCACCAAACTTAATGTGGCGTCGGTGTGTAGTTATGCTAAAACAATGTCGGACACCGTAATCTTCTCTGGTCCCCTCCCCAATCTGATCAATGATGACATGTATAGCCGCATGTCATCATTTCAGCGCTGGTTGTCTTGGTGGTGCCCAGCAAACAATGTGGGCTTCGTGAATAATTGGACAGCCTTCTGGGGAAAACCTGGTCTGATTAAGAGAGACGGCATTCATCCTACTTTGGAAGGTGCAAATCTCATTTCGGCAAACATTTCAGGGCTCTGTGGACTTAATCCATGACAAACTGGAGTTGAGACCAGGAGGCAGAGTCGCAGTCTTACACGCTTCTCTGCGCTCTCTCCTAGGCAGTCATCCATAGGAATCCCGACCCCAATAAAATACCCAATATTAACGGTGTGTGTGTCTGCCCAAGGACAATTTAAGGTAAAACCTAATAGAGGTGTCATACATAATAACCTCATAAAAGTAAATGTAACAACTACTACATTGCAACAAAACAGGAAGATTAAATGTGGTCTCTTAAACATAAGATCTCTAGCATCTAAAGCAATACTGGTAAATGATTTAATATCAGATTATAATATTGATATATGCTGTCTCACTGAAACTTGGTTGAGACATGAAGAATATGTCAGCATAAATGAGGCCACTCCACCCAGCCATATCAATACTCATATTGCCCGAGGCACGGGCCGAGGAGGTGGAGTTGCAGCAATCTTTGACTCAAGTTTACTTATCAATACTAAACAAAAATTAAATTATACCTCCTTTGAAAGCCTCATTTTCAGTCTTACGCATCCGACCTGGAAAACTTTGCAGCCAATCTTATTTGTTACAGTGTACCGTGCACCAGGTCCTTATTCAGAATTCTTGTCAGAATTCTCTGAGTTTTTATCAGCTTTGGTACTTAAAACAGATAAAGTAATTATCGTAGGTGACTTTAATATTCATGTTGACGATGATAAAAATAGCCTTACTGTTGCATTTAACTCTATATTAGATTCTGTTGGTTTCTGTCAGAGTGTAAATAAACCAACCCACTGCTATAATCACACTCTTGACCTTGTTCTGATTCATGGTATTGAAATTGAGCAACTATTAGTCGAACCGCATAATCCTGCTTTATCCGACCATTTCTTAGTAACTTTTGAAGTACTGTTACTAGACTACAAAGCATTAGCCAAAAGCTCCTGCAGCAGAAACCTATCTGTTAGTGCTATAGCCAAATTTAAGGAAGAGATTCCACCAATACTTAACTCGATAGCATGTCTGCATGTAGGGGAGGAAACTTATACAAAATGTACACCACCCCAAATTGATCATGTTGTTGATAGTGCTACAGATGCGCTGCGAATAAAATTAGACTCTGTTGCTCCTTTGAAAAAGAAGAAAATAAAACAACATAGATTAGCTCCATGGCATAATGCCGAAACCCGCAAAATAAAGCAAAAGTCGAGACAACTTGAAAGGATATGGCGTTCCACTAAACTTGAAGAATCTCGTTTAATTTGGCATATTACTCTCAATGAATATAAGAAAGCACTGCGTAAAGCGAGAGCAGCATACTACTCTTCATTAATAGATGAGAATAAGAATAATGCAAGATTTCTTTTCAGCACTGTAGCCAGGCTGACAGAGAGCCACAGCTCGACTGAGCCTTCTATTCCCATAGCACTCAGTAGTAATGATTTTATGTGCTTTTTTAACGATAAAATTGTTACTCTTAGAAACAAAATCAATGACCTCTTGCCTTTGACCAGTATAGTGTTATCAACAGCTCCCGGAAACGTAAGTTCTAATAATATTACACTAGATAGTAAACTAGAATGCTTTTCAGCCATAAACCTTGAACAATTAAATTCAATGATTCTCTCTTCTAAACCATCAACGTGTATCTTAGACCCGATTCCAACTAAGCTGTTAAAAGAAGTTTTTCCATTAATTAGCACTTCTTTATTAAATATTATGAATATGTCTTTATTATCAGGCTATGTTCCAAAATCATTCAAAGTAGCAGTGATAAAACCGCTTCTTAAAAAGCACAACCTCGATCCAGAGGTTTTAGCCAACTATAGACCTATTTCTAATCTTCCGTTCCTCTCAAAAATTCTTGAGAAAGCAGTCGCAAAACAGCTGTGTGATTACTTAAGAAACTATGATTTATTTGAAGAGTTTCAGTCTGGCTTTAGAACACAACATAGCACAGAGACAGCTCTGGTTAAAGTCACAAATGACATTCTAATAGCCTCTGACAAGGGACTTGTCTCTATTCTTGTCTTGCTCGATCTTAGTGCTGCATTTGATACTATCGACCATGATATCCTATTGCAAAGACTAGAGCACTTAGTTGGCATACAGGGAACTGCTTTAGGCTGGTTTAGGTCTTATCTATCTGAACGCTCTCAGTTTGTACGTGTCAACGATGAATCTTCCATGCAAACCAAAGTTAGCCATGGAGTGCCACAGGGCTCAGTGCTTGGACCTATTTTGTTCACCCTATATATGCTTCCGTTAGGCAATATTATAAGGAATCATTCTGTAAACTTTCATTGTTATGCGGATGATACTCAACTATATTTATCGATCAAGCCTGATGAAATTAATCATCTAAATAAAATTCAAGACTGCCTCAAGGACTTAAAAACGTGGATGACCTTACATTTTTTGATGTTAAACACGACCAAAACTGAAGTTATTGTACTTGGCCCGAAGAATCTACGAAACAAATTATCTAAAGATATATTAACTATGGATGGCATTAATTTGGCCTCCAGTGAGACTGTAAGGAATCTTGGTGTTATATTTGATCAGGATTTATCCTTTAACACCCACATAAAATCCATTTCAAGGACCGCCTACTTCCATCTACGTAACATTGCAAAAATCAGGCATATCTTGCCTCAAAACGATGCAGAGAAACTAGTCCATGCATTTGTTACTTCAAGGCTGGATTATTGTAACTCCTTATTATCAGGGTGTACCAAGAAGTCAGTCAAGTCGCTTCAGCTGATTCAAAATGCTGCAGCTCGTGTACTAACCAGAGTTAGGAAAAGGGACCACATTACTCCTGTTCTGGCTGCCTTACACTGGCTCCCTATAGAACACAGGATAGAATTTAAAATTCTTCTTCTCGCCTACAAAGCCCTTAATGGGCAGGCGCCATCTTACCTTAAAGAACTCATTATACCCTATTGTCCTACTAGGGCATTGCGTTCCAAGAATGCAGGGTTGTTGGTTGTTCCTAGAGTCTCTAAAAGTACAATGGGAGCCAGAGCCTTTTCTTATCAAGCTCCACTTTTGTGGAATCAGCTTCCAGTTTGTGTTCGGACGGCAGACACCCTATCCGTTTTTAAGAGTGCGCTTAAGACCTTCCTTTTTGATAAAGCTTATAGTTAGGGCTGATTAGATTCAGCCCCTAGTTTTGCTGATATAGGCTTAGTTTGTCGGGGGACATCTTACTTCTTCCTTCTCTCTGTCTATACCTGTGTACTCTCATGTTCCGATTAACCCAGCTTCCCCAAATTTCTTTCTTTTTGGTGTCTATATACACCGGGATCCGGAGTCATGGATGATCCTGCGGTCCTGTGTCATGGATTGCGAGTCCTGGATCTTGAGTCGTGGCTGCGGTCCTGGATCATAAGTCCTGGATGGATATCCTCGTGGATTCATCTTCTTATTATACACACATGCATTTCAAAACATTTGGACTACCTATGTTGCAAATGTATTATCTTTTCAATTTACACACGGCATCTATTGCACGTCTGTCCGTCCTGGGAGAGGGATCCCTCCTCTGTTGCTCTCCCTGAGGTTTCTCCCATTTTTCCCTTTAAACTGTGGGGTTTTCTCTGGAAGTTTTTCCTTGTACAATGTGAGGGTCTAAGGACAGAGGGTGTCGTATTGTCATACTGATATTCTGTACAAACTGTGAAGTCCACTGAGACAAATGTAACATTTGTGATATTGGGCTATATAAATAAACATTGATTGATTGATTGACCCACCACCAATGCTGTATACTAAGTTTGGCGTTGAAAAAGAAAACATGGACATTTAGGGTAATATTTCACTGTTTTTAACATTATGCTAACTAAAAAAAAATGAAGTAGGTGGAGCTTTGGGGTTCAAGGACATAATATGTAGAGTAGGTCCACCCGAATAAGTGGGCAAAATGTCAGGTCATTCGGAGTGAAGGTGCCACTTTGTAAAGGTTTCCAAAAATGGAAATGTAGTAGTTTGAATTAATTTCTGACATGTAAATCGTCAAAAATGGTACATTCTCCGTTAGCTTACGAGCTCCCCGTTTGAGCTAGCAACTATTTTCTTCGCAATTTAGCATCATATTGGATGGGGGCTGAACTTGTCCTGGATTGGAATTTTTCCGATCATTCCCCTAGGAGGATTTTGCAAGAATGTGCTTAAAATGCATGAAAAACGCACATTTTTCAAAATGGCCGACTTCCTGGGGGGCGGGGCTAATGGAAGGCAATTTGAAATATGTGTGCAATCATAATAGTAATGCATTTATAGCGTTTCGTGAATATTGGAAAAACTATATTTGAGTAATTTGGAGTAGTTTGGAGTAATTTGCGACAAAAATGGTGTTTTCGCTGTTAGCTTACGACCTCCACAATTGAGCTATCAAAAATGTTCTTCTCAATTTAGCATCATATTGGATAGGGGCTGAACTTGTCCTGGATTGGAATTTTTCTGATCATTCCCCTAGGAGGAGTTCGCAAGAATGTGCTTAAAATGCATGAAAAACGCACATATTTCAAAATGGCCGACTTCTTGGGGGGCGGGGCTAATGTAATCTATTTACAAATATGTCCGGAATTCCATGAGGAATGTCTGTGCCAAAATTCCTTTTTTTGTTTTTACATTCTCGAAAAAGGCGTGGGCTCTGACGTGTGTCCCAAGCTCATTTTATGCTATCGCAATTTAAAAAATATATATAGGCCACGCCCACATTCTGAATTTGTTGCGACACTTTAAATCTGAGTTCATAGTCACCCCGAGAGTATGTGTAAAAAAAAAAAAAAAAGATTAGTCCATCCGCTCTTGAGTTATAAATTGGTGGTGTTTTTGGTGCCCCCTATAGTTCAACATGAAAATGTTTTAGTGTGCCTATTCCCCAAGACAGACTGAACCTATCCACCAAAATCTGTGATGTTTGGAAACATTGTTGATGAGTTATGAGCATTTCTTTCTAAGCCCCGCCTTTTTGCGAGTAAGTTTTGATTGACGGCGGCAATATTTATTGTCCTAACATGCTCATTTTCTACGGTAATGTGTCTGACCCTCCACCGATGCTTTATACGAAGTCTGAAAATTGAAATTTAAGCGAATATTTAACTGTTAATGTAAATTATGCCAATAAAAAAAAAAAATGTAAGCGGAGCTTTGGGTTCCAAGAGGATTATTTGTAGAGCAGGTCCTCCCGGATATGTGTGCAGAATTTCAGGTCATTCGGAGTTACGGTGCGACTTTGTAAATTTATTCCGAGACAGGATTTTGATAGGTGGCGCTAGTGAGCATGTTGGAATATTTAACCCATTGACTCCAGAATATTGAATTTTTTACCGGTCCTGGCGTCCGTGCAAAATTATACAACTTTTTAAGCATCCTAAAGACCTCAAAAAGAGGAAACGCCAGCACGATAATAATAATACCACCAATAACAATAGGTTCCTCGCACTTCGTGCTAGGACGCCGTTGGGTCCTAGCGCTCCGTGCTCGGGCCCTAACAATACCACCAATAACAATAGGTTTCCTCGCACTTCGTGCTAGGACGCCGTCGGGTCCTAGCACATCGTGCTCGGGCCCTAATAATAATAATACCATCAATAACAATAGGTTTCCTCGCACTTCGTGCAAGGACGCCGTTTGGTCCTAGCGCTCCGTGCTCGGGCCCTAATAATAATACCACCAATAACAATAGGTTCCTCGCACTTCGTGCTAGGACGCTGCTGGGTCCTAGCGCTCCGTGCTCGGGCCCTAATAATACCACCAATAACAATAGGTTTCCTCGCACTTCGTGCTAGGACGCCGTCGGGTCCTAGCACATCGTGCTCGGGCCCTAATAATAATTCCACCAATAACAATAGGTTTCCTCGCACTTCGTGCTAGGACGCCGTCGGGTCCTAGCACATCGTGCTCGGGCCCTAATAATTAATTCAAGGCCGATTTAGAGCCTAGCAGGGCAGAGGAAATTAAAAACAACACAAACTTGATAAAAGCCTACATTAACATTCAGTGTCCTACACACTCAATAGTTGACCCCGCAGTTGTTCAGATGTAAATGGAGATTGATTTGCTCCCTTGCTTATGCTCCATTAGATATTATGATGCAGGGCAGCAAGGCTGTGGGTTAAATACATGTGGTAAGCTCCAAACACACATGCTCACACAAGACACACACCCATATTTTAAATGTGTTGCTTGGCTGATGCTGTCAAATAAAGTTACGGTGAATTATTGTCCCATTTTTTTACAGAAGCACTTTGGCTGTTGAAGGAACCACATTTAGAACTGTTTCTTTTATCGTTGGTCCGATTTTGGTGCTTTCATTCTTTCAAACTTTAATTGGTACCGTCTACTAGACTTGGTTCCTCATTTACCCATACATTCTTTTGTTGTGTTTTGGGAGTTGTTTTCATTAATTGGACCTAGTTGTATTTTTGCTTCTAATGAGCCTCGCTGCACAGCTAAAAAGAGTCAATTCTCCAGTTTGAACAATGAGTGTTTGGCTGTGACTGAACTCTGTGAAGCCAAGGCCGTGTCAAGTTCTGTTCATCCAAGTTTGGCCAGAAGATTTTCTCTCTTTTTATTCCTAGGTTAATCAACATAATTATTATTTTACATCTAAGTCTCCTATTAAATATGTATTGCAACTACCCGGCAACAGCCATTCCCAGAGACATCATATTTGTCGTGTTCAGTCTGTCCAAACATGTGTACTTTGGTAGCAAAAGATCAAGGTCACTGGGACCTATATTTCCACCTTTCGTGTGGAAGTGATGTTTTAGGAATGCATTTAAGGAATTTCTTTCAATCTGGCACCAATGTATACTTGGACTCAAGGAAAAACCGATTCGATTTTGGTGGTCGAAGGTCAAAGATTAAGGTTACTGTGACATTACGTTCGTCCAATACTCGTGAACCAAATATCTCAGTAATGCTTTAAGAGAATTTCTTCAAATTTGGAACAAAATATTTGGTCTTCTTGGCCTCAAGTATAAAGTCATTATATTTTGACGGTGAAAAGTCACTGATCAATGTCACTCTGATTTTTTTCTACCATAGTTCAAGAACTCATACGCTAATAACTAACATTTTTGAACAAATGTGTAGACTAAAATTATGAAAGAATGACATTTTTGACAAACATGGATTCAAACCTCAACTTGATTGGTTTGCGGGGGCACACAATGGCGCGGCGGTAATTATAGATTCCCTTTCCTCTTGTCTCTCACACTCACTCCCATTATTTATAATTACACATTCTCACTTTTATTATTGTTCATGCCATCTCTCCTCCAGCCTCCGACCATCACTCCATCTCCACTCGCACTTCATGCATAATAATAGTGAACCGGATAATAAAGTATCAGTATTGTCTTGATGGCACGATCTGAATATGGGTGAGAGTCTCATTATGGCTGAGGGCAGGCTGGGGGACAGATAACGATGATTACATTGAGAATGATGGACACTCGTCTGAGAATAAACCCTTAATTGAATCTGTTCAACCTGATTCTGAGGTCTGTGCATAAACTAATGTCGGTACAACAACAGGACAATGGTTTATATGACCAAGTTTAAAGGTGTATTTACTCAGGAGCTGGGTACAGAATAGGAATCTGCTTTATTCAGGACATGCATTGGGAGAAAGAAAAGGAAATTGGTGCCTTGTTGTAGAATTGATGATAGTCCCTGTGAAGACTGTTTACTTTCTCAAAGGGGTGACTCATGACAAAAAAACAAAAACATTATCTACCCTGTTTAGATGAGACGAAAATGTATTGACTCATTCTGGGAAATTGTAGAATAGTGTAAGTACTAGTGGGACATCTATGAGAAAGACAACGGACAAAATGAAAACAGAACACAAGCAGTAGCAGCAGGGTTGTGTAAACACGCATACCAATCTAAAGCTCCCAAGAAATTATGAATGAGTAAGAATGCAACAGTAAACACACCCTATTATGGCAAACATATAATGGACACCAAAGCAAAGTGTGTGGACGCCAAAGCATTACACCCATATGTGTTATTTCTGTAACAATTCCCACTCTACTGGGCAGATTTTGAAGCAGATCTAGGAATATGTCTGCAGGGATTTGCTCCCATTATTAAGTTATAATTAATTAGTGATGTTGGCCACTGATGTTAGACGATAAGGTCTGGCTCAAAGTCAGCTTCCAATTTGGTTGCAAGTAACAGTAATTATCTTTAGAATCAATTAATCTGCAGATGTGTCTTTAGTAGCTCATTCTGTAGGGATTTGGCTTGGGAAACGGAGAGTAGCTGGTTCAAGTCCCATAACAAACAAAGGACTTAATTAATAGTTGTGACCATACCATTTCAAGTCAATCCCAATTTCCCAGAGACCAAGATGACATTTGCAAATTACTGCTTTATGATTAGTCCTTTTTTTGGCAACAGTGAAAGTGGGCGCCACTCCAACACATTTGGATTATTTGGATGAAAAAACTTTATTTTTAAAGAGGTCACATTTAGCGTTTTGGGGATACCCTTTCCTGTAGTGTGTTATATAGGTTTTGTGTGCATATAAATGGTCTGCCTGAAATGCCGCCATTGGACTCCTTTGTTTACTTCCGTAACATAAGACATGACAATGTGACACTCACAATTCTTTTGGCGAGTGCTCCAACACAAGGTACGTCTTGTACGGCTAAGGGGGCGGGACATCTGGCCAATGGCAATATTATGTCCTCTTTAATGAGCTATGATTTTATAAATCTATAGAGGTGTGATTGACCCACAACCCTGGTCCCGGCACAGGTTGGGTTCAGGTTGGTTAGGGCAAAATGGATCTCACAACAGGTCATCCCACGCAGGCACCAATGGAATTTCATCCTACAAATAGTATAATACCTATAATACGAGTGAAGCCTGATCTCGATCTAACCCCATTCTGTGCAGAAATACTGGTTTTAATAAACAGTAAACAAGATATGCATCATTTAAATGTTGATTTATGATTTGAATACTAATGTTATAAATGAGACTTCGAAGTTTACAGTCCTGATTCTTTATAAGACAGGCCGTGTGTTAATAACACGGCCTGTTGGAGTCTCTCATTTGCTCTACTTTGTCCTGATTCTGTCTCTCTTTAACCCTTTAACCTTTGCCATTTCCACAAAACCCTAATTAGTCGAACATGTTAGCATGCAAAGTAACGTCTCTACTTCTTCTTTTCTCTACCTCCCAATTGTACTCATTATATTGCTCTCAAGCACTTTTCTCTCATGTCAACCTGCTACAAGTGTGATTCCAAGAGAGCCTTTTCTAACTAATTATTCATCCGAATCTCCATGAACAGCATGACTCATAGGGATTTGCACTTAGCTTTATTTTTCATTTTTACATAAAAGACTTATCACGCAGACAATCGAGAATATTCCATACAGCACATGCACAACAACACTGGCGAGGTGGTGTTATTTATCATCATTTAATGATTTGTAGTTTTCAGTGACATTTAGTTAAATTAGATTGTATTCCTTCAGTGTAACAGTTTAATTATAAGTGATTGTGCACTCAGCCGTTGTGTTTTCCCCTTATGTAGCTCTAGGCACCGCCACACTGGTGGTCATAAACTGAAATGAGATATACCTATTTGCATTTTACATATAATCCTGCAACATGACACAAATAAACAAGAAATCCATGTGTGTGACTGCTTAGTTTCAGAGAATAAAAAGAAACAGAAAAGACAACAGTACATACCTTCCTTTGAGATATTATGATTGTTTCCTCTGATTTCTAGTTTATATCTCTCTGATTTCTAATTTATAATAAACATCTCTTTGTTTTTTGACTAAACATTTTGCATGTAGTTTTTGTTTTCATAGTATGTAGAGTACGTGATGATCAGGATAATGTAATAGAAAAAATGCAGCTACTTCACGTAAATCTCATTACGGTGGCAGGCGGGGGTAAAAGTGTTGCTACGGCCAAAAACACTAATGTGCCAAAACACATGCAAATGAAGAAACATCTTCACCAACTTGACGAAGCGTTAGCCGGTTTCATCATTGTAAGTGTTCTGTCAGTTCATTTGAAATGACTAGATTTGCTACTTTAGCTAGCTAGCTGATATGCAATAATATCGAATGGAATCATGCAATAACATTATTGAAATAAGCCAATAAAACATACATTATAGGCAGTGGTGGCTGGTGGAAAATATTTTTGGTGGGGCTATGGAAATGGCTGTGACCAAACCATACTAGGGGGGATCATCCCCATAATGAATATTTTGAGAAATGACCCCTTAAGTTATGACTTCTGGTGATGTTAGAAGGGGGGGGAGGACAAATTGAGGCTTAAAAATATGAGATAATCCATAATCAGCAGTGTGGTTAGCTATGAATCCTCCAAAACTGTGCATAAGTACAGTAGGCCCACACAAACTGCAGAACACTGGTGCTTTGGGAACACTCAAATGATTGAATTCCCATTTCAAATCAGGAGACAAAATACGAAGTGTGTGTGTGTGTGTGTGTGTGTGTGTGTGTGTGTGTGTGTGTGTGTATGTGTGTGTGTGTGTGTGTGCGCGTGCGCGTGTGCGTGCGTGTGCGTGCGTGCGTGCGTGTGTAATGGTGGAGTAGAAACATTGAGAGGGGTCAAATTTCTCCCGATTTCTGACAAAATCCGATTTTCTCACGTCAGTTTCCACTCGGACTTTAATACAGCTACACCATTGTTTGGTTTCCATGGTAGCGCGTCTCTTTAGCAGCGCGCGCAACTCAAAGTCTGAGAGGGTGAGGAAGATGAAAACTGAACAAGAATCGACAACTCGACCCTCTACTCACTCCTTTCCTGTAAAATAAAGGTCCAGCCCACACATATGCTCCATGGTGCTACAGGCATTGCCCTTACAACTACAATAAGCATATACATGTTAATCTACAGCTCCGGCGATCCACTAGCACCGGATTCTCCACCTGCAGACAACTACTGTAGCGTCACCTTGGATACGAGTCCAAACAACTCACAGACACACAGGCCTGACAGGGCGCCCTTTAAGCATCAGATCTGACGATGCTGATTGGCTGAAATTATGTTTCGGCGGCATAGTTTACAGATAGCAACAGTCTAGTTGGCTGCTGCTGCTCTGGCTGAGGGCTCCTTTCTACCGCCCGGACGTTAGAGGGTAATGATACACGCTGCGGCCAGGCAGGAAACATGTGACTTATCAGTAACTTTAGACATCGTAAACATATTTTAAATGAGATTTTATTGTAGATTATACATTTGACTGATACCATCTATATAATATGTACCTTGTTCATTAAAAAAAAAAAAAAATCTTTTTAATTTTAAATATATTTTTTAATTTATTTTTAATTTGTAATGAAAATCAAACATGTGGGAAGAGGGGGGCGGCGCACCTAGCGCCCCGGCCGCCACTGATTATAGGTAATTTCCATGTTTGCTTCACTTTTTAGTGTCCCCTGGTTTCCGTTGTGTTTTTAGCTTCTACCGCGTTTTGTATTTGCAGCGTTTTTTATGCATCACTTTGAGTAAATGCTGTGCATCATTTTTTAAACTGCAGTGTGTTTCTCACACACACACACTGTTTAATTGAAGGGTTTTGGGTCGTTGCAACGTGTTTGCCCCCACAGCCACCGTAATCTGATTTAATGGGAGTTTGTTGTATAACTAAATGTGTGTCTCTGTTGCAATATACAATAGTTACAGCTAAATTACTGTGTATTTCCTTTCACCAAAAGTAAGAAGAATTTAAACTTTGACTATATTTCTAACAATAACTTCCTCTCAGGAAAGAAAAATGTCCTCAAGTGATTCAGCTAATTTTTTCTCTGACTTTCCAACGTGTCTCAAATCACATTTTAAGTGGCCCAAGACCCATGGAAGTTAAATGATACCCTCATCTACACACTCTCTGTCTCAGACATATATAACCCTCTCTTAATTCCATCTGTACTCTTTCTGCCATATGACTCATTTGTTTGATTTGGAAACTCTCCTCCTTGCTTCCTGCTGGCCGCTCACTCTACTCCATCTTCCCTGTGTTATAATAATCCCCTTATTATTAATGTAATAGCTTAATCCATTTATCGCTCCAAGGGGTTTAAATTACAATGTGTGAACACCTATAGAAGGCTTTCAATTGGCTACACTGATGGCCTGTGACTCTGGGGTAGCATGGCGAGAGGCCACCCATAGCTTTTATAATGAACTTAATGACTCGGATATCTCTACGGAGGCCTGCAAGCCAGGGAAATGATTATAAGTTAAAACAAAGTATTTTTGCGAGAGCGCTTTCTCAAAACTTTTTGTATCTAGGTCAGTGAATTTATAAACAACAATAGAGTGCACTGACAAGATTTGCCAAAAATGTAAAGACATTAAATCAGCGTTTTGCAGCAGGCACATTTCTAAAATAACCCTAAGATATGGCAAGCCATTTGAGTATTTATTCCATATCCTTGATATCACACGGCAGCTGCCTACACTAGTTGGCGCTTTGATTTAACTTGTTAGCTATATGGTCAAACCAGTTTGGCACTCTGCTTTACTAGTTAAATAAAACATTACACTAGTCACTCTTTCAGCAACTAGTGGCACTTTTGTTCGACTAGTTAGCACATAAGCCTAACTAGTTACACCAAGAGCAGCACTTGTTGCACCAAAGTCCCAACTTGTAAGCTTTTTGATGAACTAGTGACCCTCTGACTGTACTAGTGACACTAAAATGCAAATGAAGCAGGCAGGACCCAGATTCTGATTGGTCAGTTCAGCTCTGTGAGGGAGAGCCTTAGGGGGCATTCTCCTGCAATGTTTTCAGCAACGTCTCGAAGACGTGAGGTTCATCAGTCGGGTATTTAGTGCCTATACTGTTCAAACGTTGGAAGTCGGTCAGTGTGTGTTTTGCCTAGAAAAGTACATGTTTCTGTTTCTGCTTTGTTCCCGCTTTGTGTGTGTGTTTTTGTTGGTGCGAGTCTGCGTATACTTGTGTGTTAGAACACCGGCACTCGAAACACAAAAGTATATGATCGTGGGACGTTTTATAAGCGGTGCTCATGAAATTAATAAAGCAGAAACACTGGACAGATCTTAAAATCAAGATAACAATAGATCCGCTTGAAGATAAACAACCTTTCCATATTTGCCTCCTAATATTTATGGAAGTCACGGCGATGTCTCAAAGCTGTGATCCGAAGAGGGTTAATTCCTCTCTTTCTAGCCATAATGTCCCTCCTTCTGTTATCATAGTTCTATTCTAATCCAGCACCTTTCAAATTGCAGCTTAATAAAATGTTTTAAAGAGGATCTATATTCCTGCCTGCACTCCTAAGGCAACTTTCTAATTTTAACAAAGTATTCAATGTTCTTACCTAATTTGATATACAGTCATATGATCATAGCTAGAGAATGCAATTCCTGAAGATATTGCTAGTGGGAATGCTTTATGCTGAAGAGCTGACGCTAAACTGCTATGCTGAAATGTAATGTGTAAGAAGAAAGTGAATAATTTAGATTGAAATGATACATGAACACTGGGGGCTTGAATGTGTGAAGAAAAAATAAACTAAAAAGGCTTGGAAAATCAGCAGAATATTTGAACTGCAAACGTTTGAACTAACGTGATGGCAAATGATCTGTTGCCATGCCAACGGCATTTGATGACACCCCATAATACGCTTAGATGAGTTGATGACTGGATCGTTACCAAACCTGTGAAGTTTTGGGCGGTTTCGAGCATTTTCACTGAAGTTATGAGAAAACCGTGTTTCATGGCGATCATTGTGAACGGCATTTGAAGAAATCTCAAAACTGTCCCCTAGATGTCTTCACGGCTGGACTGTTAGCACACATGTGAAGTTTGAGCACTTTTTGAACATTTTCATAGGAGTCATACATTACATTAGGAGGTTACATTACTCTCTCTCTTCTTGATCACCCTCTCAATCTTCTATCACCCTCTCTCTCTTCTCTCTCTCACTGTTCTATCGCCCTCTCTCTCTTCTCTTGATCACCCTCTTTCTCTTCTCTTGATCGCTCTCTCTCTCTCCTCTTGATCACCCTCTCTCTTCTCTTGATCGCCCTCTCACAGGAGAACACTTCACTGCAGGGTTTCTGCCATGTCTCCACTTTAGTTTGACTCTCTCTCTTCTCTCTCTTCTCTTGATCGCCCTCTTGATTGCACTCTCACTCTTCTATCATCCTCTCTCTCTTCACTTGGTCACCCTCTCTATCTTCTCTTGATCGCCCTCTCTCTCTCTCCTCTTGATCGCTCTCTCTCTTCTCTTGATCACCCTCTCTCTCTTATCTTGATCGCCCTCTCACAGGAGAACACTTCACTGTAGGGCTTCTGCCATGTCTCCACTCTAGTTTGACTCTCTTCTCTTCTCTCTCTTCTCTTGATCGCCCTCTCTCTCTTCACTTGATCGCCCTCTCTCTCTTCTCTTGATCGCCCTCTCTCTTCCCTTGATCGCCCTCTCTCTCTTCTCTTAAATACCCTCTCACTCTTACGGCATATGATGACACCCCATAATTGACGTAGAGCTGTTGAGGGAAGGACCATTAACCTTTATCTGAAGTCTGCTGCTCTGAGCATGTCAGTTGGAGTTATGACATCATCGTGTTCCATTACACAGGTGTTTATATTTGAGCTAATGAGGTGTCCAGAGAGCAAAGGTTTCAATTGTTCTGAATGAGAGATAAACCTCTTACATGTGAACGTTTTGTCGAAGAACCGTAACAGATATCCGTGAAATTTCAAAGTGTGAAGCATCTCAAGGACCTTGAGTATCTGAAGTGTGCTTTTTATGTACTTTCGGGTCAATAATGTGGCCTTTTTGGCAGATTAACTAAAGGTGTGCGGCTGCTGCTGTGAGGAAATATCAGCCTGAAATTACAATGGGCTTTAATGTTGAAAGTTTTTGTCACTTCATGCCCTCAAGAGGCATTTTGTTTAATTATTTTGCTTAATTATTTCTAATCTTTCAAGGTACGAGATGTTTTCCTTCGTTTGTCATGAAAAATTATGAAGGCAAATTTCAAGATTTCCTACACTCTGTGACATCACACACTCTAGTTAATGTTACAATCTGAAGAAGGCCTCTGTACCAAGTTCTGAACAATGTTTAATACCTCTAAAAGTAAGAATCAGATTTAAAAGTTGTTTTACACGAATAATGTCAGAAATATGTGTAACATTTTAAAGTTGGAATAAGGTTTCTGAGTGAAAGTATGAAGGAACAGATAGCAGTTGAAGTCGCATGAAGATTGTTCAAGTCTGAAGATTTTCTCCATTGACTTCAATGGTTAAAACTGTAATGAATTATGGGATGTATCTCTGGAATTATGAAAGTTATGAATGATAAAAGTAATAGCACTCGATTCCCGACAGAGCTGAACGTTTTGATGTTTGAACGGAGTTTCTCCTCAATGCGGGAGGAAAATACCGGCAAAATAACGGGCGGAATAAAATTAAAGAATTTCGTGCATAGAAGAACAGATAGTTGGAATGCTGTTAACAGCATTCCCACTAAATACTTTTGTTTTATATTTTTGTAAATATGGTCATATGACTGTATTTTAAAACACAGTGTATTTAAGCTCTTAAAGAAACTATTTGGGCTGGGTAGCGCTCTATAGTTTAGGGCCAATAGGAGACCTCGATGCATTCTTTTCCCTCCTCCTCATTAGCATTCTGTGCAACTAGTGTGACTAGTGAGCATTTGGGACCCATTAGTACTACTAATGAACATTTTAAGCCTCACTAGTTCACTAATGGAATTTAAATGTATCTCACTAGTTAACTAGTAAAGGGCAACGGGTTCACTAGTTAACGTGTAGACATTTTGAGCCCCACTACTTAACCAGTAAGGTCAAAAGAGGCGTCAACTAGTTAACTAGTGAACGTCTTGACTTTACTAGTTAACTAGTGAGTGATTCTGGGTGCTGCTAGTTAACTAGTGCAGACACATGTATGTCACTAGTTAACTAGTTCTGCTTCTTTTTTGTAACTAGTTAAGATATGAGAGCTTTAGCAGTGCACTAATTAACTTGTAAGACTTTTAGTGTCACTAGTACGGTCAGAGGGTCACTAGTTCATCAAAAAGCTTACAAGTTGGGACTTTGGTGCCACTAGTGCTGCTCCTGGCGTCACTAGTAAGGCTTATGTGGTAACTAGTCGGACAAAAGTGCCACTAGTTGCTGAAAAAGAGTGACTAGTGTAATATTTTATGTAACTAGTAAAGCAGAGTGCCAAACTAGTGTGACCATACAAGTGAAATCAAAGAGCCAACCAGTGGAGGCAGCTGCCGTCTGATATCAATGATATGGAATAAATACTCGAATGGCTTGCCATACGAACATGATGTTCTATTACAAACTACTTTAGATTAAACTCATACCCTATCACTAAAGCATCGAACGCTGTGTTCCAATGGAAACTCCCATTAAATATGACAGTCATTTGGAGAATATTTATAGTGTGCACTGAGTTTGATGAATGTACTGTTTATCAGACCCAATGAAACAAACAAGTGCCAGAGCACCCTGTGTTCCTTGTGCTTCACTCACAGTAGTTGGGAGAATATTTTTCCAGATGTAGAGCTGACAAATATAATAGATACAATGTCTATAGTAATTGACTTCACTGATGGAGTGGAATGTTTGTATGGTGTTGTCTCCTTGCTCGCTAAGTTAAGTGTTTAGTCAGCTAGTAATATTGTGGTAAACAAAGCACACTTATTAATTCATCCAGAAGATAATAAGGGAAATAGCAAGGTTTAACAATCTTGGCCACCAACACAATTTATAATGGCTATTTGTTATGCACATATCTATCTTGGGCGACTGTGGCTCAGGACGTAGATGACTGTTCTCAACAAGTCGATGTGTCCTTGGGAAAGACACACACCCCAAATTGCTCCCGGTAACATTACCCAAGGTGTGTGAATGTAAGTTTCCCTACGGCAGCCTCTGCCTCTGTATCAAAGTGTGAATGGGTGAATGTTAACTGGGATAAGTGAAGCGCTTTGAGGGGTCTTAAAGAGTGCAAAAGTATATAGCGATGCAAAAGCAGAGCAGTTTTATAGGTCGTTGCACTTGAATGTTTTGCATTCCACAAGTGCTTCAGTACACGGAGGAACAGCTAACCGCAAATGACCTGAGCTGGTGAAGCGATCAATATGTTTGGAGCAATAATTCAACACCGCCCTCCATATGATAGCTCCAAGCATGTTCAGAGTACTTGATATGAGAAAAGGAATCCAGTGAGTCAGTCAGTGAGTGCATTCGTAAAACAGTGAGGAGGAGTTTTCTCTCCTTGAGAAGCGAATCAGATGAATAATGTAGAGTCCTGGTGGATCACTGCTGGAAAGATTAAAGGCACACACACACACACACACACACACACACACACACACACACACACACACACACACACACACACACACACACACACACACACACACACACACACACACACACACACACAATGAAGTGCCATGGTAAAATGAGATCAAAACTCCATTGTTTAGATAGAAGGTCCATGGCTGTTGAAAAACAAACTCTGCTCCTATGGTGAAAGATGATGGTAACCTTGTTAGATAAGATTTGATTGTCCTTTTATTTGAATACTTTACTTGACAGCTGGCTTGAAAAGTCATTTGTAAAACGAAATTGAGTTTACACTTAATCCCACAAAGTGCACACAAAGGTTTATAGATGCCCTATTATGCTTTTTGTGGTTTTCCCTTTCCTGTAATGTGTTTTCTAGTTTTATTTGCATGTAAATGGTGTGCAAATGCTAAAATCACTGTGTTCCCTCCAGAGGGAGTTCCTACTTTTGTCAGCCAGATAACAGGAAATGTAATGCATTTTCAAATGTCCTTTTAAATTTAAAGGTGTTCCTTTCAAATTGTTGTTTTTGCAGTTCAGCCTTTGCCTGAGTTACCTGAAAGAACTGTATTAAGTTGTAATTTTGCTTTCAGCACATCTTTTGCGCGGACTGCATTAATAAATTATCTTATTAGTTTTTTGCTCACGGTGTACCGCCTGCAGTGAAACACCACAGTCTACAGTACATGACAGCAGGGTGCTAAAAGACTTGCACTGTGCTGAAAGGAAACAAATGCACATACATTTGATAGTTAGCATAATTATACAGTCTCATGCTACGTTTTTGCTGCCGTTTATGGTGTGTGCAGGGCTCTGACACACACACACAAGATCAGTGTAGTGGATCGCACAGACAGCAGAGAGTTATTGGGGGCTGCATTCGTTGCTGAGCATGAAAGAGTTGCGAGCCAAAACATCTATGTGATAGTCGACTTAAACCAAAGGATCAGATTTGGCTCAATAGAGGCAATACAAATCTGTGGAAAAAGACCTTGATCAGCCCAAACTCTTAGTGGTCAGACCAGGCCAAAAACTGTTTGCGGTTTGGGTTAGGGTTAAGGTACACTCTGCGCCGTGAAAGATGGCCGCATTGTCTTTTGGCTCCTCTCCAACTTTGCCCTCTTTCGTATTTTTTCAGTGTTTATTTAATTTTTGCCGTCTGCTTTTAACATGGGTCGCAACATGCAAGCCGACCGCACCAACTCTGCTATACAATATAGCAGAGAAGAACTTCTTCACATCAGAAACTTTGTGGACAATAGCGCACCGACAGACAATGGAGATTCGCCATGGCTACACGAGAGACACAGGAGGAAGACCAAGCGGGGGACCCGCGCCGGGCTGCTGGTCAGACTGAGAAAACGAGAAAACCGACCCCTTCTTCCGAGTATTCTTCTGGCTAATGTTCAATCGATTGAAAATAAGCTAGAGGAACTCAGAAGTCGGATTACTTTTCAATGGGACATTAAGAACTGTAACTTCTTTATTCTCACAGAGACTTGGCTCAACCCTGCTATCCCGGACTCCGCCATTGTTGCTGACGGAATCACAATTTTTTCAAAGGACTGGACAGTTAACTTGGGAGAAAGTAAGGGAGGCGGTGTGTGTCTCTTGATAAATAATAACTGGTGTACAGATGTGAGGATTATTTATTCGGACTGTTCTGCTCTTTTAGAGCACCTCATGATCACATGCCGAGCTTTTCACCTGCTGAGAAAACCTACATCTGTTGTGATCACAGCAGTGTATATTCCACCGCTCGCCGACAACAACACAGCACTTGATCAGCTGTTTGGGATTATCAACAGTACAGAGACTTCACGGCCAGAGGCGGCGTTCGTTGTGGCCGGGGACTTTAATACCGTCAACATGAAGAAAGTTTTGCCGAGATACTTTCAACAAATAAGCTGCCCGACGCACAGGGGAAACGTACTGGACCATGTTTATTCCCCTTTTCGACATGGATATAAGGCTCTCCCTCACCCTCCCTTCGGCAAATCAGACCACATCTCACTGCTGCTGCTGCTGCTGCTGCTGCTGCTGCTGCCTGCTTACAGGCAGAAACTCAAATGGGAGAGACCGGTAACAAGGACAGTACAGCGATGGAGTGAGGAATCAGATTCAGCTCTGCAGGATTGCTTTGCATCTACGGATTGAAGTGTGTTTGAGGACAACAACATCAACACACACACGGACACGGTCATCTGCTACGTTGGGAAATGCATCGATGAAGTGGTACCGAAGGTTTCAGTCCGAACATTTTCTAATCAAAAGCCCTGGATAAACGGCGAGGTGCGTGGCAAACTGAAAGCGCACGCTCTCGCGCGCAGAGCTGGAGATTTGGACGATTACAGGAATTCTAGGTATGAACTCCGGAGAGCTATCAGCAGTGCAAAGAGACAATACAAAGACAAGGTGGAATCTGACTTCAAAGGCTGTAACACCCGGAACATGTGGGCGGGACTAAGAATAATGACAGACTACAAAGGAGCAGCGAGGTCTGCTGCGGGAGTGTCTGCGTGTGCATCTCTCCCAGCTGAGCTGAACAGCTTTCTTGCAAGATTTGAGAGCAGCCAGGCTGTGGAGGCACAGAAGGATCAGGAGCCCTGCCCTTTTGTTTTAAACAGGGCAGATGTGTGCAAATCCTTTAAAAGGGTTAACCCAAACAAGGCTCCTGGACCTGATGGCATCCCTGGCTGTGTTCTCAGGGTGTGTGCAGTTCAGCTGGCAGAGGTGTTCACAGACATCTTCAACAGGTCCCTACTGCAGTCTGTAATCCCCACATGCTTCAAACAGTCCACCATCGTTCCTGTCCCCAAAAAGACAAAAATCACCAGCCTGAACAACTACCGCCCAGTAGCAATCACCTCCATCATAATGAAGTGCTTTGAGTGGTTAGTCAAAACCTTCATCACCTCCTCCTTCCCTGACTCTCTGGACCCCCAGCTGTTTGCCTACAGAGCAAACAGGTCCACAGACATAATATAATATTGGGAGGGATGAAACCCTCTTTAATGGTCACACATGCATAGCACACAGCACACACAGTGAAATGTGTTCTCTGCTTTTAACCCATCCTAGTACCAGGAGTCTAGTACTAGGAGCAGTGGGCAGCTATTGCACAGCGCCCGGGGAGCAATGGGAGTGAGGGGGAAAGGGGGTTGTCCGTGCCTTGCTCAAGGGCACCACGGCAGGGCAGGAGGTGAACTAGGACCTCTCCAAGTAGCAGTCCACACTCCACCCCAGACGACGCCAAAGCCTTCACCATCCACACTACCCTCTCACACCTGGACCAGAGGAACACATATGTGAGAATGCTGTTCACTGATTACAGTTCAGCATTCAACACCATTGTGCCCTCCAAGATGGTCATCAAGCTCAGAGACCTCGGGCTCAACAGCGCCCTCTGTGACTGGATCCTGAACTTCCTGACCCCAGGCAGTGCGGGTGGGAAACATTTATGTTTATCTGTGTTTTGTGTTGCTCTGTTGACATCACATCCTCCACCCTGATCCTCAACACTGGAGCCCCTCAAGGCTGCGTGCTCAGCCCTCTCCTCTACCGCCTGTTCACTCACGACTGCGTGGCCATACACAGCTCCAACACCAATTGACGTTTGCTGACGACACGACCGTCACAGACGGTGACGAGACGGCGTACAGCGAGGAGGTCGAAAACCTGACATCTTGGTGCCAGCATAACAACCTCCATCTCAACGTCAGCAAAACCAAGGAGCTGCTTGTGGATTACAGGAAGCAGCAAAGAGAGGGACATGCCCCACTCACCATCAATGGGACTACGGTGGAGAGAGTCAGCAGCTTCAGGTTCCTTGGTGTCCACATCACTGAGGACCTGACATGGACTCTTCACACTACCACCATCAGCAAAAAAGCTCGACAGCCGCTCTTCTTCCTCCGCAAGCTGAGGAGGTTCAACATGGACTCGAGGATACTCTGCAACTTCTACAGGTGCACCATAGAGAGTATCCTGACTGGCTGCATCACGGGCTGGTACGGCAGCTGCACCGCCCTCAATCGTAAGGCTTTACAGAGGGTGGTGAAAACTGCACAGAACGTCACCAGGACGGAGCTGCCATCCATGGAGGACCTTTACTCCCAGCGCCTCAGGAAGAAATCCCTCCGGATTATAAAAGACGCCCATCACCCCAGCCACAAACTGTTCTGTCTGCTGCCGTCTGGCAGGCGTTACTGCAGCATCTGGACTAAAACCACCAGACTCAGGGACAGTTTCATCCCACAGGCAATAAGACTGTTAAACACCTGAACTGTTGAAGCAAAATCTGTTAAACACCTGAACAGTTGAAACAACATACCTAATATTCATCTGGCTGCTACTTACAAAATATTTTAAAATGATGTATCTATTTACCTATATATCCTATTTCAATAACTTGCATATAGACTCTCATTGCACTATTTCACTATTTCACTTTTTTAAAACTATTTTTCTTTTTGTATTACTATTTACTTGCACTATATGTTTTCTGTTTATCTGTGTTTTGTGTTGCGCTGTTGGAGAAGCCTGTGACACAAGATTTTCATCGGCATAACTACACTGTAGCTATATTCGTATGACTAAATAAAGAACCTTAAACCTTGAACCTGGAGGTGCATTCACACCGGACGCGATGCGATTATTTTAAGAGGCACGATTACATGTAAAGTTAATGCAAAGACGTGGAAAGACGGTTAATCGTTTCCGACGACGCGTGTTCAATCTTTTCAAGGTGAGCAATACATTTTTAACTTGTGACACTGTGTCTACATAGAGATAAGCCCTGCCTCCGCAAGTAAACACAACGGAATGCCGCAGTAAAACTTGCACGGAGAACGTGAAAGCACAGTCAGGGTTAGGTTAGGGTTAAAGCAGAATATAGGCTCCATTGGTCAGACATAGAGGTTCTGGCAGCTCCTGACTGATAGATGTTCTCTGACATGCACCCAGCCTGATGGTGTGTAATAAGCAGCTGGGTGGGCAGATGACCAGGCCAGGTGAGGTTAGTGTGTGCGACACACATGCTGTGTCTTAATTAAGGGGCATCTGTAGACCTGATGCATCATTCCAGGCTGCTCATAGTGTTGCATTGTTTGGCCCAAATTGTTACAGACCTAACTGCCAAACAATCCGCCATGCACTTCTGTCAATCCCTGAGAATTATGGGAAAGTGCAAGTTGTATATTTCAACATTTTGAAGACACTTTTTTAAATAAATGAGTACATACTAATCGTTGGAATATATATATATATATATATATATTTTGTTTTGTGCAAAAGCAACATTCATTTAAGGTTTTAAGTGGACGAAAACACATTTTTATATCAATACTTGATACCTATGCAGAGTCTGACGAGAGTCTT
Organism: Notothenia rossii; assembly: GCF_949606895.1. Taxonomy (NCBI): domain Eukaryota; kingdom Metazoa; phylum Chordata; class Actinopteri; order Perciformes; family Nototheniidae; genus Notothenia; species Notothenia rossii. The sequence goes on along the minus strand of NC_136902.1, from coordinate 35,749,201 downwards.
GAGAGTCTCTTATTTTGCAACAACACAGCACATAAAAGTATAACCTAAAAATGAGGAATTCACGTATGGGACAGTTTTAACTTCCCCTGTACACTAATATATGTAAGCCAAGGACCTTCTACGGTGGCCCTGAAGTGCAATTCAAAACAACATTTTACAAAACACGACAGTATTTCACAAAACACTTCAACATTTCATAAAACACAACATTTCAAAAAACACTAAAGCATTTCAGAAAACGCTACAGCATTTCAGAAAACACCACAGCATTTCAGAAAACGCCACAGCATTTCACATTTTACAGAAAGGAGAACACTTCTTGTTTGTGATTGGACAGAGCCAGCCAGAGAAGCACTGCTGTGATTGTTTGTTTTTGCTGCCAGTCAAGAAATTACGCTTCATGATTGGTCAGCACCCGGCCGACAGCACCACGTATTTCCTGTTTGGTACTGTTCAACTGTTTCTTCACAAATTTTAAACTGAGTTGGAAAGAAAGGAAGAAGAGATGGAAATCTTAAGGGAATATTTTAACGAAGGGTATACATATGATGTTATCCTCGACATGCTGTCAACCCATTACGACATCAACATGTCCCTTAGAACCAGGGGTGTAGTGCTGCCGGAGCACCGCTCCGGTTGTTAGCATCTGCTTAGCTAGAGGCACTACACCCCTGATTCTAAGGGACATGTTGATGTTGTAATGGGTTGACAGCATGTCGAGGATAACATCGTCTGTGTATATCCTTCGTTAAGATTTCCCCTTAAGATTTCCATCTCTTCTTCTAATGCTTCTCTGGCTGGCTCTTTCCAATCACAAACAAGAAGTATTCTCCCTAAAGGAATACCCTTTCCGTAAAAATGTGAAATATTGAAGTGTTTTGTAAAATGCTGTGGCGTTTTGTGAAAGGCTGTGACGTTTTGTGAAATGATGTAGCGTTTTGTGAAATGCTGTCGTGTTTTGTGAAATGTTGTTTTGACTTGCACTTCAGGGCCACCGTACCTTTCAATGTACAGCCTGATTTTACTGGCTTAGGTTTGCTCAGGTTCAGTGTATGACACTGGGTTAAGGGTTAGGTTTAGTCATTTCTAGTGTCATATCTTTCTATCAGTTGCTATTGGCTGGCCACACTGCACCAGGAATACTCTTACACAAAGTTAACCTGCAGATCTTTTGTTTGTATAGGTCTATATACAATATTACATCAGCCTCTGCCTGTCTTTAAGGAACCCTAGGGTGCTGTGATACTGTCTATCTGAAAGCACTGAATCAGAATTTCGGAGAGAGGAAGAGGGTTCCACAACAAATGAGTCTACCTGATGAAATCCCCAAAACTCACCTATCATCTCGTGCTTTCTGACAGATACTGTAGAAACAAGTCAGATTTATTTGCTGGATTTAGGAAACAACTACTGCAGCGATATTTTACAAAATCTAGCTTCTTACTTCGGTTTCTGTTGTTTCGATTGACGGTTGAGAACTTTTGACCGAGATATTTAGTATGCTGCGCTCGACCTACAGTCAGTGGGTGTTGAGCTGCTCTGATAGTGGGATCTGATCATATTCATATTTAGATCAGAGGCGCCGTCTCAGTTTTATTTGAAGTTATTCCCAAGATTGTATGTGTGACAGCTGCTCCACACATTGAGATAACAGAATGCCAGGGTTAAATGTTTGAAGACACATTCCAATCTTGTTCTCAGGGGGTCTTAATTTCCTTCTCAGTCTTATTTCATAGCAGTTAGATCATTATGGGTTGCATGTCACGTTGGAGAGCAAGTCATGGTGTGATTGATGTCAAAGTCGACAGGGTGATTATCTCTTCTGTCCATCTTCCTTCATAATGCTGCTTCCTCTAAAGATGTTGCTTTATTTGAAATCTATAACAAATGTATTATACAATGTTTTGAAAGTTTAACAAGATCTGTGTCTGACAAACACCAACAACGGTTTGAAACCTAGTGGGTATCCCAACCCAGTTTCACAAAAAAACGTGTAATCACAACTTGGGACGTAGCATTTCTACAAAAACACCTATTTTAAGGTTAGTTGGGCATTAAAATGCGTTTTGATGTCATTTGATGCGAGAAATATTGCCTTGTGTATAAAGGTGCTATATAAATAAACTTGCCTTGCCTTTTTTTGTTATTTCAGATTATGTGTGCAGCGGATGTACATGATCTTTAGTTTGCTAGTTATTACGAAGAGTACTTCAGGAAATTGTGTCCATTCAACGTTTTCATTGTTACCAAGGTGGTTGCTAGGGACGCTGCTATCAATATTATTTCTGTTATGTTGTGCAATTTTCACCCATTTATTAATTATATGTTTTAAATTTGAGTGTTTCCTATCCCCTAAACCTCCAGGGATGTACACAGTTTAATACTGGCAACTTCTTATTATGGGAAATACGAAAAAATCTTTTAAAACTACAATTCCCAGTGACGTGCCATAGAGAACATGTTCCAAAACACAATAGCCAGCACGTGTAGTTCTGGGGACAGGGTGGGGGAGGGGGGGACGGGGTGGACCCGTTCAAATCCAGTTTTGAACAGTCTGCCGTGGTTCCATCCCATTTCAAGTGCTATTCGACGCTCGGCGTAACCCTCGGAGCACACTCAAACATCAAATCACAGAGCTTGAGGACTATCACGTGGTTTGTCAAGCGAAGCGGAGAGGATACTTACTTCCGGGTGTAATATTCTCTAAAGCAAATTAGCTGCTCCGACCCTCGATCCTGACGTACTCCAACTTGTGTTTATTAATCAAACAAATAAATAAACACAAGGACAATTAGGCTATGTGTTATTGTTGAGTAAATGGAGAATTGCACAGGGGGAAAATAACGTATCTATGCCACAATTTTAGATGCAGATTTTGTTAAACTAATATGTTTGCGCTGTGGACCAACACTATAAATTGACAGGGAAGGGGGTAGCAATAAAGATAACACCATTAAATAGTTACACAACATAACAGAAATAATATCGATAGCAGCGTCCCTAGCAACCACCTTGGTAACAATGAAAACGTTGTATGGATACAATTTCCTGAACTAATCTTCGTAATAACTAGCAAACTAAAGATCATGTACATCCACTGCACACAATCTGAAATAACAACTCATATTTCTCGCATCAAATGACATCAAAACGCATTTTAATGGCTAAACTAACTTTAAAATAGGGATTTTCCACCGAGAATAAAACAAATGTTTTTTTTTCTGCAGGGAGAAATTTGAAGATCACGTGATAGACGCCAGCCATTTCAAATGAATGGTGAAAAAAACCGCAGGGATCTTACAATTTCAGAGGCGTTTTTGTAGAAATGCTACGTCCCAATTTGTGGACCAACGTTTTTTTGTGAGACTGGGTTGGGTATCCAGTGAACAAACTGCTGCATAGAGCTGCTGTGGTGTTGATTGTTTTTAGCATCTAGCTGCATTTAAAACTATAAATGCTAGAGACTTGAAAAACGCACTAGGTTCCTTTGATATGGGCTCAGATCAGTATCATAATACACACATGCACACAGAAGGATTCACACTTGTGTTTTTCAATGCACACACAAATGTGTTCCGTTTCACTAAAATCCAAATACAGAAAAAAGTTTTAAATGTGTATTTTTGATCCACACATATTTGTTTTCCGTTTAAAACCTCTGAACCTGCAATCACAACCCGCTTTCTGTGCATGGATCGCTGTGAATTTGTGTGTGGGATTTTTGAGACTGACGGTCAGCCGATTCGTACTTGTAATTTGTTCTATCTATAGCCAATCAGATGTCTCCTCAATTCTAAGCCAATCACATGAGCGCGCCCCCACGAAGGTAGATTTCTTGCGTTAATGACGTAGCGCTTCATGTACGCATTTTGCGCAGTCCGGAGCTGACAGGTCCATGGAGCCTAATCTCAGGACAACTCCACTCTCAGTACATTGCCACTTTCCGAACAGGAAATGCTCGCAAATACAAGCCTTTATATTATTAAGGTACAGCGCCACTTTCCGAACCATTGATGAATGCTTGTGTGTACACAAAGACGGCAGGCAAAACCGTTTTAAATGTGTGTTTCCTGTATGGCGAATACAGCTGCTTTATTTATTTCTGTATGAAGTTGTTGTGAGTGTGGAGGGAGCAGCTACAGGTTAGCTTAGCCTAATCGATCAGTGCACTACGAAGCCAGTGCTAGACAGTGAACTGTCAACGGGGGGGAGCCCCGCCGGTCATTATCTGCCGATATTCACTCTAAATAGTTTGATCGGTGCTCTCTATAAAGGCCGATCAGGAGAGCTGGATCTGATCGATATGGACATAAACAGGAGTGAAGTATAACCGGACGCGAGAGAGAGATCAGATCAGCTGCTGAGTCTGACGAAGACACGCAGCTCTGCATGATCACCTGAAGCTCCGCCCTCTGTTTAGCGAGCTGACCGGACAGCGCAAAATGCGTATATGAAGTGTCATGAACGCAAGAAATCATACCCTCGTGGGGGCGCGCTCATGTGATTGGCTTAGACTGGAGGAGACATCTGATTGGCTATAGATTTGTTGTCATCAATTTTTTTAAATTATTTATTAAACAAATGGTACAATCAATAACATAAAATGCAATACAGTACAAAAACAGAACAAAAACTAAAGAAAGAAACAAAACCCAGTGACGTCCCTAACCCACCCACCCACCCCCCACCCATCCAGATCACCATCCCCAAAGATGGTTATCCTAATATGCTCTTGAGGTTCACAATGAGCGAAGTCCACATCTCTATTGTTGACTCCTTTGCCCCATGTACCCGGGCTGTCGATACTTCTAGATACGATATGTCTAGATATGTTAGAACCCAGACCTTACGTGAGAGGGAATGGGGAGGCTTCCACCGAGTCGCAACCAATTTTTTTGCTGCTGTAAGCCCGGCTAATAGTGCTCGCCTTTTGGTCAGGGTTAAACCCAGGTTGGACAGGTCGTTTAGGATAAGTGTAACAGGTGAATGTGGCACGTTGGTCTCAAATATCGCCGAAAGGTTAGTAGCAACCATCTCCCAGAATCTGGCCACTGGCGGACATTCCCAGAACATATGTATATAAGTACCAATAGCCTCTACGTCACATAGAGTGCAATTTGGATCAGCAATTATGTTCATTAAACAAAGCTTCCAAGGCGTAAGGTAAACTCAATGAGTGAAATTATAATGTATGTGCTGGTGGTCAGGATTCCTAGAAGCTATTTGTATATTGGACCAGACTTCATCCCAATCAAACTCTGGATCCAGATCTGGGATATCGGCCCTCCATATCGCCTCTAACGCCAGGGGTCTATAAGTGTGGAAACAAGGCCACTTGTACCTCTAGTGGAGTGTAGAATGTTAGGTAGCGGGTGTGGTGATAGAGGACTTTGCAATGGAACACCGCTAGCCCTTAAAGCCGACCTCAACTGTAAATAAAAGAAAAAGGAGGAATGAGGTAAATCAAATTCTGTACACAGCTCCTGAAACGAACGCAGACCTTCATCTCCATAGACGTTCCCCAGTATATGAACCCCTCTCATTTTCCACTGAGGGAACTGAATGGGATGGCCACCAATCAACAATCTGGCATTGTTAAATAATGGGGAACATGGATTCCATGCATAGGGGCAGCCACATAGTTTCTCTACCGCCCTCCAGACAGACAGCAATTGTGATACAATGGGGCCGAACCTGCAACGACACTGCGCAATAGGAATGTTTGAATACAAGAGATCTTGAAAGGTGTAAGGATGCACTAGACTCTCTTCCAGGGCCTGCCATGACACTGATGTCTCAGACTGGAGCCAGATTAATAAGGGTCTAAGCGTGAAGGCCCAATAATAGTGTTTAAAATTTGGGAGAGAAAAACCCCCGGCCTGTCTTTCCCGCTGCATTGTAGAGAGCTTGATGCGTGGGTGTTTGCCTTGCCATACAAATTTCGTCACAGCTGTCTGCAGCTTGCTCCAGTACTGAGTTGGTGGAGGAAGAGGTAGCATTGAACTAAAAAAAATAACTCTGGGTAGAATGTTCATCTTGATAATTGATACACGGCTGCGAAGTGAATTAGGCAACGAAGACCATCTATCCAAATCAGAAATTATTTTATGAAGCGTGTTACCATAGTTATGTTTAACTATTGTCTGAATCGAAGGAAAAACGTCTATCCCCAGGTATGTAAAAGTGTTGACAACTTGGATAGATGGAGGGACAGGTGCATTGATCATTGCCTGGTTAAGTGGCATCAAAGCAGATTTCTGCCAATTTATCTTAAACCCAGAAAGCTGACCATATCGATCGACAATAGACAGTATTCTTGGGATACATTGTACAGCATTGCCCAAATACAATAGCACATCATCAGCATATAACGAAAGATGATGATGCGTACCATTAATAGAGATTGGGGATAACGTGGGTGACTGACGAATGGTGTGTGCCAGCGGCTGAAGTGACAGTGCAAATAGCAAGGGGCTTAGCGGACAACCTTGCCTTGATCCTCTCGAGATAGCAAAAGATGGGGAGCATACCTTGCCTGTAAGCACCATAGCTGTTGGGTTTTTATATAGCACCTTGACCATGTCAATAAAAGGGGCGCCAAAGCCCATTGCCCCGAGTACCGACCACAAAAAGGGCCATTCTAGGCGGTCGAAGGCCTTCATTGCATCAAGTGAGAGAACTGCAGCTGAGGAAGGTAGATGTTGGGCCCCATCTATGATGTGTAATAGCCTCCTTACATTGTCAGCGGCAAGCCTGGATTTGATCAAGCCTGTCTGATTGCTATGTACTAGATTCGTCATGTGAGACTGAAGGCGCCTAGCCAGCACTTTGGCATAGATCTTTACGTCAGTGTTTAAGAGTGAGAGGGGCCTGTAACTAGTACACTCTGTCGGATCCTTGCCTTTTTTAAGAAGCAAGGATTACAGGGCAGTGTTGACGTCTCTCAAAAATGAACCCTCCTTAATAGAAAATAATATCATCTCTACAAGCAAGGGGCCGAGCAAGGGCCAAAAGGTGAGATAGAATTCGGGTGGAATACCATCTGGGCCTGGCGACCTGCCCTTAGGCACATCCATTACTGCTTTCTCAATTTCGTGGTGTGTGATGGGGGCATTCAGATTTTCAGAGTCGCTGACAGAAAGAGACTCCATTTGAATATTATTTAAAAGATCATCGCATTCAGATTGGACAAAGCCACTCTCCGAACTGTACAGATCTTGTAGAAAGAAACAAAGGTGGTGTTCACGCTCTTGGGATCGGTTAGAAGAGTGCCATCTATAGATTTAACACTGAAAATATCAGCAAAATGTTCATTGGTCCGAAGCCTCAAGGCCAGCAGGTGGCTAGGTCTGGCGGAGTGGAAGTAGTAAGTCTGTCTGGTTCTGTGCATAAGAAATTCTGAACGGCGTCTGAGGAGAGAATTAATTTCTTTTTTGATCAGGTCTTTTTGGAGAGCAACATAATCTCTGTAATGGTGTTGTAAGTTAGCATCGAGAGCAGCATACTTTAGTTCTAATGCTTCCAATTTAGCTGCACGTTCCTTGTTTCGGGTGGATGCGTACAGAGTGGTGTTGCTTCTAATAAAGCCCTTTGTTGCCTCCCACAAAAATCTCGGGTCAGACACTGACCCCTTGTTGAACCCCAAAAACTCACGGAGGTTAGTCTCAAACTGAGACCTTTATGTTTCGTCACGCAGCAGTGAGGAGTTAAAACGCCATCTGGGAGCTCTAGTGGGGACAGCCCTAAGTGTGACAGAACAGTAGATGGATTTGTGATCAGTCCATGTAACTGGTATATAGAAAGCCTTCCGAACATTATGAAATAGATCTTTGGACGCAAAGAGAAAATCTATCCTAGAAAAGGATTTATGACTACCTGAGAAAAAAGAGTAATCTTTTATGGAGGGATTCATCACACGCCAGATGTCTATCATATTTGTTTGGGCCGCCCACCGGCGTAACGCATCAGAAGCGAGACGTTGGTCTCTACTCTCTGCCCCACCCGTTCTATCCATGTTGCTATCCCATACTGCATTGAAATCTGCGTCCATAACCAGACGAAAGCCTGTGAGATCCCGTAGAGTTTTGGTTAATTGGTCATAAAAGCCAGCCTCGAAAGTGTTGGGAGCATAGGCAGAAATCAATGCTATATTCTGCCCGTCCAGACGAATCTTGGCAATGGCCAGTCTCCCCTCTTTGTCTGTCCAAGAGCCGATCAGATCAAATTTCAGCTTGCGCCTACAAACTATCATCACACCCTTGGTCTTCGTAGGAGCAGACGAAAAGACAATAGGGTGATAGAGCCTATTTGCAAAGCGGGCCGCATCCTTGTGGAGTAAATGTGATTCTTGTATCATGGCAAAGTCAATATTTCTCTTATGCAAAAATCCTAAAATAGTGGTCCTTTTATGTGGGATATTCAGTCCCCTGGCATTAATGGAAATCAAATTGAGATTAGTCATAAGTAGAGTAGTGTAAGAATACAATATAAAGTATAGTCACCTCAACAAGCAGGATATGGTGATCTGGATCCCAAAAAAAAACTTCCCCAAAAAAGAAAAAAAAGAAAACCTAAACAAACTCAAAAACAACCCAAGAAAAGTGAGGAGATATGTCCCTCCTCGGTATTCCTGATAAGTCCCTAACTGGACACATAACTCAAATCTGGGAACTGTAACTGCCTAAGAAGGGCAGCACCATCACCAACCATTAGATCAGGTGATATCTGTTAATTCCTAGACAATAATCTAACGAACTGCTGAGCAACGCGTCAGCGTAGTGAGTCATCAGAACACATGCAAAAGATCCATCACAACATCAAATAATCAAGAGAAAAATGTAAATGTGGGCAAGTAACATAAGACCATGTGAAATAAACCAAAAAAGAGATACAACGAGATAATAGTTTGTACCACTTTGACATGGAATGTCGATATACGCCCAGCCATACAGCCAGCCGAACACCCACACGCATACACTCGCACCAGCACTCTCCCACCAAGCCTATACACATCAGCGTCCGTACACTCTTAACTCCATCCCGCGTATATAGGAACAAACACAGGCCGCGCGCGGCCACCACGCCAATCATACATCCACGAGCACGGATGCGCAATTATGGCACTTTGGGCTTTCCATACATAATAGACACCCACAAACACACCGCCAGCGCGACAACCACACACGCAGCCCACACATACAAACAGGAAATATTATGCTTGGCTTGGAATACAAGAAAAAGACTTACCGGTCTACATATGGTCAGTGCGTAATAAAAGAATGAAACAAATAAATGTAGAAAGAAGAAGGCAGTCCAAAAACGATGATCTACGTATACGCCCCGCGGGTCGGGGGTTCCATTCAGGCAGACAGCGTAACTGAAACTTCACGCTCGGGTAAGCACGTCAGCTAGCTTCTCCTCAACAGCAACAACGGCTCTCCGCGTTTCCGATAGTTCTTTCCGAAGGTCAGTAAAGTGTTTTGTTTGGTCCTCGGATAGCTTTTGAAGAAGCTCGAGAATCGCGGTGTTGGTAGGCTCAGTAGCAGCTGAGTTCAACATTGACATGTCCGGTGAGACATTCGTAGGCTTCGGGCTAGGATTAGCCTTGAGAACCAGGTGTTGTTGAGTTGTATTAACTACGGTTTTCTGAGGTTTTTTAGTATTCGGCATGTTTAAATGTTCCAGATGACTATTGGGACTTATAACTAGTGATTAAGATAAAAAGTATCACTGATAGTGGGATATTTAAGCAAAATAAATGGTGATGGCGCCGAGGCCACGAACTTAAGCAGCCATCTTCCTCGACGTCCACCGGAAGCCCCCGATTGGCTATAGATGAGAGAAATTACAGGTACGAATCGGGTGACCGTCAGGGGAGTCTCAAAAAACCCACACACGAATGCACAGCGATACATGCACAGAAAGCGGTTTGTGTTTGCAGGTTCAGGGGATTTAAACGGAAAGCAAATGTGTGGATCAAAAATACACTTGTAAAACTTTGTTCTGTGTTTGGATTTTATTTACATGTTTATGAAACGGAACACATTTGTGTGTGCATTGAAAAACACAAGTGTGGATCCGGAAATACAAGTGTGAATCCTTCTGTGTGCATGTGTGTATTATGAGACTGTTCTGAGCCCATACTTTGAAGAAGATACAGAGAAGCATAAAAACCATGTCCAACAACATGAGAGGAAAAACAATGGGTTTTTGGAGATGGTTTGCAAAGATAAGCATACTTAGCATGCATATGGTACAACATATGTTATCCCACTTAATCCTTTAGGTTAATATGAACTTTTCAGGAATATAATTACTTTTTTAAGCACATCGTTTATGTGGATTACATATTGAATACATGTTAAGGCTGTTTGATAAAAGGTTGAGATCTTAAATCTATACATTATAGGAACATGAGCACCATTGTCTACTTCACTTTTTTATGTTTCAATTGTATAAGGGCAGATGGTATAGTCCTATAGAAGTTAAGTGACTATTTGAGGAGCTAGTTGGTGGTCTATTGTAGCTGTAACCATCCCCTGACTTATCAGATTAGATGTTATGTTATATATTTTATTGATCCCAAATTAGGAAATTCACATCAGCAGACTGGGACATGCCAACGCTAGCATGTCATAATGTCTCCATAAGTTTATTATCTTTGGCAAAGGCATGCTAGTCTATTCCACAATGTGTAGCTTTGATGGTATCACTGTATCCACTGAAAGTCTTTGACATTGAACACAACATTACAGCAACCAGAGAAAACTATGGTCCCAGCAGACGTCCGCTAAAGCCAAGTACTGCACAGGACTGTTTTTCTTAATCTGTGTCTGCTTCATGCCACCCCCTCAAACATTTTGACATGGATACACACCCAGCATTCCACAACAGATTTCATCATAATGACATATTTTGTATTGATTTCCATAACCATTGGTTTCAGTGATGTTTGCTTTGGTAAAACAGTGCACCGTCGGTAGACCAGGTGGACAGTACATATCTACATAAGTCATGTGTGAATATTTCAATGTATTTTATTGTGTACTATGTAGTATTTATGTTTTTTTTTATCTTGTGTGGAACTGCAGGTCAGAGTCCAGAACACATTCTCTTATGGGGACAATAAAGTTATATTGTATCGTATTATCTCATAGTACATGGTGGGATGCATCCGAAAAAAGCCCCATAGCTAGATAAATTATTCAATTTATTGGCAAATGGCTACAATAAGAACAGTAGTTTTTCGGTTATCCTGCTACCCGATAAACAAACAGACATAAAAAACTAAGAGTAAAACATAACTTTCTTGCTGGAGGTAATAACAGTCTGATGATGAATGTCCTGCTATCTTCAACTGTTTGTAATGTGATCATTACTGGGACATTCATCAAGAATAAAGCCTCTGCGTATTTGAGGGATCACTCAGGTGGAACTCTTTAAACCATTAAGTCGTAAAGATGTACATGTGGTCACAAAGGCACGTTTCACTTTGTGTTCATCCTGAAACCACTCCTAAATAGTTTTCAGAAGTCTGTTTGAGGATGTCATCCATCATTCTCTCAACAGCCACATTTAGACACTACATGTTCACGAGATTGAACCAGTTGACCTCCTGAACCTGCTCTCTTTCATCATCAATCCATCAGTTACCTTCTGTTCTGGCACCAAAGGGTCTTATGTTTAATGCAATGCTGCAAGACCATTCATCAGCAGCTATGGAGGTATCAGGTGTTCTCCTCACCTCTCTTCTCCTCTCATCTGAATTGCAAATCTCTTGAAAGAAGGAAGGTAAAAAGCAGAGCTGCAGAGCGCCTTGCCAACTCTGACAGCAAGTAGGGAACAAGATGAGGGAGAACTATGACACACACGCACAACAACAAGAAAGACTTAGGAAACGGATAATCTAGAAGTCAAACCACCCACATATTTCACATAGAGAACAAAGAGGGTATGAAGGCTTGAAAACAGAACATGCCAGTCCATTAAAAAAACATATGGAAGGATGCGGAAACACAGGATAAACAAATAATAAGAGGTGGTATGTGGATGATTCCTCTTCCAAGTGACACTGGAAGATTCTTTCTTGGGGCCTTTTTAAAAAAAAAAAAAATGTAAAGGATAATGTGCAGCAAGGCGGTCATTAATGCAAAAAAGAACAGCGACAGGTTGATCAGGATCCAGATGCAAAGCTGCACATTATCCCGCTGAATATTCATAGCAGAAGATGGTCCAGTCTTCAATTTAAAAGTAATGGTCTGTAAATACAGTTTTTGTGTGTGTGCAATGTATGACTGCATTGCCAGTGTCCTTTGTGAGATGAGTTCAGGTACTCTGGTGTGAGTGAGGTAGTGAGGAGCAAGGCCCAGAGGGGAAAATCAAAGGAGACAGGAAGAGGAATAAAGGAGGGCAGTAAGGTGACCAGATGAGGATGGAAGCAGGCCGTGTGTGGAGGAGAGATATGAAGTTGATGGAAGAGAGAGTGAGGAGGAATAAAGCAGGAAGGAAGGGGTTTTACTGCATCACTAACTTGCTAAAACTGCTCATCTACACTTATTTTTACTGAATTCATTTTGAAATATCTAAGACTTGGTTAGTAGTCGGGTTGTTTTTTTGCACAAGTCAGCATGTCCAAATGTATGCTGGAATAAATATCTTGTTTTTATGACAGGAATAAAGTGGTCTCCTGTTTGTGCTAGCTATAAGATAATTCTTATTAGGAAATTGTTTAAATAGAACACTTCAAATTACATTTGCAAGCAACATTTTAAAAACGTTTAAAACTGAGGTGAAGGAAGAGTTTGAACGGCGGGAGAGATGGGAGGCAAGGATGCTACGAGTTAAAAGGGACAGGTGCATGCTGGTTTTCTAAGAAGTAGCACAACTCGCAGTGTACACGTAAAGATGTCAATAACGCTCAATAGCTGTAGAGTGATTACTACGAATTCAATCGTCTAACGTGTGTGAGTGTGTCTAGCATCTCTGGTGGAGCTTCCACAGCTAGGTCATTTATTTTTAAGGACAGCTCTGGTGGCCGCATTAAAGCCGGAGGGTTCTCTGCAATAAGATGTGTTTCCTCCCAATGCTGCCATCTGCATCAGACAGCCTTTACTGCCTCATTATACCTCAGAAATACAGGCATCCTTGCTTTTTGCCATCTTCCTATTGGTCCATTCTTCTTACTTTAGTCACTAATAATTGAAATCCAACACTTTTCGTCTGTCAATATTTTAATTTTTCTCAAGGCTGAAATTAACTGAATGTGAATCTTTGTCTCCATTGGGATGTTCTCACATATAAATGTTTATTATTCGAGGGAATAAGAGCTGAGTAATTCAGGCTATTATTTATTGATCTAACATTCTCTATTTCTAACATTTTCTCTAACCCGATTTACTCCATCATCATGCTCTGCGCAGAAAGATTAAGGTCATGTAAAAAGGAGAAAATTGTTATCCTTTCTAAGGATGAAAGCAAATCCACTTTTGATTTGATCATAGTTATTGTTCTGTGTTCTCTTTGTTGTTTTGGGTTTCTTTATCATCAGCGCTTTAAAGTAGTTTTGAGTCTCTGTAGTTCTTTCAAGTCTCTTTTTTCTCGTATTTGTTTTGGATTTCGTACTTTGAGTCTCTTTGTTGCTGTTTCAATTATCTGTGGTAAGTTTGCATCTCTTTGTAGTTGCTTTGGGTCTCTTTGTATTAATTTTGAGTCTCTTTATCTTCCACTTTTTGTAGTTTGGTTGTTTTGGGTATTTTTTGTAGTTGTTTTGAGTCCTATTGTGGTCGTTTTGTGTATCTAAAGCTTTTATTAAGAGTCTTTATGGTCACTTTGCATCTATATGTAATACATGTGTGTTAATCTGTAGTTGTATTAGGTGTTTTTCTTTTTTTGTGGTTGTTTTGAGACTCTTTGTCCCTTTTAGTCCCTTTATTGTCAGCTCTTTGTAGTTGCCTTTATGTCATTGTGGCCACTTTGAGTGTTTTTTGTCGTTTTGAATATCTTTGTAGTATTGAGTGTTTTTGTAGACATTTAATTAAAAGTCACTTAAAAAAAAGTATCTGGCTCGTTTGGCTTATTCAGTGATCCATACATGTTCACACATATTTACAGTATAGTATGGAAACCATGCATATATGGTCCATCAAGGGCTCATTATTACTGAGGACTATATTCAATAATCCCATCATCCCTGAGCAGCGGCGCCGGATTCATTTCAGAAGTGGGAGGGGGGGGGCAAAAAGTGCGTGTGTTTGTGACATACTTGCCAACCCTCCCGATTTTCGCCGGAGACTCCCGTTTTCCTCCCGGGGTCATATTTATCCCGCATTTATCCCGATTTCTAACTAAATCTGATTTGTTTCATTCTAACATAACGTACCAAATGTTACTGTTTCCACTCGGACTTCAATACAGCTACACTATTATTTGGTTTCCATGGTAACGTGTCTCTTTAGTAGCGCGAGCAAATGAAAGTCTGAGAGGGTGTTCTGGAGGAAGATAGTCAGAGAAAACAGAACAAGAATGGACAACTCGACCCTCTGCTCACTCCTTTCATGTAAATTAAACTGGTCCAGCCCACACATATGACAGCGCAGAACTCATTCCATCTCTTCTTTTTTCCTGCTACGCTCTTGTTTGACAAGCTGAATGATGACTGGTGTTTGACTGAAGTAATCTCTGTGAAAAGTTCCAGTTAATAACTCGGTATTTACAACGCTGTCATCTCCAGATTTGGAGAAAGTTACAAGTGGTTTGACAGCAGCAAATCTGCATATTTCACAGAAGGCTCAGTGGTTTTGCAAATAATTAACCACTCTGTTTTTTTACCATTCTGCATTGAAGTACCTTTCTCTTTGCCCAAATAAGCTTTTATTTGCCCGTCTCAATGTCCCGACAACAAACCTCCATGCAGTCGGAACCAGCCTGTTTCGGTTCAACGATGCCGGCGGCGGCGGTTTTGACAGCCTCTGCGGCTGCAGAGATGCTGCTTTGGGGTTCATCTGGCTGCGCTGGTTCTATGGTTGAAGGGCCAGGCTCCGGAGTTGCGGATGTCAGGGATGTGACATTCAAGTTGTTGAATTTCAGTTTAGTTTGACAGTATTTTGTTTTCTTATGCGCCGGTTCTTCTGACATGTTTGCAAGTTTATCTATAGGTTAACGGCTGACACACACAGAACAACGTAACAAATCACGTAAACAACGTAAATAAACACATCTAAGCTTTTTTATTGGTTGTAATGAATATACAAATATTACCATGAATGTGGATAAATACTGTATTTAACAATACGGCATTCTGTTTTTCACATTTGTTATTTTTTATTTTTTATTTTTTAATCTGTTCGAAATAAAGACTGAAAATGAAAAATAATGTACATGGATACATTTGAATGGTGTGACAATGTCCTATTTGATTGGATTACAATGTACATATTCTTCCTGTTATGTCTGCCTGCTTTATTTTACCTTATGCAAAGTGACCTGCTGCTCCATCGAAATCAGTCGCATTGACCCGAAGACACATTTTGAGTTGTATACACTGCTGGAAAGAGGCGATTCCTAGCTTTCTAATGATATCAGGATTGTTTTTGTACTCCAAATATTAAGCAAAATATGTCACATTATATAATGACTGTTACAGAGTCATCATTTTGGATCGATCTGATTGATTATTAGCGGAACAAATGATCAAAGTAGTAACGGAGGGAAGATATTTTCGTTTGGATTACTGGTCTGGGGGAAGCTCGCGAGTGTGTGTGTGTGTGTTGTGTGTACATGTATTTTTGCGTTTGTGTGTATTGTGTTTGTTTCCCGGGGAAAAAACTCACGAGAAACACCGGCTGTTATTACGCCTGCTGTGACGTCAAGTTATTCCAACCTGATCTCACCAGAATGCGTGACTCCACCACGACTCCTTAACACCACATTGCGTGGTGGAGTCACAAAATGTGTTACATTTACGTGTTGGCACCACGCAAACAACCCCAATGTAAAGTGAATGAGGCTCCTTTGTCGTGGTGCACACACGCATTTCTACAACGTCCAGTAGTGAGCTTTTATTCTATAAAACGTTTTTAAAATCTACTTTATAGCTTGTAGATCGGGGGGGTAGGACACGTTCGATTCCTGTTTTGAATAGTGTGCCGTCGATGGGTTTCATTCCATTTCAAAGTGCTTTTTGACGCTCCGTGTAAACTTTGTGCACTGTCACTCCAACATTCAATGACAAAGCTTGAGGACTGATCACGGGGTTTGTCAAGCTAAGCACATGGTGTAGTCCCAAACGATAGCTGAGGTAGTGTAGTGTCTTCTGCCATCCAAAAACTCAGAAAAAATATTTGTTGTATTTGCAATACTGCTCCCATAGACTGTATATATAAATGGACGTAGGGTCCTTGACGTCACCCATAGGATTCTGCAGAGTTGCCGAGAAGCCCTTAGTAGGCGGAGTCGGCCACTAACGGCTCGACAGTGACGTCAGAGTTCAACTCCCGCCTTCTCCAGCCTGCTCCAAATAGAGAGGCGAAGTCACGCCCATCTACTTCCGGTCCATGGGACCCCGGAAGCGAAAAATTATACATTGAATTCAATGGAGAGAGAAAACGTATCTTTTGATCCCGTTTGAATTGTGCCACGAACTACACATATGATGTTTGTCAATCTTAAACAATCATTTCCATGTAAAAAAAGTCACATTTTGTCGTAAAACTGTTGAAATATAAGACTATGAAAAATACGCGACTACAAAGACTACAAATCCCAAATCCCATTCTGGGTCGCGCATGTGATGTCACAGGCGATAATGCTCCAAGTGGTTGCGACTCGTAATTAAAGCGAAGAAGAAGATTTCATAACTGATTTATTCCCTCCAATAAATATAAGAGATTGCTCCAATAAATTCACTTTTACAAGATGCCTGTGTGCTTTGTACCATGTTGTAATCACAAAAGTGATCATACCACTTGCTCGTTCTATCGCTTCCCCTCTTATGAAAGGACCAGGAGTCGCTGGATCAGACATATCAGGTAATATCATAGGTAATATACATGTTGTGCATGGAACATAGTCAAGTTAGCTACCTAGCTAGTAGCGACGAGTAGCGAGCACGTTAGTTAGCATTACATTACTTAGCCTTGTCATTTTTAGTAGCCTTACCATTAAGTTATTATTTTATTACATGAAGTACACCAAAATTTTAAACAGTAAGAGTAGTCATCATGGTAAGTATTTCGTGAAACATTTGAAGAGTGGCCTACTGCGCCCTCCACCGGGTGCTAAGGAAGCAGTTCAGGGAGAGTCGAAGGAAGGCAGGCAGGCAGGGAGCTTTGCATGACATTCTTCTGGACATGTGTCATTGTGATGACAGTGAGGGTGAGTCAATCTGTTGGTTGGAAAGACAGTAGTTGAGTGATTACTGAGAGAAAATTATTAAAATAGATAATTATTCAGTGTTGTTACTTTAAAGTGTTGTTACTGACCTTTTTCTCTTTTATTTTCTTTACCTCACCTGTAACTGCTGAGACCCTGAGGAACATGCACACTGGACTGACCTGCTCTGGCAACCTGATTTCCACTGTACGTAATAGTATTTGGTTATGGTATATTATTTATATACATCAAAGGCACAATGCACCCCCCAGAGAGACACATGTATTGAGTGTGATATTTTGCATAGGTCATGTGAAATCATCTTTACATACTAGAAAACTGTAGGAGCGGCAACTTGTTTTGAAATTGAATTTTTAATATCCGATAATAAAGTTGATCTGTTTTCTTTATTCTTCTCTCTTCCCAGCTCCATCCATCACCGTTCTCTGTTCCTGCAGGTCCTGCTTGCTAATAAATGCTTTATTTTTTTACACAGTTACAAATAAAGTCAATGTATTGTATGACATGAAGTTGTGCTTCATTCTGAGTCAATAATAAATTCATTCTGCCTTCAACTGCAAAATGATTGTGGACTGCACCGACATCCATGTAGCTGCCCCCCAGTAAGATGAACCAAGCAAAGCTGACACTCAACATACAGCTGTGCTCTTAAGTTGACATGAAGAATTTGTGAAATATTGGTAATTATTTGGAAAAAATGACTGACGATGCAGAAAACTTTTTTTATTTAGGAACAGTGGTCAGGTGAAGCATTTATCACTACATATGTGTCACACTTAAAGGCCCAGTGAAGTGCATATTTTTGCACCAAAATGAAATGGCAGTTTCATTCCTTACATATCATTGTGCCTGTTCATGGCTAAAATAATTTTTAATAATTCATAATTAATGAATTAATGAATTATTAATTTTGCCGTCTGAGCCTAACGGAAGTTGCAGACGATAGTGGCTGTGACGTCACAAGATGTACCCAGTTGCGATTGTAAACATGGCGGAGACTCTGGAAAGTGATACTAGTGTGAGAGAAATGATTGATTAGGACAGCTTTTCGGACAGGATAGATGAGGAAAGTGATCAATCTGGTGCACTTTGAGGGCAACATTAAGAGATTTACGGATACAGCTCTCAACACTCATATGAAACATATATTTCAATAATCAAAAAACATTGGAATGATTTCTTAACCTATTTTATACAACTAATATTACATAGATGGAAATATTTGTTTACATAGATGACCAAACCCACTGAGATAACTTAGGCTACAGTTTACCTCCCTGAGCTGACGTTATCTCTCTCAGTCCCACAGGAGAGCACTCTCCCTCTCCTTATTGTTGAAACAGCTAATCTCCGTTAGCTCCGAGCTAGCACCAGATGCTAACAACAACCCTGTAACTCTCTCAGTCTCTCTTTCTCTCTCTCTCGAATCGACCAGTGGCCTTTATTTATCATGATCAATCAAAGAATCTCCGAAACAATGACACCAGCCAGGCTCACCTTCATCTTTTGGGAACAGAAACATCGCCACTTCGGCAGACTTGACATTACTACAGCCAGCGGCAATGCATCGTTTCCCCTGTGTTTTTCATCCCTCTTTCTTCACTGTCGCCTCCATTGTCAGGTTTTCTCGATTGGCAATCACTTCCAGTCGACTCCGACACACTTTCCAGGAAAATACTAGCTCAAAAACGTTGAGAAATTCGACTTTGAAAAAGAGAAAAAACGAACGGTGGTGAATGTAAACAGTGCAGCGGCGTCCATCTCGTGACGTCACGCAGTAGATCGCAAGCCACGCCCACGAAGGCAAAGGTCGACTGCAGATTTCCCCGGAAAATTCAAAACTCGTCAAATTTGTTGCTATTCCAACATTTTTTGATATGGGTTCCAATGGACAATTTTGGTCATTACTATACGTATTAGCATAACAGATCATGCACAGGTGCACACTTCACTGGGCCTTTAAAAGGCCAAAAACACTGGCCAAACACACCTCGTTTACAACTCCCCAGTTGACAGCCATGACTCCGTCTAAATTGTACCCCCCAAGCACCCTCTTCATGAGGGACGCGCATGGAGTGGATGAAAGTCCTGACCTCAGCACAGCACCAAAATTGCTGGCTGTCAACCTGCCCTGCCTGTGTAACTGCCACTGAGGATTTGTCCGCTGTCCTACGGTGGCTGTCTGGATAGCAGCTTGCTGGTCTCTGCTCAGTCGCATTGAGGCAAGAATTGCCTCAAGCCCCCGACCCCCACGCTCCTTCACCAGCTCCGGCACGTTGAAAATGGCCTGATGTTGAGGCTGCAGCTCTGGCTCAGGTGACAAAAGCCATGCCATGCCATGCTGCGCCCCTCAGTGCAGACCTGAACAAGTCTACTTCCTCAGTGGCGATGTCTCTGGCCAGTGGGTTGTATGTCTCCTCTTGCTGTTGGTAGAGTTGAGACACCGGCTGGACTACTTTTGAAGTGCCAGGCTTCCTCCACTGGCACTCAACTTCTGTGGAGCTGATCTGCCACATGGCAAATATTGCCAATGCTGCAGCGTCGCTGCATTTGTACATCCCCCGTGCACAACCACAGACAGCGCTCTGCATCACGCCATCCTCTCCCATGTAGATCTGTACAAATAAAGTAAGTACCATGTTTGTTAACATGCTACAATAGATTGAATGAGCAATACAAGGATGGGCCAGATCTGGGGGTGGGAGGGTTTATTTTTCCATAGTTTTGTCCTCTTGTCTGATTGTTTTTTCTGAATTTTTTGTAATTTGTGTTGTATTGGTTGTGATTGTACATTGTATTTTTTTAAATGTGTATTACATTTTTGAAAAACATTTGATCAACAAAAAAGGATTTGGTCAGGGTCTAGACTCAGTGTGTAGTTTATGAATTAATCAATGCTCTCTACATTAGGAAAACATACCAGTGTACCAGAGGGAGTCACACACAGCTGTGCCTAGATAACCAAACAAATTGACAAGATAACCAAAATCCTTGAATCTACACACAGCAAATAAACTCAAATGACACAACGAGATGTAAAAAGGAGATCACACATATAGTCGATATAAAACTGGCCGCTTCAATCTGAAGAGCATCTAAAACAAAACACGGGAGTGTACCTTGTTCTTGTGAACACTAATGTTATCCACAGCATACACACCCGTATACAGTACACCCGTTCTAGGTTCTGATTGGCTCTCTAGGTTGGCATTCTAGCTTCTGACTGGCTGTCCAGGTTGTCAATCACAGCCGTGGTTCATATTATGCTAGTCGACTCGTAACATCGCTAAACTTTTTTTCTTGACGGTTTTCTCAGTCAACTAATGCTATTGATAACAGTAACATAAATTAACACAGCCCTGCACACTGCAGTCATTATATGCCGGGTCTGTGGTTCATCATCTTTTTTTTCATTCTCCTCCTTATTGACTGACATTAACCTTAAACATTGCACTCATATTACTCACCGAAACCTTGTAAAGCCGGTCCCGCATGCTGGCTCTTACAGAACCGACTAACTCCCCTTTCGTGTATGTACAGCTCTCAACGTGCCCGGACTTGTAGTGATTTTCACCTCGTTTTATACTTTTATTCTCATTCTGAAAGAATGAGGTGAAATGTGCCAATGTGACGGTCATCTTTGTGTTGGTGACGCGTATTGTGCGGGACCAGAGACATGTAGTTCACTGAGCGGCTTAACACAAAAAAATGTGTTACTTCACAGTTTTACGACACATTTTAATTTTTTTGACTTGCAAAATGTTCTTTTAAATTGACAAACATCATATGTGTCATTCGTGGCACAATTCAAACGGGATCAAAAGATACGTTTTCTCTCTCCATTGAATTCAATGTATAATTTTCCGCTTCCGGGGTCCCATGGAGGCTCCCGGAAGGGGAGGAACTTCGCCTCTCTATAAGGGCAAAGAGGCGGAGCCGAGGCGGGACCTCCTGCCACCGAGCTGAAAGTTCCAGAGCTAGCTGAAGCTACCAAGCTAAGCTAACATGCTCCCCTATCTGCACACTGCCGTGGCATTTTACGTTTCTAAGGTAAGCGGACATGAAACTATTCAGCAAAACTATAAATAATAATCTAAGTTAATGAGTTTTTAGCATAATACTTCAGAATCTTAAAATCCCTTAACGTTTGTATGCAATTGTGCTAAATTCAACACTGGAATCAAGCAAATATTAATATGTTTGCATGACATTAGTTATTTATATTTTGATAACACTTAACTATACGTTTAATACATTTAAGTCAAGCTAAGGTACATGTGATGGTAGCTAAAGTGCTCTTACCTGTGAGGCCTCGTCCAAACAGCATAATAACCAGACTGTGTCATTAAAACTAAATACCAGTTCTAGATCCTTGACTTTAGACAAACAATTCAAAAGAGAACATGTATTTAAAGACCAATCTTTATTTGAATGTGCCTCTTAACCTGATACATTAGTTATACAGTAATAGTATTGACAATCTAAAACAATTGAGCCAGTCAACTTTATGTTTCTTATTGTCTAAAGCATTTGTTATTTTCATTTTCCCCCTCTCATATTCAGTGTGGACGGATTGAGACAGCGTGGTGTCCAGAAAGCTGCAGAGACTTCAGGGAGAAACCTCTGTGTGATGAACTGATTGAGACAGTGTGGTGTCCAGAAAGCTGAAGAGACTTCAGGGAGAAACCTCTGTGTGATGAACTGATTGAGACAGTGTGGTGTCCAGAAAGCTGAAGAGACTTCAGGGAGAAACCTCTGTGTGATGGACAGGTCTGTTGGTTTGGAGAGGACTGAGGGTCTTTCCTCTGTGAGGAGGTCCAGGCCTGACGGAGGAGCCCATGCTGGGCAAAGCTGATACCAACTGCACAGGCCTAGTCTGTCACTTTATTTGACTAAATGTGTTTACTCATACATTTAATAGGTTTACACCTTCTGTCCATATGTGCTTTTTATTTAAAACATGTTTGATTAAGTTTTGGTTCACATTTCAATAAATTGTATTTGCAATCCTTTTGTCCATTATTCTTACTGAAGATTGGCCCCATTTATTTGTGACGTTGCAAACTCTGCGGTACAAGGCACAAGTGATGTGAAGCTCATAAAGCGAGGCAAATAGAAATAATCAGCTGATGGAGTGTAGATGTGGAAATAGGTGCATTCCATCAGCTGACTGTTTTTACAATAAAAGTAGTTTCTTAATGTACTGGTCTTAAAATATAGCATCAGCTTTTAATTTTCCTCTTGGATGTTCTTCTTGACCCTCAGAGAAGGAGAACATGTCGTGTCTTTCAGGCATGTCCTTTCCTAACAAAGATTACAGGAAACATATTGCAGAACAAGTGTGTTATTTATGAAAGCGGTGTGTTTCTGTGTTTAGGGGCTGTAGATATAATTATTTTGTAATTTTAATGTTTTTATTTTATTTCAAAAGTGAGCTACAAAGACCATCAGATTATGAATGAAAAGTATGAAGTTCATCAACATTGAAATATATGTTACTATCAAAATAACATATTTAACTGTTATCAAAACATAGTTACCACGTTTTTTACAGACAATATTTAGGAATAAATAGTAGCAGTTCTCACTATGTGTTAAATATCTTTGCCTTTAATACATTAAATTAGAAAGCTGACAAAATCATATTGCTTGTTAACATCTAAATGTAACTTTTTGCATGGAAAAAACCCTCAACTTAACTGATGTGCAGGTGATCTAGTATTTAGTATTGTTTAATGGAATGTATATCAGTGTATTAAAGTCAATACTTCATTTATTTAAACCAATATCTTTCTTGATTATTTGTACAGTATGAAAAAAAGAGTCTTTGTACCTGTGCTGAAGTTCACTGCTGTGAGGAGTCCAGTTATGTCTCTCACTCTCTGGTCCAGCCTGTCTGCATCACCTGGACACCTTAAACAAACAGATATATATGTAAAGTACCATGTGTACAAACAATATAACTGATTCTCTTCTGTTGAACATGTTGGATTGTGTATTGTCCGAGTCAGGGTCCTTTTTATTCTACTGTAACTTTGGAAGTTGTGTTACCAATGCTTACTGTTTATTTGATACCCATTTGGTAATGCAATTAATAAAAACAACAAGGTTTGGGTTCGTTCTTCAGATGACTGTGACGTTAACGTGTAAGCTCAATAATGAACTCCAGCTCAACCAACCATATTTTAATATCTAAGTAATCATCTTGAAATATGAAATTATTATATTATGCATTGTTTGCGTGGTGCCGACACGTAAATGTAACAAAGTTCGTGACTCCACCACGCAATGTGGTATTAAGGAGTCGTGGTGGAGTCACGCATTCTGGTGGGATCAGGTTGGTTATTCCGTTATCCGCTTGTAATTATGCCGTTACAAGCTTCAAAGTTGTATTTATCATCTGAATTTTGCCGAAACAAGTTTAATATTCTGAAAGCAAAGACTTTGTTTATTTGAAATCAGATGAAAACAAACTGTAACGGACCCTGCGGTGTTATCTATGATTACTATGCCTTACATTCATAATTTCAGTGGGAGTGGCGCTGTGGAAGAGTGGAGTGGCGAACGAGAGCTGTCATCTTCCCTTTACAAGCTTCAGAAATGTGTGTAGCTAATGAGATTGAATATAGGCTAACAATCAAAAATAACAAAATATACACAGCTAGATCAGATTAGATGCGACTTTAGAGTAGAGGGGAATTATTGAAATGGGATTTGTACAGTGTTCCGCGGCATCTGCCCCTGCGAAAATGTGGGGCAGGGCTGTAAAGTGGGGGGGGCCAATGGCCCCCTGGCCCCCCCGCTTCCGGCGCCCTTGTCCCTGAGCATTGAGGGTGACTATACCAAAGGTTTCACAGTCAGGTTCTGTGGCACTGCTAGAAACATTTTGTACCCTAAAGGGATTCAAGAGGTTTCAGTGTTTCCATTTCCATCACATCAGCTCTTTCCTGTCTTTCTATCTTCCGTTTCTCTCCGCTTCCTTCCCTGTTTCTCACCCGTCTCTGTTCCGCTCCCTCCTCCTGATCACCTTTTCTCTCTCTGTCTTGATCTGTGTGTGTGTCTCTCTCCCGGGGTCTCACACGGCATGTCAGTATTGATCATACAGCTCAGTGCATTGCGTTTGGCTGCTCAGCTTTTCATGGAGCCAGTGTACACATAATGGTCTCCTACTGAACCCCGAAAAAGAGTGTGTGGGTGTGAACAACAAAGTTGCTGCTTGCTTGAACATCGTCTCTCCTCCTCCTCCCATTTTTTCTGGAAAACTTTGACACAAATCACACGTTTAGTCTCTGGAAAACTTTGACACAAATCACACGTTTAGTCTCTGGAAAACTTTGACACAAATCACACGTTTAGTCTCTCTCTCTCGTACCTGTTCATAAACACATGAACCTGCACTTCCTTTAGTGTGCCATTCACATATCCATTGTAAAGACGGTATCAATAGGTTACAGCTGATTCTTTCCCCCAGCTATTTTACAGCAGCTTCACAGTATGCAATTCACACAAGACCCTGTTGTTATTTAATTTGATACAAGCTAACTACATTTAAGCTCTTATAGGATCATTACAGCATGTGTTTAAACCACCGCTAGAGAGGATATGAACATAAACAACTGTGATGTTCTGGCAGCGTATAAAGTATAGACTCAAACACAACACATGGAGATCACGTACAGAGAAAAAAACACACACACAACAAACCCCCTTACACAAGAGCATGCCTGAACTCACATGGAGCAACAATACCCTCTGTGGTTTGAAGATATAAACAGGCCCTTTCTCATTTCTCTAACTCCCCTCCTCGACTCCCCTCCTCGACTCCTTTCCTCGAGACTTAGTCCCGCCCACAGGAGATGCGAGCGGAGGAGCCGAGGAGGGGAGTCGAGGAGAGAGGAGGGGAAGCAGCAGGCGGTTAGAGAAATGAGAACTCCTCTCCTCTGAGCGGTCATTTTAAAGAGACGTCCATTAATGATGACAGGAGGCACAGCAGCCCTCTGTCTGATGGACAGATGTGTTCATGACGACTTATATATTTACTTTTAATTCATTGACAGTGCGGTATAATGAGACAATAGCAGGCTACAGATGCGGCGCACACACACACACACACTTACACAATATATACAATTTCAGAATCAAACAGAGCACTCTCATAATAACGTAACACTATCAGAGACTGGATATATCCCCCCCCCCCCTCTCTGGTCGCTACAATGAGGAATTGAAATTACGGGCCAAAAGTTTTATTTACAAGTATTAAAAGTAAGCATAGGACACCAAACCAACTAGTCTGTCCGCCGCATCTACGCACTGTACAACACACACACCTACATACTGTACCACACACACGCACCTACAGCTCCTAAAACAGTCTACAGCCGTTGTGTATTTTATTATGTGAAGCACTAAATGTTTTTAGAAAAATATCGACTCTTTGTTTGTAGATATACTAAACTAAAGCAAATAAAGAGAGTAGGCCTGTTATACTGAGTGATATATATTATACACACTGCTCCGCTTTCTGCATGGACCTCACAGCTGTTCTCACTGTAAACATCGCGTCGTGATGAGAGCAGTTAATAAAATAATATCCAGGGGATGCATGCAGAGCTGTCATTGGCTGAGATAAGTCCGGCCGTGCGTCACAACTCTTTGAAAAATCTCTGTTCCCGGAAATGCATCTACGAAGGAGCCGTGGTGGACCCATCAGTGTATCCTCGGTTAGAGCTCCTCCAGAGAGCCTCCTCGACACTCGATCCTCGAAGTGCCTTTAGAGAAATGAGATGTCCTTCAACATGGCGCGCTGAAATTCATTTCTGGGTCACTACCGGAGGACCGAGGAGTCGAGGAGGGGGATTTGATGAAATGAGAAAGGGCCCTGGATGTGCTTCTGCTGCCAAGTGTAAAGGTTGTTGTTGTTGTTGTGTGACATGCATGCCTCTATTCAAATGTCCCTCATTCAATAGCATGTGCCTCAGCCTTGGGAATGAGCAGCACCAATCTGACATATTTGTCCCGCTGGTTTTAGAACACACTTTTAAATGGAAAAGTCTGGGAGCTGGCGGAGCTTGTAATTGCCTTACAGCATCTGGGGTCTTCGTGGGAGACAACGGAAACATTGGCATTTGTAGCACAGAGCATGATCAGCTGTGCCTTTTTCTATGGGAATGAGAAGAATAAGTCTGAGGTCGATCTGAGAAGAAAGGACGGAAATCGACGAGGCTGTATTGTTGGGTTTGTCGGTTTTCGGGATTATCTGCGTGGGTGCTGAATGTGTGTGGGTGTGGAGCCAGAAGGGGTTGACCCTGAATCTCATTGGCTATCAATACAGCTTTCTTTTCGTCCTCATTTCCGTAAAAATGGCTTTCTGTCTGTATTTGTTGCTGTCTCTTTCGTTCCTCCCCATCCCTCCACACATTCAGACCAGAGAGAGAGAGTTATATAATGAGGTCGCTGCTGTCTTGTGTACATTAATGAGCCAACTTGTTTGCAGGGAAATATGAAAGCTGACAACTCTGATCCCTGAAGACCTGCATATGGTAAAAGTCTGCCTCTGCAGTGTGCTGAGGACCAACTTCAATACCAGACTCTGTGGGCGAAGTAGTCAAGGATGCACATTAAAAAGTAACACACAAACTGTTCATGGTAGACTCAAAATACCTAAAGAAAAAGTTGTCAGACAATGGAATAAAGTAAGATTATACACTTTGTCTATTCATTTCAGTGGTTCATAGAACATTTAGGTCACATAAGTCGTATTCCTATTCAAGTGAAAAATAATTTTTTTGTAAAATCTTGATAAGTTGAACAAGAAAAGCAAAGTTGGTAATACAGCAGTGTGGAGCAAAAATAAAAAAGGATAGTTGGCTGCGACAGCTAGTTTTGTTAAGCTATGGATAGGTAAACCATCTCAGGGAGAAAGCGAAGAAGTATAAATACATGATTCAAATGCATCAGTTGTGCGAGTTGAATGTTGTCAAATCGTATTATTATTTATTTTATAATTATTATTATATCATTTTATAAAATGCATTACGATTAATCATTCAGCACATCAACCTCTTAAAAAGGTCTTACTCAATGCCGCTGTTAGTTTACAGCTATTCTTAAACGGATAAACAAAACGCAAATACATGCATTTTATTTTTAGACAAAATAGGCAAAAGCATAAGTAATATAATACATTTAATTGTGACGAAGCAAGTGCAAACATTCAGTGTGTGCTGTCGCAGCAGAGTATGCGCTATCTTTCCTAGATATCTTTCGTATGTAACAACAACAAAAAATCAATAGAAATACATACAAAACTGATATTATGTTTAACAAAAAGTAGTCATTCTTAAATCTTCCGTAAATACCAAAGTGCACACACACCAGGTGCTGGTATTGATTAATATTACCTTCAGTACAGAGTCAGAGCTAGCTCCTCTCTACATGCATTAATCATCTGTCAGGGAGCTCAGCATGGGATTGCATGTTTGTATTTAACTGATCACAGATTTGCATTAAATATAAATAAGGCCTCTTCAGTGAAAAACACAGAGCTGCCTGCCATGAAATGTAGGCCAGCATACAGATGGAATAAGCATGTCATATACACTTAGCTATCTCTCCTTTCTGTTGTATGCTCGCCCCTCTCTGGGCTCCACATCAAGCTGCAGGCGACAGCTGAGAGAAACGTGGAGGTATGCGTGCTTTGAAAATGAACAATGATTTCCCATACTTCTTAAAGCTGTACAATCTGATCAAATATATAGGATAATCCTTTGAGATGAGACTGGAGGTAGAGGTGAACAAATCAAACAGGGAAATAAATGATGTTTATGTATAGGCTGGTGCACCTGTGGAGGCTGCAACACACTTCTTACAGGAGAGAAATGTTTCCTGTTCACAGTGCAGGCATGTAGAAGATGTGTATGCAACATTCACAGCTAGACTGGATGCTCTTTTTCTGGCATGCGATTGCTAGTCATTACACTCAACTTGGAAATTCTTTCGAATTATATTGTACATCATATAGTAGGGTTGCACCAATTTATCGTCCGATAGCAATCTTCGGACAATAAAGTGTTATGAATTTGCCCTGTTGACTTCTACTCAGATGAAATTCACAAATGTTTATCTGGTCTGGCACATAATTGTTTTGCTCCGGCTAAAGGTTTTGTTGGTTATTTGCTGCCGGACTTGGACAACATTTACCAGCTGAAGATTCAAAGGGAATGTACTCTGGCATGATGTAGTAGTGCAACAGGTGCAGCGCGGAAGGATGGTTTGCTTCAAATTAAAAGTTATGTAGTATTTACATTGGATGCGATTTGTTTTCTATGCTAGCTTGCAGAACTACAAACAGCTGCCATCTCATTGGTTGCACATCAAAATGTTAGCGGTAAACGAGGTCAACTTGGGTAGGTTTAGGCAACAATTTGACTTTGGAAAAAATTGTGGATTGGGTAAAATAGCTGTGGATACATATTGAAGTTATGAGATCAATACATCCAGTGTGGTTTCAGATGGGAAACAAACAGTGGTCTCTAGTGTGAGTGCAGTGTTTGGCTTTTCACGGTTTAGCTATGAACTGTGTATGGGAACAGCCTGGACTATATTACATAATATACATTTTTGTACATAGGCTTTATATTTAAATACATTTAATTCAGGTTTCATGAAAAAATGTATTTGTAAGAAGAGCTATATAAGTATCTGTGTTGTTGACAAGGCTTCAAAGCAGTTATTTAAAACCAAGTTTATATTACAGTGCTCCATACATTTATATGATTACATTTGTCAAAGAGTGTGTTATAAAATGCTTACTATTTTATGATGAATGAATATAATGCATTTTCTCTCTACACAAAAGGTGAAATGAACCACAAAAAATTGTCAAAAACGTTTAGTACAAACTCTCCCCAGGATTTCACAATCAGTTCGTTCTAAATATATTAATAGTTCCAGGCTATGCAAAAGGTGCTTGATTGCAGCTGCGGTGCACGTGTTGGCTAGATTTGGTATTGATTGCAGCCTATTCTTGTCCTACTCCTGCTGCTGCGTGTGTGTGATGTGTGGCTGGTGAACCTCCAGCTGGGTAGGAGTGGGTGTCTGAGAGGAAAGGGGGGAGGGGGATAGAGGGAGATCTTAGCTCGAATGAGGACTGTAATGTAAGATGTCCTATAGGACTCAATTTGCCTCTTCCTGCACCATGTGCTAACAGATACGGGCCGTGTCTCAATTCAGGGGTTGCATCCTTCGAAGGGTGCATTCGTAGACCGTATACATAACTTCCGCCGAAAAAAGGCTGTCCCAATTTTTTTTAAAAAGACAAGAATCCTCCGAATGCGGCCCACTAATGCGGCCTTCTTTTCCGGTCCCCTCAGCAGAGTGGATTTAAAAGCAGCACCAAGCGGAAGAATCACTAATAAATGTGAGTATTGGGTTTTAACTTACTTTAAAATAACTAACGTTACACACGTCAAACCCAAGGGGCATTAAAACGTACATTTTCGAGAGATTTGGAGAAACAAACAAGACAAACTGACACAGGACAGGGGAGAGACAGGACTATTTAAACATGAGGTGAGTGGGAACAGGTGGAAACAATCAGGGGCGGGGCATACACTGATGATGGCACACAAGGGGAGGAAGAAACAGGGCCTGAAATGAAAGACAAGAGTTAAGTAAAAAATAAAACAGGAAATGGAAAACGAGACATGACAATAAACACAGAGACTGACTAGAGATGAAAACCTAAATAAGCAGACATGAAAATGACAGACATAATACATAAACATAACTAACACATTTGACGAGACACAACATCATGTCTCTGGCTGAGAATCAATTCAACAATGCAACTTTGATTGATTTAGCTGTGGCTGAAGTCTTAAGCACACATTAAACCTTAAGTGAAGCCCCGGCAGTTTCATGAATATTTACATCATGCATTGTGAACGTCATTCTGTCATCATTTTTCTAGCAGACCCACTATATATATCAGCAAGTAGCAAACAACAGGTGTACCGTTAATAAAACGAAGAGAGAAATCTGAAACCGTACCCTCAGGAAACTGGCATATTTGTGGCAAAATGACATACATTCTGTATATAAATAATTAAGTTAATGCTTGTATGTGCTAGATTAATGTTTTCTAATTTAAACATCATGCTCATCATCTCAAAACGTGTTAATGATAAAAGTATACACCAACAAATGAGCCGAACCGCCTCTCGCTGCAGGTGTTGTGGTTTCTCAAGACAACTTCAGCCACTTGTTAATGAACAATGTATTTCATAACCTCCACCAATGTAGGATGAAGCTTGAGTCAAGAACCCATTCAATCTTACAATGTTTGGAATTACCATCACTTTTACTTCCATTTAACATTACAAAAAATGGCAGTGTCGGGTTGTTATTTTAAACGTGACGTTTACAGTCCAGCTTCTAAGTCTCTTTCCAAGCTGTTTGTTCTTACAAATTATTTCAAATGGCTCATGTTCTTTGGATCACAGCCCAACTCAACATTTGCACCAACCACATAAAAGTTAACGCTAAGAGTCTAAATTGAAATCATTGGTGGCATGTGTTGCATGTGTGCTCACTGCTCACGTTTAGTTTTTACCTCTAAGTAATTGTTATCAAGCTTATTTATTCGCCTTTCTACATTCTGTTTTGTTTGTTGCAATTATCGACTTTGGTTGAAGTGATATTGCCTTATTCCTAGATCAAGCAATTACCATGCTGAGTGCAGCTTTGTTATAATTAGTAGAATTACTGGCAAAAGCTATAGAAAAAAGAACAACCAAGCCATAAACCATATATTTTCTTTTTCCATCAGCTGTCGCGCTTAAAAACTGGAAAGACAGTTTGTAATGTGAAAGAGCTCAATATATTCAGCTTTACTGGGGATGTAGAGTCGTACTCACAGCGAAATGGTGTGGATGGCAGCACAGTTCAACAGGCTGCAGAGTTCATTTAGCAGCTTTCACGCCTGTTATTACGAGTGGCACTGATGCATCAGGCACTTATCTATTTATCACTTCAACTGCAGGAATTCTGTTGATTGTGGGTAGTAATTGTTAGGGCTAGGGTTTCTCACAGTTTGAATTGTTGAGCTTAGCCAACAGTTATTTTTTGAAGGGTGACAGTTTGAATCATGTAACAGCAGAGATAACAAATGATTGAGGTAATTCCTTCGTTTTTCAGCCCCCACTCATGTGTGACAGAATGATTACTAGAGATTCAGAGCTTTCTGCAATGACATAAAGTAGCCAACCATTCTAATACCACTTTATCAGAATATAGTATATATACATATATATACACTATATTCTGATCTTAATTTTTGCATATGGTAATTAGTGTGCCTATTCTTTTGAACAATCAGAACTTTTGTAATCACTAATGATTAGAGCTTATTCATCATTTATATGTATTTTTATATATATAACAAACATTTTTGACCCAGTCACTCAAGAAAAAACTCATAAACTAATTAATTATCTTTTTTACATTGAGCTTTGTACAGTATCCATGAACACCTGTATTGCATATATGAAATTACAGCACTTTCAGTGGACTTTATACTTTTGGTCTTTACATTCAGCGGACGTCAATCTTGTGGAAGTCAATCATGAATAAAGACAACTGCTTACAGCGTTGGAGGCCGGGGCCCCATTCGTTCTTATGAAAGTTACTCAATGGCGCATGAAGCCAAAATGGACTGATTTTAAAGAGCGAAAGTACCCGAATCTGGGCGAATAGACAGTGTGCATTTGCATTTTTGTTAAGCCCCGCCTTCAATCAACACCATCACGACCTGTCTTGGCTCAGTCAAATTAGCGGAGAGGGGAAATAAGTCTGGATTCGGCTTTTAGCGCATTTTACACCTTTTAGACCCTAATAGTTTTAATAAATGGCTAGTCACTAGTCGTACTGGTGTTAAATATGTTCTTTATTCTCGCGTCCAGGAGAGAAGCTTTAAAATGAGACTAAATGGAGTCTCTGAAAAGATTCAAATGGGATACTTTAATTAAAAAAGGCGCGGTAGTGTTACAGACAGAATATTGTTCCGGCAGAAAACAGCTGTGATCTGGTTCTCCTGAGCAAGAAGAAGACAGCGGATCTCTCCTCCGGCGCTGCTATATCCTCTGCTGGCTCCTCCCCGCCAGCCGGCTCACCTCGTCTCCAATGTCCGTTATTGTATTTAAACAGAGGATAAGTTCTTTTCACATTCAATATATGCTTAACACGCCGTTTCTCCTCATATTCTCTTTCATCACTTTTCATTTAACACATTCTAAACGCTGTAATCAATACTCTAAACAATACTTCTCGGCTCGTTTGGTTTCCGGTCATTCCGGATGTTGCCACATGCTACTCTCGTCTGTAAACAATAATGTATTCAAATAAACTGTACTTTCATTTAATATTCAACATGGTAGTATCTCGACATCTATCGTTGTAGTGTTAAATCAGTAGGTTTCGGTTTTCACCACACCAAGTCATTTCGCTTCTCAATTCACCTCTTTAGGAAATCGTATATTAGCCACATGCTACATGCTAACCGTAGATGAAGGATTTTCAGAATAAAAGCTTAACTGCTTGTGCACAAGAATTTCTGGTTTTTCAGTATAAAAGAGCGTTTAAACTGACGGTATGTTTAAGCTACATTATACCATCAAAACATTGATTTTAATTTCTAACACTGGGTAGTTGATTTAGCATCAATTGTAGTTGTCTCCTGGTTTCCGTTGTGTTTTGAGCTTCTAGCAGTGCTTTCTAATTGCACCGTTTTGTTAATGCAGCACTTGCAGCGCTGCGCAGCGCTGTTTGTTAAGGCTTCAAATTGATGATTTTGTGTATCGTCAAGTTCGTAAAAAATGTCTAAATGCTAAGCATTTTCGTTTTTTTTGTCATTTGCATGTATTTCAATATTTGCATCCTTTCTGAAGCTGCAGCGAGTTATCCTCATGGAAATGTTTTTGGATTTCCCTGTCATATCTATTTAAATATTAATTCGTTTAGTTTTCAAATATTAAGCTATATATATTTGTCAACTTCAAATGACGAGTTTACTTTTTGCTTTATACCTGGCAGTACACAACCTCTAACCTTCTCTATCATCATGACTGCAATTTTTGGAAGAAGGATGGTTGTAAAAATAGAAAATAGAACTACTCTATTAAAGTAGCTTTTAGAAAGGTCTTGAAGTCCTTGGCTTGCCTTGTGTATAGAGACTGAACAAATGCACAATATGGCCTCTTCCATGAGCCTCTTAGGGCATGTTTGAAACATCTGCTAAAACTGCTGCTGCTATCTTCCACACTGCTACTTGAGTGTATTAATCACTGAAGTCTTTCGTTTTCAGTGTCAAGTGCTTGAAATGCTTATAATAGCTAACAATAGGTTCAGGGTGAATACAGAAATCAAGGTAAAAATCAATACGGAAACCCACCATACAGGATAAAAGAGTTGTGTGTTGGTGTCATTCTGGATCACGTCCCAGAGGACCTGTGGAGGAGCTTACACAAGTCTTTTCTTCTGTGAGTGCTGAAGAAAGGAAAGTGTGTGTCATAGCTCTTTGTGAGGTGCTGGTATTGAGTTATCTATAATATCTCCTGATCTATGTTGCACCTGAACAGTTTTATCTTGTGCACCATGGCTTTTGTCTTTCACCTGACGGTTGACCTGTCTCTTTCTTAATCCGAAGGACTTTTCCCTCACGAACATAGATCTAAACGGGATGGGATTGAAGGATTCTGGGCTCGATCTGGTCTTTGGACTATTCATCAGCAGCTTCTCATGTCATTCCCCTTCACTTTCTGGTTATTGAGAATAATTGAAGTGTTTCGTTCTATAATGCATCATGTTCACTTTGGCCGGATATTCATCTTTCTAACAGCTGCTCGTAATCTGTAATGTGGGTTTTCTTGTTCTATTACAGAGAGTATTCTAAAAGAGGAAAAAAAGCTCAAGTCTAATTTTGGAATAGTAGATTTAATTGACTGTATAATCTTTTAAAATCTTATCACGGGCTTCACAAGATCCTACCCGCCTGTCCATCTACAAAACAGCTTTTCCTAAAACCAATATAGACTTATTTCTGCCTTCTCTAGTGTTGCAACACAGGATTTAAGGTACACAGTAAAGTCTAATGGTTGTTATGAAATAAAGTAAAAGGTCAAAATTGGACTTACTAGCTAGGAACGTACAAACCTCAACCCATCGTCACACACGGTATATTTATGGTAAAAACGTAACCGTGTTCACACTCTAGAAGCGTCAGGAGTTCATCTTCAAAGAAGGCGCGTGTTTGAACGATTTTAGTTTTTTAGGTTTTGTCTTTTTATTTATCATCTTAGTTAATTAACAGATGCACTTTGCTCATAGTAAATCATCTTTTAATTAGGGCTGTCGAAGTTAACACGTTATTAACGCGTTAATACAACTTCCTTTTAACGCCTGCTCCGTAGTTTGAAAATAAATCCGCAAACCCCGGTAACGTTGTGAATATCAATTCAATATTCAAGATCAGAAAACAGAAACACACTACAAATGGAGAAGGAAAAGTATCTTTTGATTTGGCAAGTTCAGCTATAAAGCCCTACCACATGGTTTTTACATTACATTACATTACATTGCATTTAGCTGACGCTTTTATCCAAAGCGACTTACAATAAGTGCATTCGACCAGGAAGATACAACCTTTAAGAAAACAGAATCATATAAGTACATCAGGTTTCATAGAGCCAAACATTTCAAGTGCTACTCAACTGGCATTTAGAAAGCCAGCCCTTTATTAGTATATAAGTGCTTTGTTAGTAATTCTATCGCTCGAAGTGGAGTCTAAAGAGATGAGTTTTCAGTTTGCGTCGGAAGATGTGTAAGCTATCTGCTGTCCTGATTTCAATGGGGAGCTCATTCCACCATTTTGGAGCCAGGATAGCAAACCCACGTGTTTTTGCTGACGGGAACTTGGGTCCCCCTCGCAGTGCGGGTGCAGCGAGCTGTTTAGCTGATGCAGAGCGGAGTGCACGTGCTGGGGTGTACGGTTTAACCATGTCCTGGATGTAGGAAGGGCCAGATCCATTCACAGCATGGTACGCAAGTACCAGTGTCTTGAAGTGGATTCTAGCAGTTACTGGAAGCCAGTGAAGGGAGCGGAGGAGCGGTGTGGTGTGGGAGAATTTGGGAAGGTTGAAGACCAGACGAGCCGCTGCATTCTGGATGAGCTGCAGAGGTCGGATGGCACATGCAGGTAGACCAGCCAGGAGGGAGTTGCAGTAGTCGAGGCGTGAGATGACGAGAGCCTGGACCAGAATCTGCGCTGATGTCTGGGTCAGCTGGGGACGTATCCTCCTGATGTTGTAAAGCGTGTATCTGCAGCAGCGGGTTGTAGCAGCGATGTTTGCAGTGAAGGACAATTTGTTATCTAGGACCACACCCAGATTCCTTGCAGTCTGAGTCGGGGAAACAACAGAGGTGCCGATGTTGATTGTTAGGTCAAGAGTGGGACAATCTTTTCCCGGAAGGAAGAGCAGTTCAGTCTTGTCAAGGTTGAGCTTGAGGTGATGAGCAGACATCCACCGAGAGATGTCTGCTAGGCAAGCAGAGATGCGTGCGACGACCTGGGTCTCTGAGCGGGGAAAGGACAGAATTAGTTGGGTGTCGTCAGCGTAGCAGTGGTATGAAAAACCATGCGGGCTAATGACAGACCCGAGCGAGTTTGTGTACAGGGAGAAGAGGAGGGGACCAAGAACCGAGCCCTGAGGGACCCCTGTAGTTAATTGACAAGGGTCGGACTCGGACCCTCTCCAAGTAACCCTGTAGGTGCGGTCGTTGAGGTATGAGGTGAGGAGGGAAAGTGCAGTGCCTGAAACTCCAAGTTCTTGGAGAGTGCGAAGGAGGATCCGATGGTTCACTGTGTCGAATGCAGCAGACAGGTCCAGAAGGATGATGACAGAGGAGAGGGAGGCTGCTTTAGCAGTGTGCAGTTCATCAGAGACAGCAAGGAGAGCAGTTTCTGTTGAGTGACCTGCCTTGAAACCAGACTGGTGCGGATCCAGAAGGTTGTTCTGATGGAGATAACAGGAGAGTTGTTTAAAGACAGCGCGTTCAAGTGTTTTAGACAGGAACGGGAGGAGAGAGACGGGCCTGTAGTTAATAACATCAGACGGATTGAGAGTGGGTTTCTTAAGGAGAGGGTTTACTCTTGCCTCCTTGAGACTGTTTGGAAAGTGACCAGAAGTTAGAGAAGTGTTGATGAAATGGGTGAGAAATGGTAGAATATCAGGAGCGATAGTCTGAAGGAGGTTTGAGGGGATAGGGTCCAGAGAACAGGTGGTAGGACGGGCAGAGGTAACGAGGGTAAGAACCTCACTTGGAGAGAGAGGGGAGAAGGAGGTCAGTGTGTGGGTGAAGGGAGGGTCTGGTGACCCAGCGGTGAGTAAAGGTGAGTCAGAAAAGGAAGAGCGAATATCATCAACCTTTTTTTCAAAGTGGTTAACAAAGTCGCTTGACAGAAGGGAGGAGGGGGGAGGTGCTTTGGGAGGGTCCAAGAGGGTGGAGAAGATAGAAAATAGTTTTTTGGGATTGGAATAGGACCATGGTAATATGTACGTACTGTCAATGTGAATTAAGTTACCACTGGAGTACGTTGAGTTTAAAATATTTCTTGTTGGTTCACAGAAAAAAACATTTGATTGAAGGCTCTTGTAGGATTCTTGCTATTCTGAGTTTGTATCATGATTGATTGTGCACTGCTTATTGTAAATCACTTTGGACAAAAGCAATGTTCCCTTTACTCCAGTTTGAGTGACATTTGATTGACACTACAGTGCCCAGATACTTTTGGAAACTATAACACTTTATATTTTTTACCTTTTTTTAAATATATCTTCAGAAGGAATAATGTGCTTGGTGGTGAGTACCACAGATTGGGTAAGGAAGTCAGAATGTATTGACAAAAACACATTTTTAGTCTTTTCATGGGATTGTTGTCAATAGGAAAAATGTTATATTTCCAATATAAAAAAAATAAAGATGATGATGATTTGACTTTGTTACCGGCTAGATGTTTGGATGCTTCTGGTGGTTCTTGTATTCATTTTTCTCTAGAGTCTGTATCCTTTCTCAACAAGTGTGGTTGGTTATTGAGAGATTGTAAGCCTACAGTAAATGCCAATACACATTCAAGCCGTTTAGAGAAATGTAGGTGTGCAGGCTCAAAATAAACACCTACCTAGTGCTCTCAGCTCATTGTGGTAACTTGTAAAAGCTTTGGTTTTGTACAGTATTGATCTTGCTTGCCTTCGGATAACATATTCAACATGGTTCTCATGTGTTTTATATAAAGGAAAGCAGATTTGAAATTAAATCCCTAAATCTGCTCTTCCTATTCAGTGTCAAGCAGAAAACAGCTTCCTTGACATATGATTGATTATATGTGATGCTAAAATACAGGACATGGGATGCAATAGTTCCCAATTGAGCCATCTACTAGCCCTGTGGGCCCAACTGACTGAAGTATCAGTGACAGGAGCTGCCCTCTTGACAACCTCAATAACCTGACAGCGCTCACCCACCATTCCTTCTCATGACATCTAGTCCAGGCTTTATTACCGGATTTAAGTGCCATGTATTCATCCTTCACTTTGAAATAAATTCTTCTGAAATATGGAAGGTTTACTGGATGTACAAGGACACTGGAAGGAGGCTTTTTTTCCTCTCACAAGCATGTCATGTCTCCTAGCTGACTCTTTCAGATAACATGCCTTGCATTGGACCTGGTCTATACATAATAGCATATCAGAAGAAAACACATTTTCTCTTTCCCGATTGATTTTCAGGGAGTCTCTCATCAGAAAACACTTGAGGTTGTTGCTGTTGGATGTTAACATGATGGAGGGTTAGTGAATGCTCTGGTTTTTGGACAAAATGAACATGCGATCACTCCGGTCAATGTACGTACTTCGTCTCACTGGAATATTAATGGCCAGATTGAATACAACATCGACCCAATTTCTCCGGTCAATGACAGGAGAGTTTTGAAAGTGACAAAACAATGTTCCACACATTTAAAAACAATTAAACAATGTTTACCCAGGATTCATGCACCTTCCCAGGCTTGTAAAATGTGGTGATGCGCCCTGGAGGTATCCTACTATTTAAAACATGTATACACTCATGTACACCATTCATAGGGTTCCCTAACACAATGCACATAGTCTGGAGCTCTCACTGGGGTCCTGCATAGGCTTCAGTCAGGCGTTTTAACGAAATGGGCATATTTCGTGAATGTCATTTTCACGAAATCAACTTCTTTCATGAATGGCACGTTAACGAAATGGACATATTTGACCCAAAATGATTTATAATCATTATCTTTGCATTTGAATGATTCATTTTATCATTAACATGGTTCCCAAACACAATGCACATAGTATGGAGGTCACTGGGGTCCTGCATAAGCTTCAGTCAGGCGTTTTAACACTTTTTTTCCATGAAAATGATTTTTATTCACTATCATGGGGCTATATAAATCAAATTCCGGGTAATTCGGAGCACAATTGTACCTTTGTCAGTTTATGGAGCTTATCCCACAACTCCTGAAAGTTCCAGGCCGAATTTGGGAGCTCATAGGCGGCCTGCCATCCGTGGAAAGAAGAAAAAATCAAAAGAAAACCGTCAATTAGATCTTAGAATAATCAAAAATGACGTTTTTTTTTTTTCAAGTGCCAACTGAGGAGGGGCTAAACTAAGCTCAAACCTTCGGTGCTTCGGGACGAACCCCCGGAGACTTTTGCACCCCCTCTGGAGGAATGCAAGCGAGTTGTCATGGGATTATGAGACACTATTTTCGGATAGATTTTAACACTTTTAAGACTTTCATACGGTTCTCCAAAAAGCAGACTCTTGCTTTGTGACAGTGGAGGAATGCAAGGCAAGTTGTCAGGGGACTCGACCCGCATTATAAGCAATATTGTTGGACACGTTATTTTTATACATAGCGCTCCAAGTGTAGTTTGGCTCGGATACCATTCGTTGACACGCTACCCTCTGTCATGGTTGCCAAACTTTGAGTTGGGAAAACTGGTCTCTGGAGGAATGCAAGCGGAATTGTCATGGGATTATGAGACATTATTTTCGGATACATTTGAACACTTTTACCCGTTTTCTACGGTTCTCCAAAAAGTAAAGTCTTACTTTGTGACAGTGGAGAAATGCAAGGGCAGTTGTCAGGGGACTCGACCCGCATTATAACCACTATTCTCTGACACATTATTTGTATAGATACTGCTCCATCTGCAGTTTCGCTCGGATACCCTTTGTTGACACGCTACCCTCTGTCAGGGTTGCCAAACTTTGAGTTTGGGAAACTGGTCTCTGGAGGAATGCAAGCGGAGTTGCCATGGGATTATGAGACACTATTTTCGGATACATTTTAACACTTTTACCCATTTTCTACGGTTCTCCAAAAAGTAAAGTCTTACTTTGTGACAGTGGAGAAATGCAAGGGCAGTTGTCTGTTTCTGCAGCCTCTGCTTCTACCTTATCTCCCCACCCCGATACCAGCGCGTACAGACTTCCGTGCTCATCAGCGGCTGTCAGATTAAAACAGTTTATTGCACTTTTTAACATTCATGCAGCCAGAATTCCTGCTCTGTTGGGGGGGGGGGGGGGGGGGGTATCGCAGCCTGCTCCTCTCTGCCTGCTGCTGCTGCGCTCTGCCTCTATCCACACAACTTTTCTCCGCCTCTCAGAGACTTATTGCTGGGTAAAAAAGCCATGTGCACCGCCCTGGTTCTCTGCACGTGTGTGTTCCTGAGACCCTGACCGCAGCGACTCGGCTGTTTTTACCTGCTTGTCCATTTGGATATCAAAATGTTAACAAAACGGACGGATTTCCGTCCATTGGCTATCAGAATGTTAACGAAATGGACAGATCCACAGTTTTCCCCCTAAAAATGATTTTTAATCGTTATCTTTGCATTTAAATGATTGATGTTATCATTAAAATGGTTCCTTAACACAATGCACATAGTCTGGAGCTCACTGGGGTCCTGCATATGCTTTAATCAGGCTTGTCCATCTGGCCATTCAAATGTT
This sequence comes from Notothenia rossii, assembly GCF_949606895.1. Taxonomy (NCBI): domain Eukaryota; kingdom Metazoa; phylum Chordata; class Actinopteri; order Perciformes; family Nototheniidae; genus Notothenia; species Notothenia rossii. The sequence goes on along the minus strand of NC_136902.1, from coordinate 35,708,710 downwards.
AACGAAACGGCAGATTTCCGTCCATTTGGCTATTCAAATGTTAACGAAACGGACAGACTTCCGCGCACATCAGCGGCTGTCAGATTAAAACAGTTTAATGCACTTTTAACACTCATGCAGCCAGGATTCCTGCTCCTGGATCTCTGCATGTGTGTGTGCCTGTGAGTCTGAGGCCCTGACAGCAGTGACTAGGGAGGGGGGGCTGCAGTAACACCTTCACCGCCTTTCAGAGACCTTTTGCTGGGTAGAAAAGCCATGTACATCACCCTGGATCATTTTTAGCGTGCCCTGGCGAAAGCCATTAGGCTTGATTTATTTCTGTCCATCTCGCATGTGGCCGTTGTATTTCATTTGGACGTCGCGTCAATATGGCGACACGCACCACCTAAGTGATGTAAGGGGAGTTGGCAGGGGACTCTACCCGCATTATGAGGCACTATTTTCGGATACATTTTCACCACTTTTCCAAAAAGTGAATTTGACTATTTTGACTCTGGAGGAATGTAAAGGGAGTTGGCAGGGGACTCTACCCGCATTATGAGGCACTATTTTCGGATACATTTTCACCACTTTTCCAAAAAGTGAATTTGACTATTTTGACTCTGGAGGAATGTAAGGGGAGTTGGCAGGGGACTCTGCCCACATTATGAGGCACTATTTTCGGATACATTTTCTCATTTTCACCACTTTTCCCTGGGTAAAATTAGGTCTGTCACTTTGGTTAACCGCACCACTCTCGGAAGTCTCCCGAGAGTGGACGTCCATTGCCTCTAAATAGGGTCAGGGTTAGTACATTACATTACATTGCATTTAGCTGATGCTTTTATCCAAAGTGACTTACAATAAGTGTGTTCGACCAACAAAGTACAAACTTGAAGAAAACAGAATCATATAAGTACATCAGGTTTCATAGAGCTAAAACATTTCAAGTGCTACTCAACTGGCTTTAGATAAGCCAGTCCTTTATTAGTATACAAGTTTTGTGTTAATAGTTCTATCGCTCGAAGTGGAGTCGAAAGAGATGAGTTTTCAGTCTGCGCCGGAAGATGTGTAAGCTTTCTGCTGTCCTGATGTCAATGGGGAGCTCATTCCACTATTTTGGAGCCAGGATAGACCCACGTGTTTTTGCTGATGGGAACTTGGGTCCCCCTCGCAGTGCGGGTGCAGCGAGCTGTTTGGCTGATGCAGAGCGGAGTGCACGTGCTGGGGTGTATGGTTTAGCCATGTCCTGGATGTAGGAAGGGTCAGATCCATATGCAGCATGGTACGCAAGTAGCCTACCATTGTCTTGAAGTGGATTCTAGCAGTTACCGGAAGCCAGTAAAGGGAGTGGAGGAGCGGCGTGGTGTGGGAGAATTTAGGAAGGTTGAAGACCAGACGAGCCGCCGTTGCATTCTGGATGAGCTGCAGAGGTCCGATGGCACATGCAGGTAGACCAGCCAGGAGGGAGTTGCAGTAGTCTAGGCATGAGATGACGAGAGCCTGGACCAGAACCTGCGCTGGTTTCTGGGTCAGCTGGGGACGTATCCTCCTGATGTTGTAAAGCGTGTATCTGCGGCAGCGGGTTGTAGCAGCAATGTTTGCAGTGAAGGACAGTTTGTTATCTAGGGTCACACCTAGATTCCTTGCAGTATGAGTCGGGGAAACAACAGAGGGGCCAATGTTGATTGTTAGGTCAAGAGTGGGACAATCTTTTCCCGGAAGGAAAAGCAGTTCAGTCTTGTCAAGGTTGAGCTTGAGGTGATGAGCAGACATCCACTGAGAGATGTCAGCTAGACAAGCAGAGATGCGTGTGACGACCTAGGTCTCTGACCGGGGAAAGGACAGAATTAATTGGGTGTCGTCAGTGTAGCAGTGGTATGAAAAACCATGCGGGCTAATGACTGATCCGAGCGAGTTTGTGTACAAGGAGAAGAGGAGGGGACCAAGAACAGAGCTCTGAGGGACCCCTGTAGTTAATTGACAAGGGTCGGACTCGGACCCTCTCCAAGTTACCCTGTAGGTGCGGTCTTTGAGGTATGAGGTGAGGAGGGAAAGTGCAGTGCCTGAAACTCCAAGTTCTTGGAGAGTGCGAAGGAGGATCTGATGGTTCACCGTGTCGAATGCAGCAGACAGGTCCAGAAGGATGATGACAGAGGATGATGACAGCTAGCGACTGTGGCTGTGAGGGAGTGTGGTCGTCTTTCAACCAGAAGGTTGTGGGTTCGATCCCAGCGCATGCAGTCAACATGTCGATGTATCCTTGGGCAAGATACTTAACCCTGAGTTGCTCCCGATGGCATGGGCAACGGTGTGTGAATGTGTGTGAATGTTAGGTCCTAGAGTAAGGTACACTGCTCTGTATGAATGGGTGTGAATGGGTGAATGACATGTAGTATGTAAAGCGCTTTGAGGGGTCTTAAAGACTGGATAAAGCGCTATATAAGTACAGTCCATTTAGAGGAGAGGGAGGCTGCTTTAGCCGTGTGTAGTTCCTCAGTGACAGCAAGGAGGGCAGTTTCTGTTGAGTGACCTGCCTTGAAACCAGACTGGTGCAGATCCAGAAGGTTGTTCTGATGGAGATAACAAGAGAGTTGTTTAAAGACAGCGCGTTCAAGTGTTTTAGACAGGAACAGGAGGAGAGAGACAGGCCTGTAGTTTATAACATCAAATTGGTTGAGAGTGGGTTTCTTTAGCAGCCTCCTTGAGACTGTTTGGAAAGTGACCAGAAGTTAGAAGTGTTGATGAAATGGGTGAGAAATGGTAGAATACCAGGAGCGATAGTCTGAAGGAGGTTTGAGGGGATAGGGTCCAGAGGACAGGTGGTAGGACGGGCAGAGGTAATGAGGGTAAGAACCTCACTTGGAGAGAGAGGGGAGAAGGAGGTCAGTGTGTGGGTGAAAGGTGGGTCTGGTGACCCAGCTGTGATTAAAGGTGAGTCAGAAAAAGAAGAGCAACCTTTTTTTTCAAAGTGGTTAACAAAGTCGCTTGACAGAAGGGAGGAGGGGGAAGGGGCTTTGGGGGGGTCCAAGAGGGTGGAGAAGATGGAAGATAGTTTTTTGGGATTGGAATAGGAAGATTGGATCTTATCTTGAAAGAAATTGCTTAATTTAAAACTTTGAAATTTCCCCCAATCAGCTTTAGCAAAGCACCACCTGGTTATTACACCTCCTTCCTGCATATATACATTAGTATTCATTTTAGTAAGCACTGGATAATGGTCACTTCCTACAGTGGAGCTATTCAAAACAAACCATTCGCATGTATGAACCAAACAGTTTGACACTAATGTCAGATCCAGGCATGAGACTTTCCCCCTGTGTACATCTACTCTTGTGCCATGTCCATCATTAAGGCATACTAGTGTTCTTTCCTCCAGCATTTCTTCCACTATATTTCCGTTACTATCTGTATGGTTGCTGCCCCATAGACTGTTGTGTGCATTGAAATCACCACACCAAACTTCCTTCCTATGTTTATTGCCTGCTATTTCTTTAAATATATCAGTGGTTAGATTTTTACATGGGTTGTATAAATTGATTATCCTAATGTTATCTTGTTTCCTAGGGTTGCAAATTTCCACTATAATACACTATATCATCAGGAGATTGCACCTCCCTATATACCACACCATCTTTGAGAAACGTGGCACACCCTCCACCATTTTGACTATTAGCTCTATCATGCCTTATACAGCTAAATCCTGGAATGACAAAGTCTAATTGAGGTCGTAACCAGGTTTCTTGCACACATATTACCTCAGGGACCACCTCTAGCTCATATATATATTTCTTGAATTCTTGACCATTAGCTATGAGGCTTCTTGCGTTCCACTGTAGTATGTGCAGAACCATGATTAAGGATCTAACCCTCATCCTGATTTTCATTTTCCCAAGCTCCATTTATAGCTAACATTCCATGTATCTGATCTGCTTTAATATCTTTCATGTCTAGGAATTTTCCAGCTGCCTCCACAATGGCTTTGATTCTATCACTTTTTATTTTTTAACTGTAATGCAACATTTACAGTATGGCATATGAATACCACAAAATTCACCTTTTTCACTCCTAGAACATCATCCTCTTTACTCTTGGTGGCGCTGTGGGGTTGGATTTGAAGATTACTTTTTGGTGTGTTCCTGCCATTTTGTATTGTAATGCTCTGCTCCATTACACTAGGGGTCTTATTGATTGTTATTGTTCCCCTTACTTTCTTCATTGCTTGCTTCTGCGTATGAAACTTTGTTTGTAATCTTAACCCTCTGCACCTCTCTGGCCTCTCTCTGCACTTCACATTCTCCAAATGCAGCACTGTGATCTCCTCCGCAGTTACAACATTTAACCTTTGCATCCTTTTCACATTTTCCATACTCATGTTTTCCTCCGCATCTCGCACATCTTAGCTGCTGTTGGAGATTTGGAGGGTGTTGAAAACCAACCTCGTCTCCGCGTGTCGTTTGATAAGCTGGGTAAATTCGTGAAAAGGAAGGGATTAAGAAACACCAGAATACAAGTTAAACAATAATCTTGCTTTAATGATAAACAGTAACGATACAAATACAAAGAAATCACGAAGCACTCTGCAGAGTACTCCGGGCTCAGGTTCTACCACCGTGTGAGACAGGTCTCAGGAACGGCCGGTGAAAAACAAGAGCGCGAACCAAAGGAAAACACAGGCTTTCATACTAAAACACAGGAGGAGGTGTGTGCCTGCTTTCCCCCAGAGGTCATCTTATTGGGAGAGACCAACACATGGCCTGTCGCACCCAATCAGTGCGACACAGCAGAAGAAACCCGGAAACAAAAAGTCTTTCAGTTTGACGAAGACCAGACACCTTTTGGTGTCTGGTACGAACCGGCTCTCAACAACAAGTTTCCTTATCTTATTTCACATCTTGTAGCCAGCACACACACATCTCCTTTATGGCCCTTTGTCCCCGAGTCCATCTTCCCGCCTCAGGCTGCCACACACAAGTTAAAAGTATGTTTTAAGATATAGTTGTTATAGTTGGCTAAATATACGTAATACATGTTAATTACTTTCATATCAATAACAACGAGGAACACATTACCTATGCTCTTAAGCAGTATTAGAGATGCTTTTCAAATAGTCAAACTTCACACAGGCCTAATATAGAGAACACACTCATTTGTCTTACAGCCTTTCCATTTGTTTGAGCTATTGTTCACATCTTTACTTCAAATAAAAGGTTTCACATTGCATATTTCCAGCTTCCTTTACACATACTGTTATTATTAATACAAAGTAACTAACCACACACATCTATTGAAAACAAGTCGATTTCCCTGATAATTGACATGCTGAAACTCTTCGGAATGTGTCCCCTCCCCCAACTCTCTCTAAACACAAGGACTTCACCTCAATATATTGGGGGAGGAAAAAGATACTTTGTCCCTTCTAATTTAACACACATGAATATATATAAGGTGACATTAAAAGGAATATACCAGATTGAACTTTCCTGCCATAACACGTTACTTTAATCCTTCAAATAATTCAAATAATCCTTCAATTCCCCCTTTTTGGTCTCGCCTCACGAGACCAACACACATACGACATTTGAAACAAACTACTGTCATTCTTTGATACTGTGTCTGTCCCCCTTCATTAAACCCTTGAGAACAGAAAACAACCTCCAAGGACAGTGAAGAAACTATCAGAGTGAGAGCCTGAGTGCCAGAAAGCAGCATCCTTGCGTGTTGTTGAATCATCAGGGGCCCCCCCCTCAGCGGAATACGCCAACAAGGGCAGCTGATAGGGAGGGGGAGATGCGGCCTTTCCTTCAAAAGTGGAACTGATGAATCTGATCAGAGAGAAGTAGACTCCTCTGCTGCCTCGAGAAGTCCCCCAGCCCGCTGACGCCTCCTTCCAAGTCGTCTGCTGTAGGGATGTCCGCGAGGTCCTTCTCCTCCAGTCCGCTGATGCCTGCTTCCAAGTCGTCTGCTGTAGGGATGTCCGCGTTGACGATAGCCAGGTCCATCCTGATGTCCTCCAAGGTCCTAGCCGGAGTGTTCCTCACCGCACACTGGCTCCAGTAGTACCAGATGTCCCCCTTTGCTCCTCGGCGGACGGCATGAGATGTCCTCTGGGTCACTCTGTAGAGGCCGGAGAACCTGGGGTTGAGTCACGTAGGCCTGACGACCTTCAGCCAGACGAACTCCGCTGTGTCGGCCTCCTGCTCCTCGGGTCCCCCTTTTGGCGTCAGCAACCTGTGTGGAGAAATCTGATACCCACCCCTCAAGTCTACGCTCAGTGCTTCTGGGCCCTCAGGTGTTTGACCCACCGCTGGTAGGCCACTTCAGAATTCTAATACTTGGCCTGTGTCAACAAAATAAACCCCAACATCTTCAGGTGAACTAAATAACATATCTCAATAGCTCTGAATTCCTGACAAGCATCTTTGTTATTATAAATGAAATCCTTGAGATCCCATTTAAAATCTAAATATAATATGAACTGCTAATGTTTCTGGTAATGGAACACACTAATGTTATGGATTAAAAACAACTAAAATCATGATACTGACAAAGTGAATAATTTCCAGGCGAGACTGCTTCTACCTGTCACTGCTTGGATATTATCAAGCTGAAAAATGAATACAGAAATCCAACATACTGTCATCAAATGTCTTTCTATTATGACTTTAAATTAAATATACATCCCCATAATGATCTAAACAGTCTATGGCTTTTACTTCTTTACCAGGCTAGTTACCAGATGTTGTCTAAATTAAATTCTATCTCATTACATTACTATGTTTTAACTTAGCTGTAATATGTTCTTTCTACATTTCAAACCTCAGTTACTTTAATACCTGTTGAAATATTACAAAATTGTTTTCATTATCACAGTTCACCTTCTCATTCTCATTCTGGAATTACCTCTCTCAGTAGCCCCTTGGCCACTGATTCTGCATCTGTGTTACCTGTTATAACTCAATCCATATTAGAAACATGTCAACATTAATCAAACATTATCTTATCCCCAGATATGGAGCAGGTTAAATCTAAAACTGTCAATCAATGGTCAGATTGAACATCTGAGTTGGGGCGGCAGGTTTCTTCCAGTCCCTAAATGAAAATATCCCACACTCCCCCTTTTTACACATGTAAACATGTGTAACAAACTTCTGTATGGGAAGAAAACCTTCAGGTAACCAGTGGTTATAAGAAAATACCAAACATCATTCACAAAAGTATATCCATCATCTTTCACAGTAAACACTCCAGGGAAAATAAGTTTTCATTTCCAGCTGGCAGTCCTAAAAGAAACAGAATCTTTAGATTTTAGTTTGAGTTTTACATTTGCAAACCGCCAACTCCTGTGGGAATTAGAAACGGGTCACATGTGCGTTTTTCCAAATGCGTGGAATTGTAGGAAACCTGTGTTTCCCATGGAGCTCCAAAATAATGTATTAGTCCAAAGACATGCTCGGTTAGTTATTGTTTTAGAATCATGCAGTTACACTGATCACATGCAGAAATTCATTCACACCCACACTGTCAGGTTGTAAAGTCAAGTTTGGTCAGCCCCAGAGTCAGTCATTGATAGTGCTGTTCTCAAGTCACACTGTCAGTCAGGGTCAAAGGTCATTTGTTCTCAGTTTCATTGGCCATGTGTCGTGCTCTGCAGAGACTTTGATATTTCAGCAAAGGCCAGTATCCTCTGTCTACAAAAATCAGTCATATATGGAGCGCCATCATTTATCAATTCACGATTACCACCTTAAGTCAGATATCTCTAACTTGTCATCGGGACGGCTGCTTCCCACATTTCCTGCAACTTGGTACAAAACTCACTTCATAATAGTACTACTACTACTACTGCAATTTATTTACAACTAAGTAGTATTAAAATGTCTAAGAAATCTAATTCAGAAACTTGTGTACATAACTATTATCTTAAGTCAAAACATTACTAGGATCTGTGTAGCTCTGCATTTCATAGCTCATTATACTCATTTATCTTCAATTCCGGTCTACTTAAAAACAATGTTAAACTCTTTAGCAGTGTGTGGAACCTTGGGTGTCCGAACATGCAACCATCACCCTTTACTCTATCAAGGATTAAAAACAGTTTCCATCCTAAAGCCCTCCTATGGTAATAACTATGCCACAATGGTGAAATCAATATTGTAACAAATGAGATCACTACTTTATTCACACATGAATAAAAATCTCTTGAAGAATGATTTATTAATATGATGGAAAGATTGAAGAATATGGTTCTACACTGTGCTACTCCAAAACACCCCCTGCTTAAAGTGTAGTGCATATTTCCCTCATGTCTCCCCCTTTAACCCTCAGTGTGTTTTTAGGATGATTTTCTCATTTTACATTAATAGTTTCCTCTTTACTGCTATTTTGAATTTACCAATCGATTATTTCATGGTTAATACCTCGTTTTATCTTTACTTATTTATCAAGTCAATTCAAGTTCTTTAAATGTGGTGTCTTCTATGTGCGTTTTGTGAATAAGTGTGTTTATGTGTAAACTCACTCATTCCCGTTTTCCTTTTCTCCTCCCCTGGTTGTCTCAAGCCGTGACCCCGACCTCCTCACTTCAAATCGATCATGCCAACCCCTCTGATTCTGTCTTCTCTTCAGTCCATCAGCTCTTGAATCCATCCGCTGTAACTCTTTTAGGCAGCCGTTGGCCCAGTCACATCTGCAGCCCACATCATGCCACTGTTCTTGCACTGCTTTGCATTTCATCTCCTCCTTTACAGTCTCTGCTGCTTTATGGAGGGCGGATTCTGCTCTCATGTCCCCCACTCTGCTCCTGTGCCAAATCTCGTGGCTCAGCTTCATGCCCTGTCTGAGGGACTGATGAGAGTATTTCTATATGTCAGCAAGCGGTTTGGTTCTGGATGCCTCAGGTGGAGACGGTTCAGCTCCGGTTCTCTGTCTGTTTGATGGAGAAGGAGGAGCCGCCTTTTGGGTTAGGTCTTTTGTCTGCTTGGAGGGACGGGGTCGTAGCCTTTCTAACTCAGAGGGCGAGTCCAGGTCCCGGGACGCATTATCCATAAGAAATCTAGCACACTGAGATTGAATTAATCCAACCCTTTCCACTCTGTCTCTTTGTAATCATACTATCTGTCCTAGTTGCTAAATGCCATCTAAACAACACCATTAATGTCTACTAATGATATTACAAAAACTCCCTCTATAAATCGTTTCATCCATTGTTACATATCTACCCAACCTGACTCTTTCAGGAAACCATTTTCTTCCATAAATTGAAATACCTGTTTCAAGCATCACATATTTCACACACTACGAAAGAACATCTCCATACTTTCTCCAATATTTTAAATCCCACTGTTACTTAGAACAATAGTAAACCTGCAGAGCACACTGATCAGATCACAGTAATATCATTTGACTCAAGTGTAGGCCTATGTCTACTTTCCATTATACTTATTACTTTTGGTGAATATTTATAAAAATATGTTTTTTTCAATGTATTTACACTCCACGGATTCTTGAGTTTACTCATCTCCCGGTGTTGTCGTTCCTAAAAATGTTAGCAAACACAAAACTCCCACTAGAACATTTATAGATAAATTGATCTAGCAAAATGAACTCTTTTCTAATTCAAAATGTGACAAAAGAACAATGATTTGTCTTTCACAAGATGGTGGTCTAACAGAATGACTCTTGACCTCATGGGGTCAAATAGATTTAGCCATGAGGCGGCTGACTTTAAAATGAACTGGGACAAAGAAACCACATGCATGTGGGTACATTATAGTTTAGAAATATAACACAAAACAACACTACTTAAAAATAATAACAATTCAAATGACTTCTGGTGAAAAGCATGAAGAACAAAACAACTTAATCTACTCTCAATGTTCACGTACACCATCACTGCGTATTTAATCAGTAGTTACCGGTTGTATCCTTAATCAAACTATTTCACCATCTTCACTTATTTTAGGTTACTCATTCAACAATATGACATTCTCCCGAATAGTAGTTAACTTTATATAACTTTTACTCTCTATATTTTAGCAACAACCTTACTTTTCTCTCTCTCTCTGTGTCTACTTCCCAAAACATGTCATTTCTCCTGACCACAAGTTTCTCATAAATCACCCCTTTGTGTAACCGTGTGAGATGGCTGGAGCAAAACCTCGTGCAGGACCTCTGTCATGCTTAAACATTAACAGATTCCCTCTGACAAACTTACAAAAACCTTCTCTTTACTTTCTACTCTTTTGTTCCTGTATTTAATATAATTTTCCCCTTGGAATATAATTAAGTACAATCCTTAGTTAATGACAAATACCATGAAATTCACAACGCAATGCAACGGTATCAATCAGTTCTCAACGACTATATTTAAATAGCAGCAAATCATTGTTTCTTATTTATTTCAATATATCTACCACTTCAAATCACACCTTGATCTGTTAATTTTCTATGTATTTCACTCCAACTTCAGATCACTAGAGAAAAAAGCAAGCAGACACACTCCGGGCTGCTGCTGCTGCTCTCGAGAGGAAAAAGGGTGGGGGGAACTCTCACAGACAAATACTGACACCCCCTTCTCTCTCCCCTGCTGTAGCTCTCAGCCTCTCCTTTGGAAAAGGGGGCTTCTTTCAACAATTAACACTTCTGCTATCCTTTTATTCAAAATTGTTTTGCTTGAACCCACTGTCCTCGTAAGCTCTTAACTCACGCTCCTCTCGTTAAAATTCTCCCTTCATTATGACTTCGTATCTATTCATCTGACTTAGGCTGTTTCTGTTACCAGTAAATATTCACAGACTTCATATCTATTGATCTGACTTACTGTCCTTGTTACCAGTAAATATTCACAACACACCAAAGGATATAGTGAGGCCCGGTCACTTCAGAATGACTTTCTGAAGTTTGCGTTACTCTCCTTTGGATCACTTATAAAAAATAACTCATCTCCAGCCCCGTCGAGCTGTGGATTCGTTATTTTGAGTCAGTGTTATATGGAGACTCAATACAACCATTTGACTACTCTAGACAGTCTAACTGTGGGGACTCAATACCGCCACTTTTCAAGCCAGGGACTTTAATACCCTTCTGGCCCGTTAGGAACTTAATATCCTATTTCAACTGTGGGGACTCAATACCTCCACTTTCAAGCCAGGGACTTTAATACCCTTCTGGCCTGCCGGAACTCAATATCCGGTTTTAACAACTAAAACACGCATTTGCATTGTTACTATAAAAAACACTGTAAACTTCGTCTGACAACCCTAAAATTTGGAATATGGTCAAATCACAGATTTCGAATTAAACTGGCATCTGTTTACCTGTTATTGTCAGAGCTCTGTTGTTAGTTGTCAGAAGAAGCCGAGATGTTTAGCCCTGGACTATTCCGTCCGCTTGCTGCTGGTGGTCTCTTCCCCGAAAACACCCCACTCAGACACGTCGGGTTCACCATTTGTTGGAGATTTGGAGGATGTTGAAAACCAACCACGTCTCCGCGTGTCGTTTGATAAACTGGGTAAATTCGTGAAAAGGAAGGGATTAAGAAACACCAGAATACAAGTTAAACAATAATCTTGCTTTAATGATAAACAGTAACGATACAAATACAAAGAAATCACGAAGCACTCTGCAGAGTACTCCGGGCTCAGGTTCTACCACCGTGTGAGACAGGTCTCAGGAACGGCCGGTGAAAAACAAGAGCGCGAACCAAAGGAAAACACAGGCTTTCATACTAAAACACAGGAGGAGGTGTGTGCCTGCTTTCCCCCAGAGGTCATCTTATTGGGAGAGACCAACACATGGCCTGTCGCACCCAATCAGTGCGACACAGCAGAAGAAACCCGGAAACAAAAAGTCTTTCAGTTTGACGAAGACCAGACACCTTTTGGTGTCTGGTACGAACCGGCTCTCAACAACAAGTTTCCTTATCTTATTTCACATCTTGTAGCCAGCACACACACATCTCCTTTATGGCCCTTTGTCCCTGAGTCCATCTTCCCGCCTCAGGCTGCCACACACAAGTTAAAAGTATGTTTTAAGATATAGTTGTTATAGTTGGCTAAATATACGTAATACATGTTAATTACTTTCATATCAATAACAACGAGGAACACATTACCTATGCTCTTAAGCAGTATTAGAGATGCTTTTCAAATAGTCAAACTTCACACAGGCCTAATATAGAGAACACACTCATTTGTCTTACAGCCTTTCCATTTGTTTGAGCTATTGTTCACATCTTTACTTCAAATAAAAGGTTTCACATTGCATATTTCCAGCTTCCTTTACACATACTGTTATTATTAATACAAAGTAACTAATCACACACATCTATTGAAAACAAGTCGATTTCCCTGATAATTGACATGCTGAAACTCTTTGGAATGTGTCCCCTCCCCCAACTCTCTCTAAACACAAGGACTTCACCTCAATATATTGGGGGAGGGAAAAGATAGTTTGTCCCTTCTAATTTAACACACATGAATATATATAAGGTGACATTAAAAGGAATATACCAGATTGAACTTTCCTGCCATAACACGTTACTTTAATCCTTCAAATAATTCAAATAATCCTTCACTGCCCTTTACACTGCTGCGCCGTGTGCCCCATTCGTTGACATGCGTAACACCTGAGAGGTTTGGGAATGTACTCCCTAACAGTGAAGTTCAAATATCCCATTTGTACTGCCTTAGGTAATGTTCTCTCAAACTGAATGAGAACTGATAATGTTTCTTTGAATGTGCCATCCCGTTTGCTTTTAAGCCATGTGACTTCCACTACTTTACCTCCTTTTAATTCACTTTTAATATCTTTCACTGACATGTCCAATGGTACTCCTGAAATTACTCCTCTCAGTTTTGCCATTGCTCCTGGTACATGCACCTTCATTTTCTCCCCATTCAGTGAGTTCATTCCCAGAATCTTTTCCTGCTGCTGTTTGTTATTGGCATGTATCAAAACCCGCTTGTTGTTCATGAATTTAGCAAATTTAATTTTTCCAATCTCTTTTTCAATTGCTTTGGTAAGTTTAATCGGGTGGTAATGCCCACCATCCTGATTGAATTCTATTACAACTTTCCACTCGTGTTCTAGTTCTTTATCCAACATTGCTTGGCTGACACTTTGACTGATTTTAGATTTTTTGCTTTGATTAGCCTTGTCGGCTTCACCCGACCAATCCGACCACCTTCTAGCTCTTTCTGAACTATCTCTTTCTTTCAAAGATCTTTTCTTCCTCGCAGCTTTGGATGTCATCCATTCCATATCGTCTCTTTGGCTACCATCTGAGCTGGTTGACATGATGAAACACTCAATGTACAGTTTATGCAAATCCGCCAAAAAATAACAGTCCAATGCTACCGTTTCTGTATGTATCCGAGTTTTCCGATTCTCTCTGAGCTTTCTGTCACGCGTCTCCGACTTCACTTCCGGGTTGTTCTCCCCCCTCCCTCCCTCGTGACTCCAACAGGACTCTAATGTCTTTGTCTGTCTGACGCTGAAGCTGACGCTCCAGGAAAGTGCTACCTAAAATGGACACCTAATTGCTGAGTTCTCACAGCTGTGGGGCCACGCCCCTTTAATTAGTTAACTCTCTGCAGCTGGTGGCCCTCCAAAGGAAATCTAGACTGGCTCCCTCCTGAGTTGTTATTGTATTTTCAGTGTCACAATGGTTTTCCAATTACATTAAACCCTAAGTTATAAAGTCATGAGTTTAACCCTTAATACAGTTACACCTACTCAATAAAGCTCTTAGTATTCTACACATTTTTAAATCAAAGTTTAACCCTAGCAGTCAGTTAGTTCAGTTTTAAGGTTTCAGTCAAATTACTTGTCCCAAGTTTCTGCCTGACAGATACTGTAGCGGTTTTGAGATTTAAAATCACAATTTCAGTCAGATCAACTACAGAGCATTTATACAGAGTACACACACTGAAACAGAGAAGTCTAAAAACAGAATGTTACTCACACAATTCTAGAAGTCACCAGTTGTTATTCTGTCAAAATCGAGTTGCACACTAGTAAGAGCCTTTACATCAGGTTTATTGGTAACCACAGTATATTGGTAACCATGTTTAGCTTTATTGGTATCTAACCACAAACACTAAGTACAACTTTGATGGACATGAAATATAATTAGTTATTTTAGGTATTTGGTTAAAATTATGTAGGGTAACGGTTAGCAATGTTGCTACGGTACTTACCTGTGTTTCCATAATTTATCTGCAGCCATTACATTTTCAGAGCTTGTAGGTAGTTAACCACAAACACAAAGTACAACTTTGGTGGATGGGAAATGTCATTAGTTTTCAGGTATTTGGTCATAAAAACTAAATTTGGACCAAATCTATTCAAAGGAATCTTCTGAGGTACATAGATATCAGTTCCTAATTTCACAACATTCAATAATTGAGAAATGTAACACAAGCATAAACTTCCACTTCCTTATGTCGCTTGGTAAGGGGGTTATTAAAGTCATTGGGAATCATTCTCTGATCACCATGACTTTCTTCACAGAGATGCCAGGGCCAGCCATGCAATTGTTGATAAGATATTTCCGTCTGGAAAATAGAAACTGATGGAATGACCCCCTGACCAACAATGCTATAACAGAGCCATAACACTATAGTGGTAAAAAAAAAAAACTCACAGTAAGACAGATTCAATGTACACATTGCTGTGCAAACGCACAAAAAAAGATTGCCTTTGTGAACGAAAACGTTAGGTAGAGGCATAAAAAGTGGACGAAATGGGTGAAATCTTTGACTCTGCCCATGACATATGTCTTTCAAGTAACCTTTACTACCAACTTAAACATGCTCAGTCAGCCACACAGCTACAAATAAAGACCAATAGTATCCTTTGTGGCTTTTCGCACTAGAAACTATAGCTAATGGTTGGCCAGAAATAATAATAATAATGCATTACATGTTTTTATTAGAGCGCTTTTACAGGTGCTCAAAGCGCTTTACAATTACACATTACACATATTAGACATGTAAGAGTCATTACTGTGGACATTACCCACAGGAGCAAATGCGGGCAAAGTGTCTTGCCCAAGGACACAACGGCCTGACGCAGTGGCGGCCGAGGCGGGATTCGAACTGGAGTTCAACAACAAGAAATGCTCAACAATGTTCTGTCGGCGTCCCACATTGGACTGCTCTGCCCTTAATCCGCTGGATATTATATAGATTGATAATAATTAAGACAGGAGAGCAGCTCAAGCTGTTTTGACATGCTTTAAATCAATAAGGAAAAAGTTCTCCTGCACAGACATATTGTACGTACGGCATCATGTTGAGTCCGGCAAAGACTTCTCAGACACCTTCTGTTTCTGACAGACCTCCCCCAAGCAAATTAAGCTGGCAGCCAATGCATTCTTAACAGCATGCCATCCACCACTAATGGACCATTGTCACGGAGTACATCTTCATAATGGAGAATCATTTGTTTGTTTTTGTGTCGTGCTGTAGTGAGGTATAAAAACATTGTAGCCCAGATGAGTTTTGGAGGATTTTTGTGCATGTCTGTGTGTACTTCCACTGCATCAGAATTAAACAGTGTGCTTGTAAAAGGAATGTCTTCTTTGAGAAACTTAAAAAGTGTGGCACTTTAACATATTCATCAAACTTGGACTTTTTCACGTGGAGTAAACAGCATCTGCCTTGTCGACCACCTGCTTAGCTTTGCAGGAGGACTTCATTTTCTGCTAGCTTGGACACGGTGCAGAAGAAATTAGATATGAACCAAGGTGGCTGTCAAACCATTTTTCATTTTAATAAGGCGGAGGTGGTTCTGGTGCCCTGAGTTGCTTCTCTCTCTGCAGTGCCATAATCCTTGGGGGCAAAATTCCGATTGAGCCAATGATTGTAGTAATGACGTAAATACTGTACAGGTTGCCACTATGAAAAATGACTTCTGCTGCTGGAGACTATCTTCCTTTTACTGTTATTTTGTCACACAACCAATTTATGCCTTTCATGTGTCTCACCTTGTGTCCTACAAGTTGGGTCACACTGTTACAAAATGACTTCCAGTTGACACTAAATGGCCTTAGAAGGAGTTTAACGTCTACAATTACTCTTAGCAATCAATAAGAGTTAGGTTCAGTCAGTGTTTGAACCCTGTTCAGGGCTGTACAAAACGACCAGTTCAACTGTTCAAAGGTCAACAGCAATGATTTGTTATCGTAATATGTTGATGAACACAGATAAATGTACAGATGTAGATGCTGAACTCAAAAAAATATCCTTTCTTTGGCTAAAAAGTAACAACACAGCAGGAAAGTGAAAACCCTCAAAAGCCTTATAGTGCCCCTTTAAACTTGAAACAAGAAGCTAAAACATCAGATTATATCAACACAACATTTCCCTTAGAAAATATCAGGGAGTAGATTTAGATTTAGTTTAATTCCCACTACTTACTGTATCTCCAAACAGAAAGGATATACTACTAAAAGTAACATGAAGGAACATCAAAATCCACAGGCCTTATAATGGAACATTACCTTTTTTATCATTAATGTTGGCTTGCTGACGGGCCCAGCTGTTTTATGTTTATCCTTTTTTTCTTCCAAGAACCCGTAACGTAACTACCTTTAATGGAAGATACGCGTCATCACTGAAAGACACTGTTTATTTTAATCAACATGAAAGAGATCTAACAAAACAGTTTTCTGCCTCTGATTTAAAATACTTCCTTGTCAAGCACTTGAATAAACCGTAGCTGAATATCGAAGCCCCTATGTATCCATGAGGCCTCAGGATAATTTAAGAAATTCTTGAGTCTAATGCATTTCATCCTGTTCCAGAGAGCGATGTCATTTGCAAGCTTCCTATTCATTTTCCCTTTTAATGAATGCATTGAGGAAGCCGGGTGGCAGGTTTTGAGTAGGAGGCACTTTACATTGGCGGCTTCACATTTGCATAAAGTAGAGGTCCAGTCTAATTAATGCAAATCTGGGAGAAGGAAAATGACTTGTGGCTTGAAACTCTTAAATCTTGTAGAGACAATGTTTTACTCTTCAGTTCAAAAGTTTCCATCTAGAGTTTTGATCAAAGTACATTTTCTTTCTTTCTTTCTTTCTTTTATACAGTCCAGTTAACCTGGAAGAGCTGCTAACGGATATTTGAAGTCCTACCTCAAAGACCTTTTGCATTACTGCTACTGTTCTGTATTCTTGGTGTATGTCTCTCTGGATATATTTTTTTTTCGAGAGCTCCTTTAGGTAGCAATAATCCCAGCCATCTGTCTGGTTATGCTCTGCCGTACTGGTAGTGCTGTGTTCCTTCACAGTAATCCTCAGCGGAACTTTAGCTAACGATCCTATCAAAAGTTTCATTACCAGCGAGCTTACCTTGGATTACACACTGCAGAGCACAACAGAGGAGCGTCGATACTGTCTGACAAGGAGGAATAACACACCGCAGAGTGGTTTCCACAGCTTCTGGGCATACAAATGAGGATACTAAAGCAATTAGTTGTTTTATTTTTTCCATAGGCAACATTGAGTGCGAGTCCTTTATTCCCTAAGAGATTTGCAAGTTTTTTCAATATTTATTTTGGTGTCACTCTTGCTAAATGGGTGCTCATTGTGTATCCGTTGTATTTGGCCTAACACTGTCAGGGTTGTGTAGGGAGTTAGCCTCCATAGGGTGGTGCAGTAATGAGTCCAAAAAACCCGGAAAATAGTTCAGATTTGACCACTTCAGGTTCCCTCATCTCCAATCAAATGTTTTTTTGAATGTGTTTGTGGTTAAAAGCCTGAAATAAGATCTGTGTTCAACACAAGCTTACAAGATTTTCACATTTTGTTCTACAACATAAAATACGTCAGTAAATTCTCCAATCGTGAATATCCAAAGATTAGACTACTAAACATCATCACGCCCACATGAGTCCGCCTTCAGCTTAGCGTGCAGTTTGTTTAAACTTTATAGCATTATTTTAGCTTTTTAGCTCTGCAGATTGCATTCATGCTTCAAAAATCACTAACAGGTGTTAATGTGTGTATGTGGAGATCATCCTACTGAATTCGACGTGGTAAATATCTTAAGCATATGTCGGTCACAAAGCTTATTTTCTGGAATAAACCTACATCATATAGGGAAACCCCATTGCTTTATGTCAGGGGAGCAAATTGAAGGCTCAAGTTGGTTATAATGCCCACTCTTCATTTTTCTCTGCCAACTTTGCAGAAATGAATCTCACTTTCTTGGATAGCAGAAGTTGCCGCCTGGCGTAGTTTAAGAGAAAGACATACAGTGGGGCAAAAAAGTATTTAGTCAGCCACCAATTGTGCAAGTTCTCCCACTTAAAAAGAGGAGAAAGGCCTGTAATTTTCATCCTAGGTACACTTCAACTATGAGACAAAATGAGAAAAAAAAAAAATCCAGAAAATCACATTGTCTGATTTTTAAAGATTTATTTGAAAAATTATGGTGGAAAATAAGTATTTGGTCAATAACAAAAGTTAATCTCAATACTTTGTTATATACCCTTTGTTGGCAATGACAGAGGTCAAACGTTTTCTGTAAGTCTTCACAAGGTTTTCACACACTGTTGCTGGTATTTTTTTCCATTCCTCCATGCAGATCTCCTCTAGAGCAGTGATGTTTTGGGGCTGTCGCTGAGCAACACGGACTTTCAACTCCCTCCAAAGATTTTCTATGGGGTTGAGATCTGGAGACTGGCTAGGCCACTCCAGGACCTTGAAATGCTTCTTAAGAAGCCACTCCTTCGTTGCCCGGGCGGTGTGTTTGGGATCATTGTCATGCTGAAAGACCCAGTCACGTTTCATCTTCAATGCCCTTGCTGATGGAAGGAGGTTGTCACTCAGAATCTCACGATACATGGCCCCATTCATTCTTTCCTTTACACGGATCAGTCGTCCTGGTCCCTTTGCAGAAAAACAGCCCCAAAGCATGATGTTTCCACCCCCATGTTTCACAGTAGGTATGGTGTTCTTTGGATGCAACTCAGCATTCTTTCTCCTCCAAACACGTCTTGTTGAGTTTTTACCAAAAAGTTCTATTTTGGTTTCATCTGACCATATGACATTCTCCCAATCCTCTTCTGGATCATCTAAATGCTCCCTAGCAAACTTCAGACGGGCCTGGACATGTACTGGCTTAAGCAGGGGGACACGTCTGGCACTGCAGGATTTGAGTCTCTGGCGGCGTAGTGTGTTACTGATGGTAGCCTTTGTTACTATGGTCCCAGCTCTCTGCAGGTCATTGACTAGGTCCCCCCGTGTGGTTCTGGGATGTTTGCTCACCGTTCTTGTGATCATTTTGACCCCATGGGGTAAGATCTTGCGTGGAGCCCCAGATCGAGGGAGATTATCAGTGGTCTTGTATGTCTTCCATTTTCTAATAATTGCTCCCACAGTTGATTTCTTCACACCAAGCTGCTTACCTATTGCAGATTCAGTCTTCCCAGCCTGGTGCAGGTCTACAATTTTGTTTCTGGTGTCCTTAGACAGCTCTTTGGTCTTGGCCATAGTGGAGTTTGGAGTGTGACTGTTTGAGATTGTGGACAGGTGTCTTTTATACTGATAACGAGTTCAAACAGGTGACATTAATACAGTTAACGAGTGGAGGACAGAGGAGGCTCTTAAAGAAGAAGTTACAGGTCTGTAAGAGACAGAAATCTTGTTTGTTTGTAGGTGACCAAATACTTATTTTCCACCATAATTTGAAAATAAATTCTTTAAAAAATCAGACAATGTGATTTTTTCTCATTTGGTCTCTCATAGTTGAGGTATACCTAGGATGAAAATGACAGGCCTCTCTCATCTTTTTAAGTGGGAGAACTTGCACAATTGGTGGCTGACTAAATACTTTTTTCCCCCACTGTAACATGAGTGATGCCAGAGGATTCAAGGAGCTGCATTTCTCAGACGGGAGATGAAGGTGATGTGAAGAGGCACTGATCAAATCCTGTCTGATCAAGACAAGCATTCTTGCAAGGCACTTAATGACACACCTGTGTAGTAGATGACAACAGAATATAAGTGGGCAGCTGAATGTGGATCAGGGACTGTGGTTGTCACACACCTTTCCTGGAGAAAATAAGTAAAAACAACCAAACTGAATTAGGGCACTTTGCTAGGAGCAGTTAAGCTTAAACACAAATCGGATTCTGTGTTGCATGAATCTATATCTTTACTAAATAAAATGCATTTTATGGGTGGTATTTTCTTGTGACATTTGTCAGCATGGAAACTACTTGCTGCGCTGTTGGTCATGTACTGTAGTTGCCAAGCAAAACACTAACACACAAGCAACAATAGCTCTCTGAACAAGCTAGCTTGTTAGCTTCGTTTCTAATGGTAAAACATATTCTCATGGATTTATCTTCTTATTATAGACACATGCATTTCCAAACATTCGGTTTACCTACGCTGTAAATGTATTATCTCTTCGATTTACACACGGCATCTATTGCACGTCTGTCCGTCCTGAGAGAGGGATCCCTCCTCTGTTGCTCTCCCTGAGGTTTCTCCCATGTTTCCCTTTAAACTGTGGGTTTTCTCTGGAAGTTTTTCCTTGTACGATGTGAGGGTCTAAGGACAGAGGGTGTCGTATTGCCATACTGATATTCTGTACAAACTGTGAAGTCCACTGAGACAAATGTAACATTTGAGATATTGGGCTATATAAATAAACATTGATTGATTGATTGATTATTTCAGTTTATTCGAAACAAATATTCATTACTTCAACACTTTAAAAAACAACTCTTTGTGAAGCAGTTCCTCATCAGTACAGAGGAGGAGTAGATAATAGGACAACACAGCTTTTACGCGACAATAGCTTTCTCCATCAAAGGCTGTTAAACTATTGGTAAATGGTACAAATCATAGTAGATCAAAGCTTGAATTGACTTGGATACTTAATCTGAAATGATTTTAATAATTGTTTTCAACCTCTGGATACAAAATGAACCAATCATGAAGATAATTGATTTAACTGTAAAATGTGAAAGCACATATATTATTTGAAACTTGCTTCACATCGCTATAAGCCTTTTGTCACGGACTGTTTATTAGGTAGAAAGTCGTTCCATAAAACAGCTTGCAACAGGGTCTGTTTATTATACAGAATGAAGTTGCTCTGGGAGCTCAGGTACACACAGGCAATTGTGAGCAGCCTCTGGGAAATCATGAAGTGAAAGACCATTTGGAAATAATTATGTAAGAAAATATGTTGTCCAATTGAAATTAGTAGAGGACTGGGAACTGTGGCATTTTCAACAAATACAATTCCATTTCTCATCCTTGTATTGTGGATACAGACAGCACAGAAGGAGATATCTATTGATTATTTTCAAATGTACACACTATAGGGGTATTTGAGTTTGTATGAGTGAATATGTAGCATTTTTGCAGTTTTTATTAAGGTGAACTGACCGATTAAAATGAACATAGTTTATTGGACACACACATTGTGGAGAATGTAGTATGTTTTGCAATCTGGTTTTGTTCTATTGTCTGGTAGAACTTAACAAACATTTGTATTAATCAGAGAGATATTTATTCACACTGGCATTGTTTGTTTTGTAGTCAAAGGAGGGAGGCCGGGTTGACACTCGTATAATGACGGGTAAGAATGTCATTTTGTCAATTTGTTTGAAATGCGTGAAGCGAAACATGCTGCCGTGGCTCGCCGTGTCTCCACCCTGTCATCATCCAACTAAGCCCGGCGACACATCTGCAGACAGCTCTGGGACAGATCAGAGAAATAAGAATGTGTGTGTGTCTGTATCAGAGAGAGCGAACGTGACTGATTATGTAATGTGTGATGGAGAGAGTGTGTGTTGCTGATGTGGCTCGTGGTGTGCGTCGCCAAGCTATCACTTTAGGTTAATGTCCGTTACCTTGTGTTTGACAAACAAGGACAGGCTTGCACAACATCACAGCTGGCTCTCTGCTGTATCTCATCGTCTGAAATACTGTACACACATACACTTACACACTTCACACTATACATTTTACTTTAGGTGTTTTACACTACACTTTTTTCTTATTGACATGAATTCATCTGCTGTCATTCGTCAGACTCTTGCTCAATCGTTAAAGCAGAATGAAACTCCGTCCCAACAACTATTGGAGAACAAGCCAAATACAGTTTTTTTAGAACACATTTAAAGGGATGGTCAGCTCTTCAAAACATAAAATAATCAATTGCATTAAAGTGCATCTTTCTTTTTGTACTGCTTTTTGTTTACATTTATGACACAATTACATTTTGGACAGACTTTGATGTAAACTGCCATTTAACTGATTGTCCGGAGGCACACAACGCAAGGTTGTGATTGTTGTTGAATATGAAATTGAACTTAAAACATTGATTAAAGGTGCCCTATTATACGTTTTAGGATTGTGTTGTATAGGTGTCTGTGCATCATAATGGTCTGCAAAAGTTAAAATCCAAAAGTTCCCTCTCCCCCACAGCCTGAAACGCCTCCATTGGTCTCCTTTGTTTACTTGAGTAGCATAGTGACATCACTATGTAACCCTATATTGGATAGCATTTCATTACTTTGTAAGTTAAGGCTCAGGGGCAGGACATTTCTGACAAATCTCTTATAGGTTGTCACAGCAGCCTGAAAATGAGCATAAGATGTTCTTTTTAAAATACAATTTACTCAAAATACATGAAATCTTTCAACACTGATTTGGCAGCTACAATGCACCCATGGCAAAGTATTATAAACATATCCTCGCATTGTCTCTGCAAATGCTCAGCTTGAAAATAACAAGCTGTTCTCATACTGTTGCTGAATACACCAGGAGATGGTTTGCTCTGCTTTGTACAGATGTAGCACTTAATTTAAGACAGTTTGAAACGCGAGGGCCTGATTGGTACGTGATCTGCTCTCGCTCAAGGGAAAACCTCCAGCTTGACTTGAGACCGCCCCCGTGATAAATACATGTAATTATAATGAAGCCAGCTGCAATGGATCATTGATCCACCAGGGGGTGCAGTGGGGTTCCACACTGGAGCTCATGTGAAATAAAGTCCGATACTGTACAGTACGCTGGATGTACAGCGGAACTTAATGTTGTTTAGTCTAAAAAAACGAACGGGAGGAAATGCAGCCCGGCTCTCGATTTTTAATCCTAATTTAATCATCATCTTCACCACGATCATTTATGTTTATGTTTGCCGAATTGACATGAAATCACTGACAAATATGAATATACTGTATTCAACTTCATTAAAACGTTATTAACGTGCCTAAACTCAGTAATTATACGATCATGTTCTGATAATGATGACGCAATAGCCCCACCTCTCCCCACCTCTGCTGCTCACCCCCGCGTCAAAGTAAACTGCACACTGAATAGAGAACCGCAGTGACGCGTTGTAAAACCCGGAAGTGAACTTCTTCCGGTTCCTTTGTCAAAAACCAATGCAAATTCTCCATAGGATTTTGGAAAATAGCTCGAAATAAGGTCTGTGGTTGACACATATTTAAGAGAGGGATCACATTTTGTTCAGCCGGATAATCTCCACATGTCAACCCTACTTTTATAATTTTTGAATCATAAATCTAGTCGCCAAAAGCAAAATGCTAACGTTATGCTATAAACGAACTACAAGCCAGTACAGCAGCAGGGTCGCACAACTTCAACGTCACGCCAACTTAAGATCGTTTCAACTGACTTGCACTGAAACTGCACTTTGAACACTTTAAATATATTAACATTTTAAACTGTATACCCCGGTTATCTAGGCCCTTTTTGTTTTGTTTAATGTGTACCACGTTTATCTAGGCCCTTTTTGTTTTGTTTTATGTATACATGTCACACTGTGGGAAACGATATTTCGATATTTCTGGATGTATAACACATGTAGAATTTTTGACAATAAAGCTGAATTTGACTTTCGCGTGCTTGCATATTTTAACAAAGCTTTTCATTTTAGCCACACTGAATTTAACTAGAAGTCATGGCTGTGTCAATTACCAGTCTGATATCGTTTTACAAAGATGACAAGAAGAGTGTAGATAGGAGAGAACCACTACAAGTCAGGACACGTAACAGTGCAGCCTAAATGAAGGTGTGCTTACCGGTGTTGTCAGGGCTAGCATGAGGGACAAGGTTTATAGTGTCGGTGAGTAGTGATAGCAAGAGTACCGTTAACCTAGAGTTCATTTATTCACATTAATTCCCATCAACAAATCAATTGTATGTGTCACATTAAATCTTTATTAGGCAAGGCAAGTTTATTTATATAGCACTTTTCAACACAAGGCAATTCAAAGTGCTTTACAAAAAATGAAAGACATTAAGAAAATGGCATTTAAAATCAGTCATTAAAAAGAAAAGCTCATAAAATAAACATTAAAAGAAAAAATACATGGATAAAAGTTACAGTGCAGTCTAAGATATGAATAGTTCAATTAAAAGCAGCGACAAAAAGAAAAGTCTTCAGCCTGGATTTAAAAGTAGTAAGAGTTTTAGCGGACCTGCAAGTTTCTGGGAGTTTGTTCCAGATATTTGGAGCATAATAACTGAACGCTGCTTCTCCATGTTTAGTTCTGACTCTGGGGACAGAAAGCTGACCCGTCCCTGAAGACCTGAGAGACTTGGATGGTTCATAATTTAGCAGGAGGTCAGAAATGTATTTTGGGCCTAAACCATTCAGTGCTTTATAAACAGCAGCAGTATTTTGAAATCTATTCTTTGACACACAGGAAGCCAGTGTAAAGACTTCCGAACAGGAGTGATGTGATCCACTTTCTTAGTGTTAGTGAGGAACCAGAGTAAAGACTTCAGAACAGGAGTGATGTGATCTACTTTCTAAGTGTCAGTGAGGACTCGAGCAGCGGTGTTCTGAATCAGCTGCAGCTTTCTAATAAATGTTTTAGTGAGACCTGTGATGACACCATTGCAGTAGTCCAGTCTACTGAAGATAAAAGCATGGACACGTTTTTCCAAATCCTGCTGTGACATTAGTCTTTTAATCCTAGATATGTTCTTTAGGTGATAGTAGGCTGATTTAGTAACTGTTTTAATGTGACTGTTGAAACCAATAACTAATTTAACCCGCTCACAAGAGAGCCCACCTCCGAAGATCGTGACTGGCTGAGGGACAGACCCGGGGGCAGGTTCTCAGGAATTTCTTGGCTTCTCTCCCCCGAGCCAGAAGAAGAACACTACAGCTTGGAAACACTTACTGTTCCTGAAATTATCAAATCTGTTGGGCATCAGGGACCTGAGGCCATTGTGGCAAGCATGGCATTGTCTGAAGAGCAACAGAGGGCAATTCAGGTGGCTACCACTGGTCAGCGAACCAACCCAAACTGGCATTTGTTCAGGAAAGGAAAGTTGACTGCCAGCAACTTTGGAGCTGTCCTGAGGTCAAAGCGTGTGACTGCTTCCTTTATTGCCAGGGTGCTAGGGCAACAACAGGCCCTTGATGGTGTTTTGTCTGTACAGTGGGGGACTATGAATGAATGTGAGGGCGTCAGGGCATTCACCACTGCAACCCAGATGCAGGTCCATGAGTCAGATTTGTGGCTCTCCCTATCAGGATTGTTGGGGGCATCTCCAGATGGTCTGGTAGGGTCTTCCGCTGTGCTGGAGGTAAAGTGTCCCTACAGAGCCAGGGAAATGACAATTAGTGAAGTATTGCAAATCAAGGGCTTCTGTGTCAGTAAGGAAGGAGAAACATTCAGCCTGCGTGAGGAACATCCTTACTGGCACCAAGTGCAGGGTCAGCTTCACCTTACTGCAAGAAAGAAGAAGAAATAAAAAAAATTGTGATTTTTTTTTAAATTTACATTTACTCGCCTTTGCAATGTTGTGGTTGTTAGAGTGTTAGGTTTCCTGTCAGCTCGTCTGTTGGGAAGATATAAAATATTAGTTTCATGGAAGTCACACCGTCAAATATAAGAGCATTAAGACATACAGCACATAGGCTAAAACAAAACATCTAAAGATATAACCTTTCACTTCGATAAGTCTCGGGAACATTTTCACTATTTTAACATTTTTATAGATGAAAATTGAACTAAAGAAATAAATGGTAGATTAATCCATATTGAAAATAGGTGTCAGCTGCTACACTAATTATAATAGTTATATTTCTTAATTAATTAAGATAAGATATTACTGTATTGATCCCAATTTGGGAAATGTTTGTGTTGCAGCAACATAACAAGAACAACTAAATATAAGTTATTATGTATACAAAAGTATGTGAGGGATGGAATATTAAATTGAATATAAATGTAAAATGTACATGTGATTTTACGTCCAAGAGAAGCTATGGAGCAGAGTTCTCTGCCAGCCAGTGGTGATTTGTTATTAGTTCAGTATGTCAAACTGATTTCCCTGACATCAATCTTTAGTTACATGGTGAAACTAGGGCTGCAACTAACGATTATTTTGGTAGTCGACTAATCGGTCGATTATTTTTTCGATTAGTCGACTAATCTAACGATTATTTCTGTCACACCCTCCATCTCTGCTTCCTGTGGGCACGGCTCCTTTTCCGGGCTCCATTGCATGTTTTACCTCAAGTCTGCACACCTGTGAATGTCACCCTGTTGTCCAGTCCCTCTGCCTTAACATAACATGATCCCATAGAAAATTAAAATAATGACTCATGAAACATTTGAATTTGAACTTTGAACTTGTTTAATCAAATGTATTTGAATAACATAAATACAAAAAAATCATAATGAAAACAAAATAAATAATACAAATTCAATCGCATTTTATTCTTGTCATTTCGCAGACCCTTGTTAATTATTATTTTAAGTTTGGAATTAATTACAGCGTCCATAAAGCTCTAGTGTGCTCTACTACGCTGTAAGCTTGGCGCTGATTAGCAGCTCGTTGGTGGACACGCAGCCTCAACATAACTGAAATAGCGTTTGCTTAGCAAGCATTAACCATGAGACGTTCTGTTTTCCAACATGTAAGCTAACGTAAACATGACTATGGCTAACTTGCTCAAACTTACCCATGATCCAAAGTAGCAGTCCTCACGGTTCCAGGGTGCTTGCGTTTTAAATGCTCGTGCATCACTGTAGTGCTGCCGTGGAATGCCAATTCCCCTTTACAAATTCTGCATTTCACTGACTTCTTTGACTTGTCGTCTGTGAAATACTCCCACACTTTCGAAACTCTCGGTCTCGCTTTTTTGAGCTCTTCATCACCCTCATTCTCTCTCCTTTCCGCCATCGTTCGTATTCTTTCTTCTTTGTTGTTAGTACAGAATGCAGTCATGGCAGACAATGGAGAGTATACTGCCCCCAGCACTTCCTGTAGTGCATTGCAGTTACAAATGAACATTTGCGCAGTTTTGAATTAACGTTACCGGCTCTCTGATTGTTTTTATACGACGCGTCGACACTAAAATTCCGCGTCGACGAATTTTTATGATCGACGTCGTCGATTATGTCGACTAATCGTTGCAGCCCTAGGTGAAACGTCATGCTACTTTTACTAATTAGACTTATCATATAACAGGGTATATGCAGGAATCCCGAAGTCAAATTTAATACCTTTTAAGACCTTTTTTAAGACCCTTTCCATACATTTTAAGACCTCATCGCAACTTTGAGTTCTAACCGGTTACATTGGCAACACACTTTCCTCACATTTACTATATTGATTGTAAGATAGCAAAACTAAACAGAGTGCAGACAGACTACTGAAGCCTCCTTTCCACATGAACTTCAACCTCTCTGTGAAGGTCAGGTTTAATGCAGTATGCTGCTTTTTTGCTTCTGTAGACTCTTTGCTCTTTCATTCCAGTAAAACTCCTCAGAAAACATTAGAAACCAGTATTTGACCAATAAACAAAACAATTGACAAAACTTTGAACTATGAAATATGTTAAACTTTGAGAGCTTCAGCGGGGTAATGCCATATAGGAGCTCCCTCACAAAAACCCAGGGGTTAAATTGGGCTGGGGCTGTCCGGGGCTAAGCCCTGGCACATAAGACGATGCTCTGACGTCATCACCCTCACACATTTGTCATATGTTTACAAAAAAGGATATATATGTTAAGACTTTTCTCGTTCTTAATATAGACTATATTTAGGGTCTATATGTGTTGACTTTACTTTAAAATAGCAGATCTCTGTGACCGGATAGAGTTTGGCTTAGACCCCGGCCCCACACGGTAAAACGCATACGCAAGCGCAAAAAAGGCTTCATTTCACACATATTCGATTCATTAACGTGTCCGTTCACACTAGACCGCTGGATATGCTGGAAACGATGTAGTACATATGTCAGGCCTGTAAGTGGCGCTGCTGCCGCCCGAAATACACCAAAAGCAGCGAAGAAGACCCCGGAGCATGGTTGCCATGGTTGCCCTTCTGTTTATTCTCCGCGGTGGACGGCGTGTTCTCCTGCTGTATCTCTCAGGTAGTCCACCAGCAGATGAAAAACACCCACCTCTCCGCCTCTTCCAAGGAACGAGGGGACCGTGCGGCAGAGTTTCCGTAAAAAAAATGTTCCGCCGGTCAACATGTCCGTTAAAGTTTACATCTTCCGTACAAAATTAGGAAAGTGCCGGTCAGAGGTCTTCTTTGTTATTTATTGAGCTTTAAAACAAATTGATAACGACTCTGTTCTCTGTATAATAATATAATAATATTTAATATACGGTGACCGCCTCTCTTTTTCTCCCCCTCTTCTGACAGCCCAGCAGCAGCAGGAGACGTGGGGAGAGGGAGGCGGGCTCTTTCATCGTTATCAGAAAATGATCATATAGGGCACACACGGAGCCGTTAGACCCCCAGAGCGTTGCCTATGCCGGTCTACCCACCTTGGGACCCGTTACCGTAGTCGTTTATTCCCCCCTCCCCCACACACACACAGAGCGGAGCGAGGCAACGAAACTTAAAATAATAAGCAGCATTTTACGGCGCGCTATGCATGGGGCCGCCTTGTAGGGTTTCCCGACATGTCGTTTCAGTAAATTAAAGGGTGTATCATGTTGTCGTTACTGTGAACCTTCTTAATACCTTGGAAAATGCCGTTTAATACTTTTTAATACTTTTTAATAGCCTTAATTTTCGCTAAATTGATTTATCAACTTTTAATACTTTTTAAGACCCCGCGGACACCCTGTATAAGCCACACATGTTTTAATAGGATGTATTCATTATCTTTACTGATGTTGCAGTCTTTTCAGCAGCGCCATCTCTAAAACGGCGATACAGTCTCTACCAATCATTTACATTTCACCGTGACATGGACACAAATGTAACGTCAGCTTACCTCATGACACGAATCCATACTCTCCTTTGGAAAACATCGGCCGGGAAACGATAGAACAAGCACGTTTCATGCGAAGACCTGTGGCTGCAACCGCGAGCAAAGCAACAAACCATTGCGTAGCTAACTAGTAGCGCTAGCTTTAGCTAACGTTAGCTAACGAAACAAACTGCCGAGTAAAATTGGAAAACACTGGTAATTAATTATTCTATAATTTGTAGAACTACGGTGTTAAAAACGACAATTTCTAAAATGCAGATTCTAATGGTCAGATATAGATATACAGATACTAAAGATAGGCAGGTACTTGCTTTCAAGAAGAACACAGGGTAAAACAAATTTAGCGGGAGTGTTTACGTGTTCGGCGTAATGACGTAAAACGGCCTCGACAATTTCTGTAGTCCTATTCAGCCACTCGGTAACAACCATCGTTTTTCAGACACGTAAACTCTTCAAAAATCCCCAGTGGGGTCACTGCTGATGTATTTAATGTCGTAGAACAAAACGTGATTTATCTCTTAAATTTGTGTCAACCACAGACCTTATTTCGAGCTATTTTCCAAAATCCTATGGAAAAAATGCATTGCTTTTTGAGGAAGGAACCGGAAGTGCTAAAAATGCTAACTTACTTCCGGGTTTTACGACGCGTCACTGCGGTTCTCTATTCAGATTATTTATCTTTCTCTCGATATGGACATAAACGCGAGTGAAGTCTAATCTTACAGGACGGAGACACGCAGCTCTGCTCACCTGCAGCTCCTCCCGCTGTGATGCAGCGGGGAACGGAGTAAAACACACACATCAGTCAGATCATCGCCCTTAGCTATTTTAATTACCTCTCGAACTACCTAAACTAGTTATAAATATGTTTATTTTTACTGTCGGCCAGGTCACTCATTACTGGATCAGCTGCTGCATGAGACAGACACTGACGCTGTCCGAAGAGAGGGAGGAAAAAGAGGCTCCGTGTATTTTATTATTATATAGAGTCGTTATTCATTTGTTTTAAAGCTCAATAAATAACAAAGAAGACCTTTGACCGGCACTTTTTATAATTTTGTCCGGAAGATTTAAACTTTAATACACGTTGACCTCTGCCCCATGGATGTATAATAAGAACTGGATACAGCGTGGGAGGCGGGGTCTCATTCATTCCTATGAGAGTTGCTTGGCGCATGATGATAAAATTGCCCAACTTTTGGGTTATGGCTAGAAAGGATCCGTCTAATGTAAATATGATGTCACGTTCTCGTTCTAACTCTCGTTGTAATCGGAGCGGCTCGGTTGTAATCGGAGCGGCTCGGAAGCGCAGTCACGTGGCTGAATGTTTACGTTTGGGATGGCGAGAAACTAAACTATATTAAGTATGTAAATACTTGTTAGCGATCTTGCTGTTGAAAGAAGAAAGACAACACTGTAGATCAGCAACACTATGGTTTATTTTGTATTCACAGGCAAGTCAACGTTGTTGCAGTAAAAGTCCCAAGATAGCTCCTGGTGCAAAAAAATGTATGTTGCATGTTACTGCTGTAGATGTGTTTACCTTTATATCCCGTTGGGTAGTTTAATCTGCAGCAATGCATCATATTCTATAATATCATCATATATGTGTAGCTTTGTCTCTGTCGTATCTTTCAAAAGTAAAGTGAAACAGCTGTTTTCAGCTTTGTGATGATGCATTTTCCAGCTGATTGAAGAGGCTTTTTAAATACCTTACTTGGCTTAAGAGGGAGGGGAATTTTCTCAACACATAAAGGAACACTTTATCCTTCAGTTTATCACAAACATTACATCAACACATTTGGAGATCCTAATTTGAATCCAGTCTGTAATTTGATATTAAGGTTTTAATAATGAAATGAGGTCATGAATCGAGTTCAAGGTTAAGATCATCTTTATTATCCTATGTACAAAAATTAACATACAACATTAATATAACAGTAACGAATAAAACAAAATAACATGATGCAACTCTGATCTTCTTGCTGATACTTTTCAAAGTTACTTTTACATTTGCTCTACTTCTCCTGCTACTGTTTGCTCTGCTTTCAACTTCTCTTTCAACTCTGCTCTTTACTCTGCTTTCCCTGTTTCCTCTGTTCTCCTCTCCTCATCTTCTCCTCAGACTATCCTCCTTTTGCTGTCTCCTCTCCTCTCCTGTTCTCCTCTCCTCATACTCTCCTCCTTTTGCTGTCTCCTCTCCTCTGTTCTCCTCATCTCCTCTCCTCCTCAGACTCTCCTCCTTTTGCTGTTAGATATTTAGACTGTAATGACAGCTTATGATATACTTTTTATAACTACATCAATCACATGCAATGGATTAAAAACGTTGTTTTACTTACCACCTCTTTACAGCTCCATTCATCTCCAAGCTTCCAACATTCACCTGGCGGTGGTGCCTTGGATGAAAACAACTTTTGATATGATACAATACAACAACAATAGTTAACACCTATCCACAGCAATAAGCACAATGAGAAGACTAATGGTCTCTTTTATACCAATTTCTATTGGAGTGAAATGAACTGTGCCATGTCACATAGGATTGGAATGGATGATTGGCTGTGTTTTGTGAATATAGAGGAGATGGCAAAAGTAAATATACTTTGTTCTTACCTAAAGCATCTATCCTCCTCTTCGTACCCCTGCCTGCTCCTCCCGCATTAGACTCTGGGGACTTAGCTTTTAAAATCTTGTTCAAGCTGTCCACTCTGTAGTTGGATCTCATGACCTCAGCTTTATGACCCACCCGGCCTGAAAAAGGGTGTCTACGATGGCTGGTACTGAGAGGTGTTATGGTCCTCTTCTGCCTTTTGTGTTTGGGGGGCGTGAAGGTGAGAGGAAGACTACTGTCATGTGGGGTGTGTTGCTTTACGTCCTCCCAAAGATCATTTAGTCTTGATATCACTGTACACATGAACGTCTCATCCTGTAGGTGGTATGTGTGCTCAGTAATTTCCCGCAATAAGGTCCCACACTGCTGTCGTTTCCTATCTCTTGAGGACTTTGAGTGGTTACCACTGCTCTGATTACAACGAGAGTTAGAACGAAGTCTCTTCTCGATCTTCCCGCGATCTTCCCGCGTCCCGCCCACTCCGACCCTTTCCGATTACAGCCGAGCCGCTCCGATTACAACGAGAGTTAGAACGAGAACGTGACGTCATATTTACATTAGACGGATCCTTTCTAGCCATAACCCAACTTTTGGGTTATGGCTAGAAAGGATCCGTCTTGTGTAAATATGACGTCACGTTCTCGTTCTAACTCTCGTTGTAATCGGAGCGGCTCGGAAACACATCTACAGCAGTAACATCATGCAACATACACATGCATGCAGCAGCAATATTAATAGAGAAACATCAGACATAATAGTAAAACACTGAAAGGGAACATTTTATTGCACCAGGAGCTATCTTGGGACTTTTACTGCGACAACGTTGACTTGCCTGTGAATAAAAAATAAACCATAGTGTTGGTGATCAACAGTGTTGTCATTCTACTTTGAACAGCAAGACCGCTAACACCCTATTTCAACAATCACACTCACTGTAATTGACATTAAGTTAGTTTAGCTTCTCACCATCATTTGCTGTGGCCCACTGATGTTAACGATCGTAACTGAAAGGCTGCCCTGCCAAAAGTAAACATTCAGCCATGTGACTTGCAAACTCTCGCGAGCGTTTTACACAAGACGGATCCTTTCTAGCCATAACCCAACTTTTGAGAGCGAAACGTCACAGATTACCCGGCATGCCTGAGAAGTACCCGTATGTGCGCTCATAGCACATGCGCAACTTTAACCAAAATGCAAAGAATTATTGCACTGTATATATATATGTATATTAATATAATATATTAATATACATATATATATACAGTATGTATATTAATATATATATATATATATATATTAATATACATATATATATACAGTGCAATAAGCTTCTTAGTCCAATAAGTAGCTACAGTGACGTTAATCTAACGTCGGTAATATTAACTTTATTTAATACAACATTTACGGTACAAGACTTAATCATACAGCCCATGTAGTATAATATTTTACAAATGATGAATTACAGCAAACATGTGCAATATATCCATTATTACAGCTCCGTGGGATGGCAGTGAGACGATATGGGTCCGTTGTTATTGTGCATCCATGGGTAAAGATAAACGCATGGAGTGCTGAACCTGCTTAACACGTAACATGAACGTGCCGGGCGGCGCGGTCCCGTGGGTTAGATGCGCGTTCATAATGCAGAGGGATATAACTCTCAGAATAACGTTATTAGCAAATTTTTACAACTTGAGGAACGAATGTTTTTTATTAGGGCTATACAAGTGTTCATACTGGGTGGTTTATTTAGTTTAAAAAAAATTATCCAACGATTTACAGACCATTCTTTCCCCATGTAAATCAATGGGAAAAAGTGTTTCCGGGCCCAGCAACCTAAAGGAAGTGTAGTACCGCCGTTTGGCCACGACCAGCGCCGTATAGACTGAGAGTTATGTCATCTCCGTTCACTCCAATGGACCAATTTTTTACAGCAATGGCGGATCGTGGAGCCTCTCAATCGTTCCCCGGAAGTTAGCGCCAAGGCTAGCAGCGCAGTAGAGTTGCAGCATAATAGACCGTTCGTGACGGACTTTTGAAAGGTAAGAAGAAGTTTAAAGATTTATATTGCGGATATTATCAGTACATCTGATTCAAATTAACATGTGTATTAAAGGATGTCAGTGGTTTATCCCTAAATTAGTAGATTTAGGGAACGTTTACAGATAACAGATAAAGCTACCGGATCAAGTTAGCAGCACACGTTGAACAGCCTTTTAATTGTAAATTCCGTTCTCTTAATGTCATTTCGTCCAACATTGTTGAATTAGAGAAGAGGGGCTTATAAACGGGATTGTATGCGGGGGTGGAGGGAGTTAAATATTAGATCAATATAAAGTTTGGTGCGTGTAAGAGTGAGTGTTTTTAGCAGAGCCATATTGTGTCCTTGTGATTATGTTGATTATTACCTGTCTGTATTATGTTGCAGCTCAGCTGATTTTGGATTGATGTCAAAGGGAGAGGGACTTAAGTGAGAATGAAAACACAAGGTAAGTTTAATACTACTGTTTTATATAAGTAAGCATACTAAACATGTATTCTATCACTGTATTATATAAGTAATCTTGTTAGTAACCTACTGTATGGCAGGTGGAGGGGCAGTGATGTTACAGGTGGAGGAGCAAGACTGCAAACTCACAAGACAGAGAAATCAAAGTTTGTTCTCCAGAGAAGAGGTTGATTTCACTTCAATTTTTTATTTCATATTTTCTAAAGATGTATGATGCCATTTGTCATACTTTGTTAAACTCACAAATAATAAAGTTCCATAACTTCAGTTGGGAAAAAAGACCACACCTTATCTCCCCAAGGCAATTTCCCATCCAATAGGTGTGCTATATAGGTGTGTATAACCCTTTCTCCTGTCTGTTACTCCCTCTTTCAGCACAAGAACCAGAGGGGGATTCAATGGAGCCTGAATACCTTCACTGAGACCCTCACCCTGCACCCTGAGTCTCAACTCTGTGTTTTTCAAGCCTTTCCCTGTTTTTTTGTATTAAACAAAACATTAAGCTTTCCCAATGGTGTGGTTTTCGTTTTGTGAAAAAGTGCAAATGCATTGTTTGTATATAATTACCTCACATATTTTTTTGCTGTTGGTCGTGAAATTGCTCCTGCTGACTTGAGCCAGCCATTTTTTCCTCCGCTCTGTGTCAGTGGGGAAGCCGTACATTCGTACTCCTTTCTCGGAGCGATTTGAGCATCCCCAGGCAGCACAGCAAACCATGGTGGCGACTAGGAGGCAGCACAGCAAACCAGGACAACACGGAGGAAAAGGCACAGACAAACTGCATGATATGCTATTCAATTTTTATTGAATTCCATGTATTTGCAATGGATGTTCCTAAAACAACACATTTAACATCATCATCATGCTGCTGCTGCTAGTCCTTTGATAGTCACCTGTCGGTCTCCTGTCCTTTCGGAATATTCTACTCAAGAGTCCAGCGCACTTCCTGGGGGCTTGCTCGGCCCCCACCGCGGAGAATAAACAGAAGGGTAACCATGACAACCATCCATGCTTCTTCGCTAATTTTATGCCTGTGGTCCGTGGTCAGGCCTGGGAACCGACGGGAGACACTGGACTCAAGTGTCTGCCTCACATTGAGCGGAAGGGGCATTTCCCCTTTGCTCCCGCTCCAGTTTGTGATTCTGACCATGTTCTCATAGGTTTCAAATGGCAACATGGCCATGAACATATCCCGCTATTAGAATGCAATTTTTAAAAACATAGGGTGCTACATAACACACTTTCAGGAAAAGTCACGGACTGGGAGACTTTAATATTTTATTGAAAAAAGTTACATTGCACACACACCACATCACACAAATTGACCCGATTGGCGGTTCTAGTGTTAAATAAACTCTCTAATTAATTAAACCAGTTCAATACGCATTATTCTTATCATTCTTTATGAGTGCAGAAAGTCTTAAAATCAGATGGCAGGCAGCTACAGGTGTGTGTGTGCCTTATGTGCCCATCCCCCCATGTGAATCACACGTAGCTATCAAACTGTAGACGGTGTGAAAGCAGTGAGGCCTGTGAAGACACCATTGCAGTAGTCGAGTCTACTGAAGAACACCATTGCAGTAGTCGAGTCTACTGAAGAGACAAGTTTAAAATCAGACCTGTTTTTTAAATGAAACCCAACGGCAGGCAGTTAGCTGTGATCACCTATAAGGCTTGAAGTTACTTCAGATGCTGACATATTTTTATTTTTCAAGTATAAACATACAGTATACAACAGATATACATGCATACAAATTATAACATCACATTTATGTTATTAATTTTACAAATAGGACAGTGGGTGCAGCACAAACAGTACGAAACAATTAGAGAGCTTTCTGAACATCAGCAGGAGAGGACTCTTTCAAGACACTAGTAAATACTGAAATTAACATTAAATGTCCTCTTAAAATGCAAGTTTCTTCGTGACACTTCCAACATAAATGGAATTCTCACTAACCTAAAACATTTTATTTTTTTAAAAACATGTCACTGTAGAGACACAAAATACTTGAACATACAAATGAACAACACCAAATTGAGCTCACTTTCTACTCTTTGATGATCTACCTCCTACCTAGTTTGTTTTTTAGTCCATGTATTTTGGCAGAGGCTTGGTCTGGTTGTATCTTCATAACAACCCTCTGGATAAACTCAAATGAATATTTCATTTCCAGAGTATACTGAAGATTGAAGCAATATATTAGTCCAAGAAGCATCGCAAAGCCACATCTTTCAGGTTGTGGAGCACAATTGTCTCCTCGACCACAACTGCCACATTGAAGATCTGCTGAGGAAAGGCATCCCATTCACCTTCGTAGCCTATGAGTAGACCAACTTGCATCACCTTCATCGAGAGTGTCTCCATGAGCCTTAAAAAAGGAGAAATAAAAGTGAGCTCAGTGTACTACAAGTACTTTTTCTCTACAAAGCTAATTAAGAGGCTTCTGCTATAAACATAGAAGCTAAAATCTACAGTTCACAGTGTAAAAGTGCAATGTGATGGAACATCATTTCAACTGCCTCTCTTTTCACAGTTTGAGCTTTATATTTATTTATATTATTTAATAGTTACATTTTCTTGCGGTTTTTGTTTATATTAAATGTATCATTCTTTATTGGAATTATTTTAGTTAAATTAAGGTAATTGTAAACATTACTTTTGAAGGAAAATTTGGGCACAGGGTGATTTGGGTTGATTTATGTTAAAATGTACAGTTACATAAAATAATTCAAGACAGTTATGATCTTACATCACACATCCTGATGACATTTTCCTGATTTTCGCCAGAAATGTAGTGTGATAGTCCCAAGAGAGCAGCAGTCCTCCTCCTCTCATTTGTGTCCTGCAGGACAACAAATGCAGTGGGATATAAACATTTGTAGCAAACAAATGGTGGCTAAATTATGGTCATCAGCATCTCCACTTACATCTTTCTCAAGGCAGTCCAAAAGGCCTTTTAGTGCCGGCTTCTTTCCAGTCCTGGATGCACCTTTGTAGACCTCCAGCAATGCCAGGCCATCAAGTCCATCCAGAAACAATGAAAGCAGGTCCATAGTGACAATTCTCTGGAACTCTGCCTGAATCTGAGGAGACACAGACATATAGAAAATATTCTACCAACAGTCTGCAACTGTGCATGTTGCCTTCTCATTGTAACTGGAAAACCTGCACAACTTACAAGTCCACTTCATCCAGTTGCAGCAAAACGGAAATCTTTGAAAATCTGTCTGTAATAGAGAACAAACATTTAGGTACATTATGAAGCAGGCCTTAATAAAGTAATAAGAACTGAGAACATGACAAAGAATAAGATGCACAAAATTACAACAGTCACGTTGCCCATAAACTACAAGCCTTGGCTTTCACAATTACAATATTATCCCTGAATTAATATGATAAAGACTTAAACAGTACTTCATTTAAATAAATAAACAACTTGAAATGTTCATCTTTGATTGATGAGGCATATTCAATCTAATAAATTCATGGGATGTATGTAATAATTACAGGGAAAGGTTAGTGTGCATCCACATAGAGCATTTTTGTGTCTACGTGCATGCCAAATATATCAATGAAAAAACTATTATTTGTTTTAACCAAACTTAAAAGAAATTGTACAATGGTTGTAATTGTTGATTATTTGCTTGCAGTTATTTTCCATAGACTATTCAGTGGATTGTTATTGTTTTTTTAGTAATAACTTGACTACCAATGAAAGCAGAAGTTTAGGAAAAATTATTGTTCATGTATAAATATTATTTATTTTATTATAATATAAATATCTAACAATTACAACCATTGCACATCTTATTTATTATTGTGGGTGAACAGTAACCTTTCCCTGTGTTATAATTACATACATCCCATTAATTTATTAGATTAAATAACAATAATCTCATCAATCAAAGATCAACATTTTTAAGTGCCTTGAGCACCGACTGTTCCCGCTGCTAGAAACGGCTGATATTAAGACACTTCAGTGCGCAAGTCACAGAACGAAATGCATTGTGGGACATGTAGTTTATGGGCACCATAGTTCAATAAAATAAACTAAATATATTCCTTTCTTTTCTATAAAATATTTTCTAAAAAGCAGAACTACAAATTTGTCTCCATTTCAAGAGTGGAACATAGAATTTGTACACAATATAAATGCTATTTCTGAACAAAGTTAGCATTTTACTCGTTCAATGGCGCGAGGCACCCCCTCTGTATCTGGGCAGGTTTAGCGTGAGCTGAACCAGAAAAACGTTGCAAGGATAGAATCACTTTAAAACTTGCTCGGTCTTAACAAAAAACAATCTTCAAGTCCCCTATACTTATCCACAAATGACATCCATTTCAAAGCCATGGCGGGGTGTAACAAGCTACAATTCTTAGCCGAACAGAGAGCCGGGACACGGCTAATTACTGGCAGGAACACACACAACCTCAACGAAACACGTTAATTTAGCTTAAATATTTAGCCGAACATAGCCGGTGTTCCGGATTAACTTCTTTCCCGATCAACTTGTTTCCCGATGGACTCGTTTCAGTGGGGTGCGTGGCTTTCGACTGAAATACCCATTTTGATCGCTTTCTTTTGTCGTTTACATACATCTTTTGGTATATTTGGCTTCTTAGGAACACGTTGATGCACATCCAGTACCAGCGTGTGAGGTTGTGATTACGATGGCGATATCCGGACGCGAACAGCGAGGACTACAACAAGACAAACGAGTTGCTCGAACAAATCATTTAAACCAGCTATTGTTGCCAGACTTATTACGGAATATCGTAGTTCATGTCCAAGTCCATCTGTGTATACCTTCAGACAGCCTCCAAGTGAAGCACACGGTGTTTACTCACAGTTTGAAAGCAGCGTGGAGAAGTCTTCATCTGTGTTAAACTGAGATCCTCCCAGGGAACTGGGACCCGCCCACGTTAAAATGTGACCCGCCCAGGTTAAATTGTGTTACGATTTCTGTGGCTATCTACCAGTGATCAGGGACGTCGGAACTATTTTCTGGGGGGGGGGTGCGGGATTTTTGCTGGGAGGGTCGGGGGGGAAACTCACACTATCAATGATTAACGCACTCGACACGTAGGCCTAATAGCCTAGGCCTATACATAACAGATATAGGCTACATAAACACACGCAGCATCTTAATTGTTACGAAAATGTATGAAACAAAATGAATTAATGAATTAATCAAGCCTTTATTAAGGAACATACTGTAGCCTAATAGGCGATAACATAGGCCTACAGCATTCAGAAAATCAACAGAATAATACAGCCTTTACGAACATAGTACAATGGGAGCCAGAGCCTTTTCTTATCAAGCTCCACTTTTGTGGAATCAGCTTCCAGTTTGTGTTCGGACGGCAGACACCCTATCCGTTTTTAAGAGTGCGCTTAAGACCTTCCTTTTTGATAAAGCTTATAGTTAGGGCTGATTAGATTCAGCCCCTAGTTTTGCTGATATAGGCTTAGTTTGTCGGGGGACATCTTACTTCTTCCTTCTCTCTGTCTATACCTGTGTACTCTCATGTTCCGATTAACCCAGCTTCCCCAAATTTCTTTCTTTTTGGTGTCTATATACGCCGGGATCCGGAGTCATGGATGATCCTGCGGTCCTGTGTCATGGATTGCGAGTCCTGGATCTTGAGTCGTGGCTGCGGTCCTGGATCATAAGTCCTAGATGGATATCCTCGTGGATTCATCTTCTTATTATACACACATGCATTTCAAAACATTTGGACTACCTATGTTGCAAATGTATTATCTTTTCAATTTACACACGGCATCTATTGCACGTCTGTCCGTCCTGGGAGAGGGATCCCTCCTCTGTTGCTCTCCCTGAGGTTTCTCCCATTTTTCCCTTTAAACTGTGGGGTTTTCTCTGGAAGTTTTTCCTTGTACGATGTGAGGGTCTAAGGACAGAGGGTGTCGTATTGTCATACTGATATTCTGTACAAACTGTGAAGTCCACTGAGACAAATGTAACATTTGTGATATTGGGCTATATAAATAAACATTGATTGATTGATTGATTGACATAGGCCTAATGGAACATTCAGAAAAATAACGGTTTACTTTGCGCTCGTAAGGGCTTTTAAACTGTTCCAAAAGTAGACCTTCTCTCCGTTGTTCTGCTGATAAATTCTTTAAGCAGGGTCGAGACATCGCATTCATCGAGAAGGTCGCTATGCGCATTCATAATGGCCAAATGAGTGAGTCTCTCCTGCTTAATAGTATTGCGCAGCCACGTTTTCAACCTGCGCAACGCCGAGAACGAGCGCTCGGATGCCGCGACAGAAATGGGCAGAGCCAGACAGAGCTTTATGAGCCTCTCCGCTTCCGACAGCATGGAGCGGGATTGGGGCTGCAAGGTGTGCAGAATGGCCAATACATCCTGAATGGTTTTCACTTCTCGCCCCCTACACACGTCGCTCAGGATGTCCAGCTCAAGGCTTAGCTGCTCTCTTGAAAAGGAAGGCAGTTCCAGGGAACCCACATCCACTCGTTTCCCTTGGGCCGCCTGTAGAACTGCCTGCTCTCGCCCTGCAGCTACGCGGAGTCCTTCCTGGTCAAAGCGCCGCTCCACCTCTGTGCGCACCAAGTCCAGGGCCTCAAACAATTCCCTCTTCCACAGGCTTGGATATTCTTTAATAGTTAAATATAACAGTTAAACAACAACCAACAAATAGTTTCCATATGGGCTGCCTATTTAAGCTGGGTGGGTCAACCTTAAATTTTCAATTTAAATTCAAATTATGAATATGGTTTGTTATGAAAGTAGGCCTATACGTTATTTAGTCAGTTGATACCGTTGTAATGAATTATTAATTGCAGGCTAATTTCGCAAATAAGCGTACATGGATGTAGTACATTATTATGAACTATGATATCGTTTTCTATGGATAGATCAAATCTGTCCACAAATGCTGGAGAGCACGCTCTGTGTGCGTATTTGTTGCATTCTTTCAACATTACAGACCGATGAGCTTTATGATTAATTTTAAAATACTGTTGGCATTATTTATTTATTTATTTAGGCCTATTTATTTACCCTCGTTCTCCAACTCCCGTTCCTCCTCCTCCGCTGTATGGCGAAAACGCGCTGGGGTCTTGCTGGTGCGCACTGGATGAGGAGGCTTCAAGTTGTAGCGCTCTGTGTATTGTTTGGTCTTGGCCACAAGGTCAGCGAAGGTGTCATCTTGTCTGAGTGTGTTCAGTCGCTGGCAAAGAAGTTTGGCAGCTTCCATTGATCCAAGGGCTGTGACTTTGGTGCCTTGCAGTGACCGAGCCACGGATTCACATGGCGTAAACATGGTAACGCAGGCAAACAAACCAAAGACTGTGCGCGTAGTGGTGCCCTTTTTGAGCAATCCTGCCACTTTGGCACGCGTCTCCCCCTTGACAATCCTGTCACTCTCCAAGGTCCTAAATGTCTGCAGCATCTCTCCATAGCATGCCAGCAACCGTGACAGTGCCACAACTCTGACGCACCACCGAGTTGGGCACAGGGCAAGCAGGTTGATCACTTCTCCACATCCAAAAAGAGACTGGTATAACGTTTTTCTCTTTGCTGAATCATTAATCACAACTGTGACTTCCCGAACAAAGTTCAGTGTATCGGCAACAAGGCGCACTTCTTTTGCCACTTCTTGCAACACTAAATCCAGAGAGTGGTTTGCGCAGTGGACAAACAAGGAGTCAGGACATGTTTCCTTTAATCTTGCCTGCACTCCCTTGAACCTCCCTGACATGTTGCTGGCTCCATCAAAACAGTAGCCTTTCAGCTTCTCCAGCGGCAGATTTAGCCGAACAAGGACATCTTTAATGCACAGAAAAAGCATCTCGGCGGTTGTGTCTGGAGCGTTGTAAAAGCCCAGAAAGAAATTCTG
This sequence comes from Notothenia rossii, assembly GCF_949606895.1. Taxonomy (NCBI): domain Eukaryota; kingdom Metazoa; phylum Chordata; class Actinopteri; order Perciformes; family Nototheniidae; genus Notothenia; species Notothenia rossii. The sequence goes on along the minus strand of NC_136902.1, from coordinate 35,666,462 downwards.
GACTTCAAGATTGGCATCTGCAAATTGTATACTGCATGAGAACTGTTCTTTTCCACTGACGTCGGTGGTCCCATCAGCAGTTAAGCCGAAAAAAGGACTTTCGGATGCTTTTGCTCCGATTTTCCTCTGGATGTCATGGGCAAACAGCTCCAGAACTTCATTCTGGATGCTGCCCGACATCCAATTGTCCCTCCTCTTCATCCAGTTTTGCAGGTCAGGATCAGCGCGTACCCTCTCGACCACTAGCTGCCACAACACCCCATCCCGATTTGCAGCTCCTCTCAGAGGGAGTCCCTGGCGCCCCAGGAATCTCACGCTGCTGAAAACGAGCTCCAGCATTTTCCGGGCTGTTATTTGTTCTTTAGCAGCAGCCTCAGACAAAAGCGCATTAATTGGCGTAGTTTTCAATGCAGCCAATCTTTGAGTCGCATCTAAATGAATGCGTGTTTTCTCGTGGTCTCTGATTTTCTCCTTTGCTTTTCTCCAGTTTGAAAAGCCCGTATCTTTCAAAAACGGACTGTCAGCTTGTTCTGACCCGACCAACTTGCGCTTGACAGCTGACCTGCACACACCACACACAATGCCATCACTGACCGCGATGTATTCCAGCCACGGCCACTCTCTGAACCAGGCGGCCTTGCAGGAACGAGTGAAGTTCTCACCCAACTTCTTGGCAGGAAAATTGTAATCCTGTGGTGGTTTGCATGATATTGCCTCTTCTTGGCTAGCACCGGGTGCTGGTGGTGGCGCTGGGGAGGGAGGACGAGGCCGAGGGCCGCCGGGCCCTTCGGCTGCCTGCTGCTGCTGTCCGGTTGCTGGCACATAGCCTCTAGGTGTCTCTCTCGGACGTTTAGCTGGGTCGGGCGGATTTGTAAAAAAATCTGAAATTCGTTTTTGAGACATAGGCTAGTTCTAGCTGGCGTAGTTGAACTCAAATCATGTAGCCTATGCATATGCTAAAAACAAATGAGAGCCGCGAACACAGCAAACATAAAAAAAATTCCCGCTACTTTTTTTAATTTTTTTTTACACATAGGCCAACGTCACAGTGAGCTGTCAGATGCAGTCTGCATAGCAACAGCTATGCCATGCCAGCCAGGCTGCTGTATTGAGCCAGGCAGGGTGCATATCACATCAAAAGATCTGTATTAAGAAATACATGTAAGTCAGACAAATTGAGTTTAAATTCAGAATCTTTATTTTTATTTTTTTAACGTAGGCTAATCCTGTGATTCCTGAGGCTGACGGGAGGGGGTGCTGCCGCACCCCCCGCACCCCTAGTTCCGACGTCTATGCCAGCGATCATGTTTAATATGAAAGACTAACCACACATGTATCCCTTATAAAAACGGTATTGTGCAGCACTCATCCAGATAAAATGTGACTGTTACCTGGTTTTGCAAAGATAGCAGCAGAAATGTCATTGGTGATATTTAGACTTTAAAATGCTGCTTGGTCATGAATGTTGGTGTCGGCAAACAATATTACAAATCCTCTATTCAAACATAATATTCAATGTGCAACGATATGAAAATAACAAAAAAGTTCATGCTGGACTCAAACCCGAGTCCCAACAGTAAAAATTAATCATGCCCTGCGCGTTACGAGTGCGCCACGAATCATCACGTCTTAATAAATCACCACAGCTCATTTTGTTACATTAACATTGTCAACAAGTTCTAGAAAAATGCAACCCGACATCATATTGATAATAATATATGATACAAATGTAAGACTGACAACAATAATAGTTAGTAAAGGATTTATTGATGTGAATGTTTTGAACAGTGAACACTTAACACAGAAATCGTAACAGTTTAACATGGGCGGGTCACAGTTTAATATAGGCGGGTCACATTTTAACCTGGGCGGGTCCCAGTTCCCTGGGAGGATCACAGTTTAACACAGATGAAGACTTCTCCACGCTGCTTTCAAACTGTGAGTAAACACCGTGTGCTTCACTTGGAGGCTGTCTGAATGTATACACAGATGGACTTGGACATGAACTACGATATTCCCTAATAAGTCTGGCAACAATAGCTGGTTTAAATGATTTATTCGAGCAACTCGTTTGTCTTGTTGTAGTCCTCGCTGTTCGCGTCCGGATATCGCCATCGTAATCACAACCTCACACACTGATACTGGATGTGCATCAACGTGTTCCTAAGAAGCCAAATATACCAAAAGATGTATGTAAACGACAGAAGAAAGCGATCGAAATGTGTATTTCAGTCGAAAGCCACGCACCCCACTGAAACGAGTTGATCGGGAAACAAGTTGATCGGGAAACAAGTTAATCCGGAACACCGGGACACGGCTAATTACTGGAACGAACAAACAAAACCTCTCTAAATTAAGCTACAAATATAGGCAGTTACCATTTAAACCTTTTAAAAATTCGTAAGCGTCATACATAAGAGTAAGAATACTTGAAACTTATTTATTTAATAAAAGTTTAGATAATCATAATCCTGTAAAGTTAGCTTGGTTAACCGACATTTTCACAACACTGCCCTGAAGTAAAATCTCTTTTATAAACATTCAAACACCAGTTAGGTGTGGATTTAACTCCATTTAGCTACTTTTCGTTTTGCCTGAAACCATTAAATATGCAACCACTCACCTGACTTTGCCTGTCCGTCAGTGGTTCATCAGCCGAAATCACTGTCATATCGCTTCACAAAAACGTATTCATCCGCCGCTTAGCTTTTCGTAGTCATCAATCTGTCAGGTGGAAGTTCTTCTTTTGATAATGGCGAATCAGCTCTGTGGTTCACTTGCTGTATATCGTAAAAAAATGAAAAACTCATGTCCCTGTTAAATGCATTCAATTAATGAAAACAACTATGAGACCGGGACTATTTTCACCGGGCAGGAATATGACAACACTACTGCCATGTTAAGAGGCCATGGAAAGTTTCAGAACATTATTACACATCACAACTCACTGTTCAGTCAAATTGACTTAATAGAATGTAGAGCTGATTGAACTGGCTTACAGAGCTGAGTTGAAATAATAACAACTTATGAAATTAAGTAGAAATGGCATAAATTGATATGTTAAGTGAAAGTAACTTAAAGACAAAAGTTTCAATAACTTCATGATCAAATCCTTTTTTACAGCGGCTCCATAATATAACTGGCAAAAATGTAAGAATTTCATGCATCGGCCTACAGTGGGAAAATGGTTTAATCTGTTGGAATAGAGTATAAATATCAAATATCACAACTTTTCTTCTAAATGAAATGCTGACATTACAAAATGCATGGTTTAATGTAATGTAAACATTTACATTATTATTATGATTATTTAATATATAAAGACTATATTTTCAAATGCTCTTCAAAGCAGTTTCTGTCAACTACGAAAGGCAAAAATCATTTCTGTATTTGTGAATGAAGCGCCATCTCCTGGTTAAAACCTGAAATTGAAAATCTGGCAACGCCCTCTTGGAAAATAGTGGGAGGGCTTAACATTCCTCTATACTGGTTTTAGGCAGGTCGTAGGCAGGAAGCTGGAGTCTGAAATGAAGTGCTACATCTGTACAAGGCTCCCAAATTCAAACAGAGGTTAACAAACAGAGGAACTCATTAGAGTTTCTACAAAGGCTTTACAGGAAATGTGATTAGAGCAGCATGCCGAGGGAAGTAGCAACTGCAAAGTGTGTAGACAGAGAGACAGCGGAGAGAAAGGAGTGGCACTGATGAATATCTATCTTAATAGCTTAGAAAATATGAATGACAAGAAGAAGTTTCTCTTGTTAAACAGCAGAAATATATTTTAAGCTTAAAACCAAAATGTGTAGCAGCAGCAAACAAAGGAAAATATAGGAATAGTCCACTGCCTATAAATGTTTGTGTGGATATTTTGCCTTCTAGTGATCGAACAGCCTCAGAGAGAAATCAGGAAGGAAAAACACGACAGGCAGAAAAGGGCCCTGAGTCAGATTTAAATCCAGGCCCCTTTAGCAAAATTGCAGCCTTTGAAAATGGGCCTCAGGCTCTACAAACATGAGGTACCGTGGTGACCCAGATTTGATTTTTCGATCATTATTGACGCCACAAAAATGAGAAATAAAGCTACCTGTTAAGCTCCATTTGTAGGGTATAAGTATCCATGCAGGAGAAGAAAGCTTTTCTCTCACCATCATTGTCTCAACAAGCAAGGTCTAAGTGCCTTATTCAAGGGCAAATCACATGTTGTTCCAATTGGAGTACTCCAGTAAGTTCCTACTTGGTACAAATATAACTGATTGTGCAGTACCTTATGACATATAGATGTAGCTCCTTTCTTGTCCTTGCGACCACTAACTTTTAATGTTCACCCATTAACACACATCCATACAGCTGCAGGGGCTGGATGGCTTTATCCGCAGAGACATGGCTGCCAGATATCAATGTTAACCAGTTTCCCTGTACACCAAGTGCTTTATCACTTGTTAGCAGATCAATGGCTGCTGCTGATGCTTACATTTTAATATCAAGTGCTTGCAAAATCAAAGAAAACAAAGTTATTATTTTTGCGAACCTGCTGTGTTCAAGACAACATTTTCACAATGCACTGTAGTTTTTCTTTAGAGATTATAGTGTGGGGCAGTTTTCCATTCACTGTGCTCTGTTCTGACTGTTTTCCGTCTCTTGTCACCCAGCCTTTGTTTTATCCATTCCCATTCTGCCTGTGTCTACAAAAAAGTTTAAGAAACATAGATTAACATGTTGTTCCCCTTGGGTGTCCTTTTTTGTGCTCAACTTCAATATATAAGGTTTTTAGACGTTTAAGGAAAATTGAAGTGCACATGCGTTCAATTTTTTACCTCCCGTCAGTACATTTTTGGCTTGCATAGGGATGAACGTAGCCCCGCCTGGGAAGCTGTATTCAGTTATCTTCATACATCCATGCCTCACATTCAAATGACTCACTACCGCTAAGCTAAAGGCTGCTAATGTTCTCACTTGTTTGCAAACGTCATTTTTATTACATTACATGTTACTTGTTAGACGCTTTTATCCAAAGCAACTTACATACTCAATACTGTGGACAATGGGGGAGAAGTGTCTTGCCCAGGGACACAACGACATGCTGACTGCAGCAGGGTTTGAACCTGTGCTCCCCCTGATCCGAGCACCAACACACTACTTCACTGCGCCACAGCCTCCCTTTTATGACACACATAAACTCAAGACTTCACCGTAGAACAACATGTTAAGATCTCTTCAGCTTGTGTTCACTAAAGACCTTATTTCAGGCATTTAACACAAAAAAAACACTGACTTTGAGACAAGCAAGCCGACTGTTGTAGTGCTGGATTGCTGACTCATTTCCGGGTTTTAGGACTCATTCCTGCACCACCCTAAAGTCTGATAGCATTAGCCAGCATTATAAAGATGATTTTCTACTTTTCTAATTGGCGGTTTTTATTGGATAGAGTTTTAGATATGTGGGTACTTGCAAACACCTTATAACGAAAGCAACATAATCATAACACACGTATGTAGGACATTTTCCAGTTGAATGCTGCAGTTTAAAGTGAAGGGAAGTGTTCAATCATCCCTAAGCATGGTACAGTCTAGAATGCACAGGGCTGTAAGTGGATATGATTGAAACCCCGGTGGGAGAAGAGCCCTGGTAGCATTAATTCTACTCTGTGCCAAATAAGCTGTAAAGGGAACCGGCATAAAAATGGAACGGCATGCAAAACAATCTCAATGAACTTCAACCAGACAGAAACACTGCTTTTTATTTCTTAACTCCACCCAGCGGATTCCAGCCAAAAACCCAGCGGATCCCAGTGGCTGGGATTTTAACACTAGAACCGCCAGAGGTAGCTGTATACCTAAAACCGCCAACGGGTAAAATGTACCCGCTATTGATTTTCAAGGTACAATGTTCTTTTATTTATCATACAGAACAGTGAGTTTTGATCGCACAGGTCCATCTTTATTCAAGTGGCACGTAACCTGCACACATGCATTACGTCCTCAACGTGAGCTCAGTCATCCAGGATCTTGTATTCTCCAAGATGTTACACTATCTATAACTATCCATCTGTCTATCGCTCTCTCTATCCATCTATCAATATATCTATCCATCTATCTCTCTCTTTCAATCTATTTCTCTATCTATAAGGAGCCGCAGTAGACCAAAGGCGTTGCTACAGCAAAAACGTCATGTTTACGCTGCATTTTCTATGAGGTAAATATTACCCGCTGATGGATATAGGTATAAATGGCACCTTTTGGGGCGATTTTTTCAATCTGACTTCATATTGACAATTGTTAAAAACAGAGGGTGTTACATAACACACTTTCAGGAAAAGTCACGGTCTGGGAGACTTTAATATGTTATTGAAAAAAAGTTACATACAATCAAAAAACAGCTGCGGGTAAAATGTACCCGTTGGCGGTTCTAGTGTTAAAGCCCTCCCACTATTTCCTGAGAGAGCGTTGCAAGATTTTCAATTTCAGGATTTAACCATGAGATTGCGCTTCATTCACAAATACAAAAAGACAACTGGGTGAACTTTGGTCTTCAGTTTGTTTCATGTACTTTCAGTACTTCAGTAATGTTTGCAGCTCTGCAGTTGTGTTTGCTGAAGAGCATTTAAACACATATTTGTTATGGTTTTCACAGGCTACTATAACGAAAAAACATCAATATTTTAGATCTAATAAAGTATATATAATATTATTATCTCAATTGTAATTCAATAATATATAGTCTTTATATATTAAATAATCATAATAATAATGTAAATGTTAACACTTCTTTATATTTTATGCTCATACTTTTACCTTTACAATTGTTTGCTTTAACCTGTTCAACCCGGAGGCCCCCGCCTGGTTTTTCTTTTCTCACAAAACTGTGTCTCAGGCAGTGGCGGCCGGCCCATAGGGGTGCTAGGGGCGCGGCCCCCCCTCTTCCCACATGTTTGATTGTCATTAAAAATGAAAAATAAATACAAATATATATTTCCCCAAATTTTAATTTAAATTTTTAAAGAAAAAGGTAAATATTATATAGTTGGTATCAGTAAAATGTATAATCTACAATAAAATCTCGTTTAAAATTGTTTTACGATGTCTAAAGTTACTGATAAGTCACATGTTTCCTGCCTGGCAGCAGCGTGTATCATTACCCTCTCTCGTCCGGGCGTTAGAAAAAGGAGCCCTCAGCCAGAGCAGCTGCAGCCAAAAAGCTGACTGTTGCTATCTGTAAACTATGCTGCCGAAACATAATTTCAGCCAATCAGCGTCGTCAGATCTGATGCTCAAAGGGCGCCCTTTCAGCGCCCTGACCTGTGAGTTGTTTAGACTCGTATCCAAGGTGACGCTACAGTAGGGGATGGCTGCGTCTGCAGGTGGAGACTCCGGTGCTAGTGGATTGCCGGAGCTGTAGATTAACATTTGCATGCTTATTGTAGTTGTAAGGGGAATGCCTGTGGCACCATGGAGCATATGTGTGGGCTGGACCTGTATTTTACAGGAAAGGAGTGATCAGAGGGTCAAGTTGTCGATTCTTGTTCAGTTTTCATCTTCCTCACCCTCTCAGACTTTGAGTTGCGCGCGCTGCTAAAGATATGCGCTACCATGGAAACCAAACAATGGTGTAGCTGTATTAAAGTCCGAGTGGAAACAGTCGTCAGTAAATCTGATTTTGTCAGAAATCGGGAGAAATGCGGGAGTCTCCCGTGAAAATCGGGAGGGTTGGCAAGTATGACACACACACACACACACACACACACACACACACACACACACACACACACACACACACACACACACACACACACACACACACACACACACACACACACACACACACACAATGTTTGTATTTAGTCTCCTGATTTTAAATGCCCAAGTATGGTTTTGTCACCATTTCCATAGCCCCACCAAAAATATTTTCCACCAGCCGCCACTGGTCTCAGGGTTTCCTAAACATTTAAAAACCTATTAATGTGCCATACCAACTCAACGGGAAGAAACTCAGCTAACTGATGATATTAACAATTTTTACCGAAACAAAACAAGAGTCTCAAAAGAAGCGTCTAAATGACCCCTGAGCGAAAAAATGCTAACACACTTAGCACAGAACTCTAGGTATAAATACCCTTATTACATATCGGATCTGCACAAACAAGATCCAATCGATTAGCAAGCTGAGATTTCACAGATCGTAGGGGTATAAGTATCATCACTGAGCAATCTGAACTCGCGACAGGGGAAGCAAACACAGACATCACAACACGGAGCTTTGCGGAGCAAAAACGAGACATTGTCTTACCTTAGCTGTTGTTCTGATCAAAATTTGTGTTCAATGGCATTAAAATGATAAGAAAAAACGCTGCTGAAGGTTAATCCAATGTGTCTGTGTCACTTTGAAATGATTACTGATAATCCATCGTCATATTTATGGCAAAAACTAAGTTTTCATATACAGCTATAATGATAGCTACGAGTGCTTCCGGTTTTAGGCATTCTGGCTGTGCATCAATCTATTCACCAATGGATAATGTTTAGATGGATTTTAGGAACATCCCCTTGATTCTATCGGCTCTATTGGTTCTAACCAGTGGCGGCTGGTGGAAAATATTTTTGGTGGGGCTGTTGATATAGTGAGTAAAACAATTTTTTGGGGGAGAAATGACCCCTTAAATTGGGACTTCTGGTGATGTAATGGCTCCATAAAATCGTGGTTCTTGGGCCAGGAACAACCAGGCTGAGTCGGGCTGAGTATGCTAAACTAACTGCGGTCAAGCCAGCCTCCACTCGGGAAAACTTAGTCAAGCCAGCCCTCACGTGATATTGCGGTGCGCGAATATCCTATGCATTACGGTAGAGTAAAAAAAAAATCATCCCTCTGTGTTTAGATGAGAATAAAACAAAAACTGTCCAGTATCAAGGACTCATTTTACTTCAGGTTGATAGCAGGACATCCCATCTAGTCACTCAGAAGAAATCAGGACATTCTGATGTAGAGTTTCAAAATAAAAGACCTTTGAAATCTCTATTGTATGAGCTATCATCCCTGTTTTTAGATGAGAATAAAACAAAAACTGTCCAGTATCATAGATCCATCTCACTCCAGGGTGATAGCAGGACACCCCATCTAGTCACTCAGAAAAAATCAGGACATTCTGATGTAGATTTTCAAAATAAAAGACCTTTGAAGTCTCATATATGAGCTATCATCCCTGTTTTTGGATGAGAATAAAACAAAGACTGTCCAGTATCATAGATCCATCTCGCTCCAGGGTGATAGCAGGACACTCCATGTCGTCACTCAGAAAAAATCAGGACATTCTGATCTACAGTTTCAAAATAAAAGACCTTTGAAGTCTCATATATGAGCTATCATCCCTGTCCCCAAAGGTCTTTTATAGTAACAATAGTAACAATAGTAACAATCATTTTACATCAACACTGAAGCTACATAACGGAAATCCAATCATGAAAGCATGTCAAATATGTTACACCGACATTTTAATAACATATAAAACTATTTCGGAAAATGTACCATTAGCTAGCTAAATGTATGATTATTCATTACCACATGCATCTAGTTCGGCAAATGTTGCAATGAATGATCAACAGTACCATCTGAAAATACAGAAGAGGCTGAAAGTATCACGAAATTTCTGAAAATGAATGTTGACCATGTTTAATAAAAGTATTCAAGAAAAGGAAAATTCACACTTTACAGACACCATTGAGATTTAATCTAATTTAAAATAGTTTACAAAAATTGTGCTTCTTTATTTAATCTTGTGTTTGCAATATTTTGGATTTGAATTATATAAATGTGTCTCAAACAGTACCATAAATGTAAGCAAAATAAGTGTTATAATGTATTAATACAATACTATATTATTACACTATTTATGCTAGGTGTTTATGCTGTTAAATTGAGCATATAGTTCCACTGTAATTACCTAAGAACATACCGCATCTCTGTAGTAATGGCACCGTTTGAATTGGATCAGGTCAGTTTTTGTTTGTGTTGAACAGTTTCAGAGAAATAGCGTAACTGTAACCATAACTCAATCTCACTCGTGCCTGTGTTCGCACAGCGCCAGAGGAGAGGGGGAGACACGGTGCTGAGACCCCGCTGAGTGAACAGCGAAGGAATAAATTACAATATAATAGATTGGTGTAGATTTCCCAATTTCCCCCTGATGATCTCGATAACTCGCTAGATTTTTCACTAGTCGCTTTTTATAAATAAAGTCGCTAAGAGTGTCTGAAAAGCTAGTAAGTCCAGCGAGAAAGCAAGCCGTGTGCGTGTGCTTCAGTGGGTAGAGTGGGTCTGCCGTAACTTTAAAGTAATTTGGAGGGGGGGGGGGCTCTGCCGCAGCACGTTAAACCGTGTGCGACCGTTATTAACATTTTCACAGAACAGAAGACACACTTACTGGAGCCCGCTGCACTGTAGGCCAACGCTGTAAATACTTCTGTATAAATTAGCTCCTGTCTCTTTAGCTTTATTACAAGTTGACGGGAGTTCTGCGTTAGCTTTAGCATTAGCCATTGTGTTAAGTGTGGAGACGATATAAGGGGGCTGCGGGAGAATAACCCAAATCTAACAAATTCAAAGTGATGACTCTTTTTCTAAAGGTTTACCTCAAGTACGAGCAAAAAGTATGCTGCTTTAAAACTACTCTGAGAAGTAGTTTTGGAATCGAAAAAGTAACTTACGCCTACGTTTCTGCACAATTGTGGGTGCCTGCTTGTGAGTGAGGTTACCCATAAAAGACTCAGCACATATATTATCTCATTATTTAGATTAAATATTTAAAAAAAAGACCAGTGCCTAAACTGAACTGAACTCCGACAGTCCTCCTCTGCCTGCCTGCACTAAGGCCAGGAGAGATGGACAGACCTGAGCATTATGATAGAAAATGGCTGCGCTTATCTCATGCGCTTTAATTACTCTTTGCATTTTTTTGGTTGGATATAAACTCAATTTTGGTGTTCTGTGTTCAATGAAAATAACATTAAATCTAATATATAATACAATCTACTGATCTCCATTATCCAGCAGGTATTCAATGCTACCCACATGTAGCAAGCTAGCTTCTAGCTACCACTTATCTGGCTAGCCATAGCTAGCTTGCCGTTTACAACAAAAAACGGAGCAAAATATAACACTGTGGTTTCAAATATTCTTGTCGATATTATGAAAAGGCATTACTTGGAAACAGGGTACGTTCTAAACTACTAGAGACTACTAAACTACTAAAATACTTACCAAAGAATAGACTTTCCCCAGTCAGTTTCCAGAGTCAGTGTCAGAGAAAAGGCGGCAAAAGAAAGAACGGATGTTGCGCATGCGCAAAGGGGATGTGCAAAGGGGCGGTCGCCAGATGAAAACAATTCATTTTGAGTTGATCTGTCCTAAATACATTTAATAAGTGAATTGATTAAAGTATTTTGTGTTACACTAATGAACTATACTTAGGTTTATTTCTTAATTAAAAATATTTAATAAAGCGAACATTTGTAAATTGTGTCAAGTCTAAGAAGGGCTTCAATCGTTTTTATGAGTGTAACACTTTATTTTGATAGTCCATCTGTTGACACTATAATAGGGTGACCATATTTTGATTTCCAAAAAAGAGGACATGCTGCCCCCAGCCTCGAGATACTTAATGATACTCAACGTTTACTCAAAGATGCCTTATTGTTTTAAAGTATGCCTCCTCTGTATGGATATACAATTATTATTTATATTATTTTACTGTATATAACACAATAATATCTCTCTATAACCAAAGACACACCAAACCAAGGTTACTCAACAATCAACATGCTTTATTATACCTAAAATTATCTCTGACAAATCTCAAATGCACAAGAATAACTTAAACATCAATCTGTAACAAAATAATAGCTCTCTTTTCAAGTCTTACTTGACAAAAATAAATAACAAAATATATGAAATAGTAGAAAATAGAAAATCCAGCTTTAACAAATAATCTCTTTGTATCTTGTCAATGTAAACAATAAAACAGTAACCTCACAAAGATACTAATGTAATTATTTTAAAAGTGCACTATGCAGTTTTGGATTTCACATTTGCATAATTTCCATTAGTGAACATAACCTAACATAACATTTGATTACCTAAATCAAACCAAACACATTTTGAGGCACCATGAACCAAATATAAGCCTACTTTAAATGTTTGTAAACACAATTCCAGGCCCTGTCATTGTAAACAACCACAGTGAAACGACAACTTTTCACATATTTCTAGCTTCAAACAGTTTTCTAGGGTCCCAATTTAAAATTAAAAGTTTAAAGTTTCTCTCCCACGGCTACATAGCTTTCTCTCTCTGCATAGCTGCATACTTCAATCTTCTTTATCCTGCTTTTCTTCTTCATCCTCCTTGTCTGCCCATCGATATTTAGCTGTGGAGCTGATCTTTCCCAGCAGGTTTCGGTTGCTCAACAAATAAGCATGAAAGTCTTTGCAAGACATGTCTTTCAAATTGTATTGCACAAATAGAATCCCCTTCAGTGACTCAACAGACAGCTGGTTCCTCTCCTTGGTCCACTGGCTCTGCATCAGTGAGAAAACCCTCTCAACATTTGCATTGTGAGAGGAAAGTGCAAAGACAAACTGTGCAATCTTCAGTAGTTCTGAGTAACATGCAATGCTTTTGGCCTTCTCAAAATATTTGGTCCACCTCTGGTGCACCTGCAGGCCACTGAACTCCTCATCACGGTTGCACCTTTCTGTGAATCTCTTCAGATTGATGACCTGGTCAAAACACTTGACATCATCAATTACCACCCCCTTCTCTCCTAGGAACTTGATGCAGGCCTCCACATCATTCCACTCTGGTGGCTCACTCAGATCCATCCACGTGAATGTGGAGAACTCCTCCATGGGAGTCATCCACTTCTCCAGATACTCCAGACATGTACTGTACAGGCCTTGCACATCAGCACAGAACTGGTCATATTCCTTACCAAGTCCATCACTACGCTTTTGTGCCAGTAGTCCCTTAACTTTAAGGGACATGAAGTTGTTGCTCTTGCGTTCAAGAAGAATGATGTGGATGCTGTTCATTATTTTCTTTACCTCCATAATGGAGTTCTTCTCCTTTTCCATGTCTTGAATGTGGGTGTGGAACGCAGACATGAGTGAGTGCATGTGCCAGAGGTAGATCTCACTGAATTTGTTTACAAAAAACTTCTTGATCACTGTGGGTGGTTTTTGCTGAGACAGAAAGAATGTCTTTAAGGCTGGAAACATCTGTATCATCCTCTCAATGCCTGGGAACAATGACAGCCACCTTGTCTTGCTGTGAGAAAGCATCCTTCTGTATTCAATGTCAACAAAATCACAGTACTCCTTCAGGCTCTCAGTGCGCACAGTGTAAATGTGGAAGAACTGGTAGATTTTGAACATGATATTCTCAAGGTCAATATCTATTTTGTCTGCCCCATGATGAACACAATTATTCAATATGTGTGCTGGGCAACCCACACCGATCAGAGTGTTCTTCAGCAGCAACCTCTTCAAATTTGCAAACACATTCTTTCCCCCTTCATCACGTAGGATTCCTCCAAAGTTTGTGTTGCAATTGTCGCCAGTAAATGCAATGCATTTTTCAGACAAATTGTTTTTTGCCAATGTTTCAATGAGATATTGTGCAATGGTTTCTGCTGTCTCATTTGGTGTGTCTTTAAACTCGATTAATTTTGTTTGCATGCCACCCCTCTTCCAGTCAAAGTACTGGATTATGATTGGGAATATTTTCACTGCTCCGTGGTTACTCCCGTCTGTAGAAACACCACAGTACTGGATTTCTTTAAGTGCTTCATGTGCGACATCAATCGAGTGGGGCGCTATAACATCATTGACAATGGCTTCGGTTTTAGTGCGCGCACTACTGAATTTTTTGGCAGTGTCAGAGTCTGGAAATGCTTTTTTTAGCAAGGCACTTGTGCAATCCATAGATCTGTAGCTGTTGTGATGTTTCACAGTGTGAAATGCAAACGCACCCTCCGCTGCATTTACAGCATCCTCTGTTTTGCCTGGTCTAACAAAGAAGTCTGTCAACTTTGCCGACAAACTCTCACCTTGCACAGCTTTCCTATGTTTGTCTGTGTCCATGTGCGCTTTAAGATCGCCTGCACCTTTATTGGACACACACACGTATGTGCAAGCTTTGCACACGGTGCACTCCGCCTCCCATTTGTTCCGACCGGGCCGGTACATTTGGAATTTCTTCTGCAATTCATCTGTAAAAGTACATTTGCGCTTTGGCATTGTGAATGTGAGCGGCGGTCCGCTCTGTCCCCTTCCTCTGTTTGTGTGTCAGCGTAGTTGTAGAGCCGCCCACAAAGCTTCAGACTCAGGTTTTACGTCACACACGCAACAGAGTACCGTAGTATTCTGTGCAATTCGCCAGTCAATTTAAGTACATGCAAACGGTCCGCGAAACCCGGACATTTTCATGAATTTATAAACCCCCCCCGGACGACCCGGACAGGGCGTGAAAAGAGGACATGTCCGGGCAAAAGAGGACGTTTGGTCACCCTACACTATAAGTCATCAGTTGACATTCAACAACACTATTTCAACAGACAGGTAACATGGATTCAACTAACTGCCAGTATAATATACAGTAAGGTCTCAAGTGTTGATCTATAGATTTTACAAAAAGTGTCTGTTGACTGTCAACATGTTTTTTGCAACAGCGTATTAACCGATATTCAACCTTACTATCTGTAGATTGTGTCAACGTCTTCAAAATTGACAATCAACTACTCAAAATCAATCTGTCAGTTGAAAGTCAACAGGGTCATGTCGACTATCTGTTAATAATATCAGTGGTGTAGTGTAGTGGGCGTTGGACGCGGGGGTACACCGTACCCCCACTTATTTGGAGCATGATCTCTTTTTCAATAGTCTAATACAGGGGTCGGCAACCCCTGGCACGCGTGCCAGCAACGTAACCAGTGGCACACTAGGAATAAGTGGAATAAGTGTGCAAAAATATTTAAATTGTATTTTCGGATCCTGAACGAGACCGTCGCCAGAGCGCGTCTCCCCGTTACCTGCAGAAGGAAGCCATGCACGTAACCCAGTCCCGCTCTCTTTAACTCCAGGTGACTTTCTGCCGCTATCCTCTGTGGTGCAGTGCTGATCGTTTCACCACGGAGTAAAGCACTTCACTAATTGCAGTACCCATAAGGAGCTGTACAAATGCCGCAGTTTTTGCGTGGCTGTGTATTTAGTTGAAAGCTCAGTGGCGATCTGCTCATCTCTCATCGAAATAATATGCTACAAAGGGGCGGACTGGCCAACTGTGTGTTGAACTTTCCTGTCGGCACCCAGACCGTAGTCGAGGAGGGCAGAACCAACAAGCTTCAGGTTCAATGACCCACTTTAGCTTAAATGACTGGAGAGAGGCGAGCTCTTCTTGGGAGGCCGTTGCATTTATTTAGCTGTTCTTCTGTTTCACAAAATACATCACAGACCTCTGTTTTTCTGCTGCCTCGTTTCACTTCCAGAAACATACACGTTCCCTCACTGTCACTCTACCATCCACAAACACACATGCACAAGCCACACCCCCCCCCTCTCTCTCTCTCTCTTAAAGGGACAGCGACCTCATCTCACTCTGCATGAACCTAATATCATAACATGTGTGCTGTGGAAAATCACAGAACGGACGATCGCCCTTATTATTATGCCGTCTAAACCAATTGTTTAAATGTGTTTGTTAAATTCGGCATCATGTAAGTTGCACTGACATGATGTCCACATAGGCTGATAGTTGACGAGCGTCAAGCTCCTCAACCCCCCCCCCCCCCTGTTGATAATTCTTGATCTCGATTTTTTTTTTTAAATGGCACTTCATATGAAAAAGGTTGCCGACCCCTGGTCTAATACATATAAAATGATTGCCAGTATTATCAGTTGCAAGTGTGTATTTGTTGTAATAATGACAACAACATAATACATTTCACAGTAATTATAATAAAAACTAAAAACGATTTCCTTAAAAAAGTATGATTCATCATCACGCTCGTGACCCCGCGGCGGGGTTCGGGTGTGTCAGTGAAGAGCTGCCGATTTTGCGGCAGCTCTTTCCCTCAAGAACGCTAACGAAGAAACTCTAAAATGGCAGGCAAACATTTTTTACTTGACTTCTTTTCTAAAAAGAATATCATTCACAAGAAGAAAGAGGCTAGCAGCACAGAAGTAACAAGTGAAGCTGCTACTAGTACTACATCATCAGAAGAGCCGCCTAAAGACGTGGATAATGCTAACGTTAGCTGCGCTATCAACGTTCCCC
Organism: Notothenia rossii; assembly: GCF_949606895.1. NCBI lineage: Eukaryota > Metazoa > Chordata > Actinopteri > Perciformes > Nototheniidae > Notothenia > Notothenia rossii. The sequence continues at coordinate 35,650,146 of NC_136902.1, read as the reverse complement.
TGGCTAGTTTAAGCTCACCTTTCCCAGAGATATAGACGGAGGAGATGTGGCGGAGGAAACAAGAGGTGTGTGTGTGTGTGTGTGTGTGTGTGTGTGTGTGTGTGTGTGTGTGTGTGTGTGTGTGTGTGTGTGTGTGTGTGTGTGTGTGTGTGTGTGTGTGTGTGTGTGTGTGTTTGAAGCAGCGCTGTCTGCTTATTTGCAATAGGCTAGGCCTAATCAGAATAATTTCAAGTCCAGATTCAATGTTGTTTGCATAAGTAGGCTATATTCTTCGTTTCGTTTATTTAATAAGTTAATTTCAGGATAACTTTGGGAATTTTGTTTTTTTGTTATGAGTTTTAGAGAGAGAGAGAGAGAGAGAGAGAGAGAGAGAGAGAGAGAGAGAGAGAGAGAGAGAGAAACATAAATAAATAGTTTATGTGCCAGTGTGTCCATGGTTTGTGTGTGTGTTGAGCGCAGCACCGTCTGCTTTTTGCAGTACAGTAACTAAAGTAGGATTACGCATACCGGTAGTTTCTGTGGACCTGTCTGCCCGTTTTGTGAGTGCACTGCGTGTGCGTGCACACTTGTGTGGCATTGTTTGGAGCTAATTAAAACAGCATCCCCCCAGTAAAAAAATCCCCACTACACCACTGGATAATATGTTGAGAGTCAAGATGCCAACTAAAGATTACATAAATCATTAGATGACGATCGACAGATAAGCAATTAAAGTTTTGTTGATCGTCAACTAATCTATCGGCATACTTTTAGTAAGCATTCTCGACTAAGAGTTTTTAGGCATGTGTTAGGACTTTTCAATTAAAGTGAAAAACAGTTGATAACAGTAGAAATTCTATAACCTATCAACAGAACACATACATTCAGCCACTAATTATATGCAACAGACATGGGAATAAAGCAAAAATATTTTGCACAACTGATCACGAACACTAACTGAAGTCAATACCAGGCTATAAAGCACGGTAAAACAAACACTATAAGTTAGGCAGCATATCAGAGACAGAAAGCTTTTTTATTTTAAGGATATACTACAAATATAGTCAAAACACTGAACATGGTCAAAAATAAAGTTTGAAACACATTATCTACCAGCTGGTAGTCAATACCAGGCAAACGAAAATAAATCACTGCACTGCAGATTTTTACAGTTTAATAACTATAAATAAAATAAACAACGAAACTTGACCAACAGAAAAACATTACATTATTGATCTACCCTGAGGTCAAGGTCAACCGTTAAAGGTATAATATGTAGGAATTTCCTAAAAAACAATGTATAGATATTTAAATATGTATGATCCACTACAGGTGTGTGATGGTGTCTGTATCTACAGAGACCCTGCCCTCTGCCTCCATTTTCTCTTCTCCTTTTATTTTGCTGTGTTCAGGACGTTTATGGGCGTCAGCAAAGAGCCTTTGGGCCCATTGTGTGGGTCTAACCCCCAGCCAATTACCAGGGTGTGCAGCTCGATCAGTAAACAACAGTAATTAGGGTGCAGAAAGGTCCGAAACTGATCTGTGGTTACCATCCCTTATGTCCTTGATAAGTCTTCCAAGTACTCCATGTTTATATTTTCTTGCTAACCAGTAGGTCCACTCTATGAAGGAGAGCTGTTTTTTAATGTTTTCAGAGAACGATTCCCATACGCCATGTACTTTAAACCGGCACGGCATCGTTTACAATTTGCGAGCGTGTTGTTGCCAAACGTTTGATTTGTAGGTATTTTTCGGTGTGCTGTGTTTCTCTTTCTCCTCGACTTCCATGTGTATTGATAACTGAGACTCTCAGCCTCCGTAGTGCGAAGCAAAGATCAAAGATCGTCTCTGCTGAGTGCTGACGGGATGAGGGGATATTATATGAATGAATCGTTTTTTTACTGATGCAAAGATGCTACAATCGATGCATCGCGAGTTCAACCCAAACTGTAGCCGATGTGCACTCTTTCAACCGGTGCACTCACATCTTGAACGTTTATGCCGGTGCACCGATGCGAATCGGTGAATCTTAACGTCCCTAGTGTCCTGGGTCATAAATGTAATTATGCTGTCAGTTTTCAGATAAAGACACAGCATCACGATTCTTCTGTATTCTACAATATAGTTATTTTCACCTCCCGTATTGCTTTCAACCCACCAACTTTTATGGAGAAAATAAGTGATATAATTATTAACCAGAGTCATGTTTCTCACTATTTTATGCATAGAAACAACAGGCTACTGTGTGTGTGAGGAATCACCTGTTTATTTCATATGAGAAAAAAAACTAAAACTAAAACTAAAAGTTCCATTGTGGCAGCGTCCATCACTGCTTTCCCTCGTTGCAATACACAAAGACAGCTATGGGTAACCTTTGGTTCACACAGTATGTTCCCTGACAGTAGTAGTTGACTTCTCAGCTTGTCACTCAGAGGGGGGTGGAGGCTGGTGAACGGTATGGTCAATCTTTGTTTGTTTAAAAATGTTTGCAGTCGCGAAAGGTCCAAGACAATCAGACATGGAAAAAAAAAAGGATCAGTCTATGTGTCGAGGGGGAACTAGACACCCCTCTTCCTTTACAGCCATGGTCAGGTCTGACAGCGCTTAGCTCTCTGCTACAGAGAGGAAGAGACAGATCACTGCATAAATATGCAAACCCAAACCTACAGTTAAACTTTACTGCTGGAGAAGAGAGATCAGGGGGGGTGGAGAGCTGTGGCTGATGGGCCATTAGGTGTATAAACAAAGAGAGTCGCACACACAGCTGATCAGCTTATCACCCGAGAGCTGCCGAGTTTCAGACTATTTAAAAAAACAACGGTCTGATTTTAACATTGCACAACAATGAACCCAATGTGTGATTGTTATAGCAGTAATATTAAACACTAATAATACAGTAAACTATTAACACTGTAAATATTATTGTTTGCCCGTGGGGAGATGACGAGGCTCCATAGAAAATAAACCTCTTTTTTGTGAATTACTGAGTTTAGGCACGTTAATAAAGTTGTAATGAAGTTGACTACAGCAAATTTATATTTGTTAGTGCTTTCATGTCAATTAGGCAAACATATGATACATTAAATGATCGTGAGGATGATGATCGTTTGAGCCGGGCTGGATTTCCTGATGATAAAACAAACCAATGGTTTTTGTAGTTGTAGTACGCCAACGTGGATTAAACAACATTATTTTGTTAAATAAAAACATGGTGATGTTTTGTAAATGATTACATGTCTCTTATTTAGCACAGAATATGATCCTATCCGTGACATATGGATCTTAACAAATATCCGCTATATCAGATACCTCTACTGTAGATCTACAGTATCAGCTGTTTATTTCACATGAGTTCCAGTGTGGCAGCTTTTTATTCTGCGGTAGGGGTGTCCGAAATGTCGTGCTAACTCTGTATCATCCTAAATGAACTTTTGGATGTCTTTTATACATAAATATGTCCCCGTTGTGTCGGGGAACTCACGCAGCGTCAGAAAATAAAACCCTTTCTCTTTTCCTCCGTACCCAAATCTTTTAAAAACGGGGGTACAACGAGCGGATACAGATTTGCTGCCGATATGACGTAATTTTGGATGGTGGACCCACAGAAAGTTGTTATCAGAAACAATGCCTGACGTTTTTTGGACGTAATCTCATCTTTGTTTACATTAGCAAGCCTCGCTAACACTCAGAGCTAACCTGTACTGTAGAGCACAGTGTTTAAAAAGCAGGAAATAAAAAAAGGAACTCACCTTGTGATAAACCCACAAGAGAAACTGCATTTGAACTCCATACTTTTTCAGAAATAATCCTTGATGTGGTTTAGAACAGGATGGCCTTTTATCACAGCAGGATTTAACTTTATCTCCGGTAGAATTCTGATCAGGCATTAGCTCCGCCTCCTCTTTCTTTTTTTTCAAGCTGAGGACCCAAAATCTGCGTTTCTCTTAACAGGGCTGGAATAGAGGGATATGAGGAATGTCTAAAATGCATGATCTGTTTGTATTTTGAGCAAAACACATCATAGACATGTTTTTATATATTTGTATATATCTGAGACCCATAATATATGCCTTACATTGGCATGATAGGTGCACTTTAAGTCAAGAAATTACAGTTACACATTTACACAGCAGTAATTACAGCAACCTTTCCCAGCTCGCATCTGTTTCTCCTGTCAAAACCTGATACTCTACCCAGTCATGCTCTGAACTACGATTAGACTTTTTTACAAATCAAAAGCCAAATTCCTGAGTGCCTGAATTCCTCAACCACAGTTTGAGGTGCAGAGGACATGAGCTCACTGCTGCCAGCTCCCCACATAACAAGAGCAGTAAAAAGCTCAATGAGCCCTGTAATTAAAATGTTGAATCCGTGCCTTGGTGGCATTGTGAGCATGTTAGTAGTGCAGCAGGTGCAATGCTGTCATAGGAATAATTTATTTCAAGGGGCCACTTAAAGAAATGGTTGGCAATTCATTTTAGGAGCATTTGTGTTATGTGTTGAGCCTCTCTTTTTTATCCTGACAGCAATCAATAAATCAAAATCCCTGAATAAAAAAAGTAATACAGCCTTGTCTTTTTGCAAGAACTGGCAAACCTTCCTGTCTATCTATATTCCTGTTTACCTGTGCCCACTTTGCTTGTGCACTCATTGTATGTTTCTGAAGTCTCCTCAATGTGTACATTTTTTGCTTACATTTTTGTGATAATGTCACTTTAATTTTTTTTATTTGAATGAGACAACACGTAGTTTGATATGGTTCAGTGGCGGCTGGTGTATCTTTCTCGGGGCTCTACCAAAATGTAAGCAAACATATACACAAACTTAAAACATATGTCATATACGCAGGGCTAGCTCAAAGGCACACAGGTAGTTAGTCCAGCCTTCTTGCTAAACCAGCTCCATGAAAAAATAGCAGGTATACTGCCTTCCTCTGTCCTTAACTCCTGCCTATGTCAGGGTTAACAGGTCCGAGCTCTTTTACTCTCAGCTTTCCCTCCAGTGTCCTCCTCTCAAAGGGTGTTTCTTTAAGTGATTAAACATCATTTTCCTTCTCCATATTCGCTATATAGTTTTGTTTAGACTCCGTCTCCGTCTAGCTCTCTCTCATTCAAACGTCAATCACTCACTCTGGCACTGCTGCTACCCCCTAGTTGTTGGCGGTGTAAACAGCTGCTTTGGGCGCCATTTGGTGCACCCCGAGCTACTCCTATCTGTCGCAGTGAGCTGCGGACTGCGCATGCACCACTTATAACGAGAGTCAATGGCCAAAGATTTCTGCGCCCCGAGCAGGAAACACGTGACTTATCAGTAACTTTAGACAACGATGTATAACTTCCAGCTGGAGTGGCGAGCACGTGGCGGCTGGTGACGGGAACACGGCGGTTGGAGAATGGTCCTGGAGTACAAGAAAAGAAACACGTTAGACACTAAAACATCAGTAGGAGAAAATAGCTATAAACGCTAAGTAGCCTTGAAGTTATACCACTGTGGTTGTACAACGATCTGGCGGAGAAAGGTTGGGGAGTCTCGGTTGATATGCTGTTGTTAATGGCTTGATGGGAAGCAGGTGTGTAGTCGCGGAGGGTGCACAGTTGATTGCAGCAGGTGAGTGGAGGTTGAGCCGGGAGCCAGGAGGGACAGCCACCAAGCCCACAAAAACAAACACAGAGAGAGGAGAACAAACAAACAAACAAACAAACAAACAAACACAAAGGAGACGGCTGGAGGAGTACAGCCACCACAAAGGCAAGTGTTGGTGTGGAAATCACATTATCTGAGGAAATGTCCCTCACCATGATTTGCCTGTATCGACAACCCACCACTAAGGTGGATTCCTATGACCAGGTAAAACTCATGCTGAATTCCTGTGACTCCTACAAAGAGCTAATTATTGTAGGAGACTTTAATATCAACTGGAACGACAAACAAAATAGAAAGAGCTTAAAACGGATCATGGGTAAACACAACTTAATACAACCAATGGACAAACCGACTAGAATAACCAAAAACTCCAAGACTGATAGATTTATTATGTACAAACAAAGCTGACAGAATAGTTCAAATCTACAACTTCCTGACTGGTCTTTCTGACCATAATCTTGTTCTTTTTGCCAGGAAACTCACAAAAAAAAGGTTCATGGCCACACCTAAAACCCCTGCCTTCGGTTCTCGCTTCATCCCCAAAAATCTGCAACAGGGTTTTATGGAGGCAGTGAAAATGATTGATTGGGGAGACACTCACTCCTCTGAAGACATTGGTGAAAACATTAATCTGTTTATATCTAAAATTAACAATGCAATGTCTTCCTTCTCAAGGAGAGGGTGCCTTATGGACAGGAAGGAACATCATCTTCCCTGGCTGAATCTACAGTGCAGAAATCTCATGAAATCTAGAGACATGAAATCTAGAGTATCCACTGATAGACATAAATTCACTCATGCTTGTAACAAGGTAACACAAACAATAAGACAGGCCAAAGCAAACTTTTTCATCAACATAATTGAAGGTGCGAAAGGTAACAGTAAAAACGTTTGGCAAATCCTAAATAAACTATTAGGTAAACATACCAAACACAAAAATAATGTATTAGAATTAAAAATCAATGAGGCCCTGATAAAAGACGCTGCAGTGTTGGCAGCTCTCTAAATGAGTATTTTATAAATAGTGCTCTGGGGCCTCATTTATAATGCCGTGCGTAGGATTGACGTGGATAGGTTGCTTACGTAGTAGAAATAAAAAAAATAGGTACAGAAATTTTCCGAAATTTTCCGATTCATCAAACATTGCGTACAGCACTTCCTACGCTGGTTTCCCTTTATAAATCACAATCGACTCGAAATAGGGTGCAGCTTTTTGCGGGCTTCATGTAACGCCCATATTTGCCTATAAATAGTCAAAGAAACGCCCATTCATTCATTCATTTTGACTGACTTTATGAAGAAGATAGCAGGAAATGACGACAGAACAGCTAAAAAAGACATCTCACACCATGTCAGATTTTGGTTATTTTGGGGAGGTCGAGATAAATCATATTTTTTGGTGGATGCAGTTTGAACCAGAGTAGCAGCATGGAGGTCGGATCGTCACCAAAATAAATAAATAAGTGGTCCGAAAAAGGTTAATGACAAAAAAAATACACATAGCCTTCCTCAGGCAGTGTGTTTGTACCGGGGACAGGAGACACCCCCTTGATGAGAAACTGTAAGAAATGATCGGGGAATCCCTCCGGAGTGGAGTCATGACGAGTGGATCTGAATTATGTTTTTGTATTTGGTGGGTCAATTTAGTCAATCAGCTGTGCGCAGCGTCTCCACTGCAGCCTGTGCATTTCAACCCCCCCGCAACTCTATATCCACCAGTTAAAGGAAATACAACTAATGTGTTGTGTTATATTAGCTGTACAATTGACCACATATGGTGTTCTTAGTTTCCATACGTCCTGTGTTTTACGAGCGACTTATCAAGTCTTGGCAAACGGCATAAAACACGATTAAAAGTGATAATATATAAAACCATGCTCGTATCTACAACCTATATAAATGCAAAACGGCATCAGTTTAGACGTAATTCTGTCGTCCTTCTTACCGCATCATTTATGAGAAAACATTTCATAACATTAACACAACATATTCGAGGTGGTTTTAAATAACATATCCGGATTTATTTATTTCTCCAAGTTATGTTTTTGTGTGCACTGAGGAGTCGCAAACAGGCGTTTGTTTAATCATTTTAAGATTGGCTTTAATCAATGTTTGAAAATTAGTTCTTCATATATGATAAGTGAGAGTTAACCTTTTATTTATGGTATTATTTCCACATATTTCTCTCCATTCTTCCTTATGACAACGGTGTTGCAGTTTCTCGTCTCTCCCGTTTTTGTGCTTAGTGCGTACGCATGGGTTACAGTTTGCGTGGAGGACCGCACGTTTTCCCGTCAAGTTAGTATTTTATAAATCGCAAACATTGTGTAAAACTTGCGTACGCCATTTTTTGAGCGTATATCCCTTTATAAATGAGGCCCCTGGACATTACAAAGCTCTTCCCGCCAGCTGAGGTCTCACCTAGCCCGACTATGGATACACACCCCGTTTTTGACCTGGAGGAAATCACAGAGGTTGAGGTAGAAAATATAATCTTAGTGTTAAGAGGTTCTAAGGCTAGGCATGCAGATGATTTAGACACCAACTTTATAAAGACAAATATTGACAGTCTAATACAACCAATTAGTATGCTAGTAAATCAATCTATCAGCACGAGGGAAGTTCCATCATCCTGGAAGGTGGCCACTGTGACACCGATCGTTAAATCTGGGGATAAAGCAATGATATCCAATTATAGACCTATCAGTTTCCTCCCCTGTGTCTCTAAGATAGCTGAGAAATGGGTGTCAAAACTAATCACCAAACATTTAGACAAAGGTTTCGCTCCACTCCACCCAATGCAGTTTGCTTTTCGTGCTCACCACTCCACTGAGACAGCTGACTGTGTCTTTGTGGAAAAGGTTAAATGTATGTTGGACACGAGCCCATATGTACAGGACTGTCTCAGAAAATTAGAATATTGTGATAAAGTTCTTTATTTTCTGTAATGCAATTAAAAAAACAAAAATGTCATACATTCTGGATTCATTACAAATCAACTGAAATATTGCAAGCCTTTTATTATTTTAATATTGCTGATTATGGCATACAGCTTAAGAAAACTCAAAAATCCTATCTCTAAATATTAGAATATCATGAAAAAGTATACTAGTAGGGTGTCCAACGAATCACTTGAATCGTCTAATTAACTCGAAACACCTGCAAGGGTTTCCTGAGCCTTGAAAAACACTCAGCTTGGTTCAGTAAACTAAATCACAAGTATGGGGAAGACTGCTGATCTGACTGCTGTCCAGAGGACCGTCATTGACACCCTCCATCAGGAGGGTAAGACACAAAAAGAAATTTCTCAAAGAGCAAGCTGTTCACAGAGTGCAGTTTCAAAGCACATCCACAAAAAGTCTGTTGGAAGGGGGAAATGTGGCAGGAAACGCTGCACAACCAAGAGAGATGACCGCAGCCTTAACAGCATTGTGAAGAAGAGTCGCTTCCAGAATTTGGGGGAGCTTCAAAGACAGTGGACTGAAGCTGGAGTCCAGGTATCAAAAGTCACTGTTCACAGACGTGTCCGGGAAATGGGCTACAATAGCCGTATTCCCATGGTCAAGCCACTTCTGAACTCAAGACAACGGAAGAGGCGTCTGACTTGGGCTAAGGAAAAGAAGCACTGGACAGTTGCACAGTGGTCCAAAGTCCTCTTTTCAGACGAAAGCAAGTTTTGTATTTCATTTGGAAGTCAAGGCGCCAGAGTCTGGAGAAAGGCTGGAGAGGAGCAAAATCCAAGTTGCTTGAAATCCAGTGTGAAGTTCCCACAGTCAGCGATGGTTTGGGGAGCCATGTCAGCTGCTGGTGTTGGTCCACTGTGTTTCATCAAGCCCAGAGTAAATGCAGCTGTGTACCAAGAGATTTTAGAGCACTACATGCTTCCGTCTGCTGAAAAGCTCTATGGAGATGAGGAATTCATTTTCCAGCATGATCTGGCACCTGCCCACAGTGCCAAAACCACCAGTAACTGGTGTACTGACCATGGCATTACTGTCCTCGATTGGCCTGCAAATTCCCCTGACCTGAACCCCATAGAGAATATGTGGGGTATTGTGAAGAAGAAGCTGAAAGACACCAGACCCAACAATGCTAATGAGCTAAAGGCCGCTATTGAAGCATCCTGGGCATCCATAACACCTCAGCAATGCCACAGGCTGATTGCCTCCATGCCACGCCGCATTGATGCAGTAATCCGTGCAAAAGGATTCCCAACCAAGTACTGAGTGCATTAATGGACATTTTCAAATGTTTGATTGTGTTTTGCTGTTATAAATCTTTTTTTTTTACTTGGTCTGAGGAACTATTCTAATTTTTTGAGATAGGATTTTTGAGTTTTCTTAAGCTGTATGCCATAATCAGCAATATTAAAATAATAAAAGGCTTGCAATATTTCAGTTGATTTGTAATGAATCCAGAATGTATGACATTTTTGTTTTTTTAATTGCATTACAGAAAATAAAGAACTTTATCACAATATTCAAATTTTCTGAGACAGTCCTGTAGGTGCTGTCTTCCTTGATCTCAGGAAGGCTTTTGACACTGTTGACCACCAAGTTCTCCTTACAAAGCTGACTTATTTCAATTTTTCGGCAGATTCAATACATTGGGTTAAGTCTTAACAGAAAACGTTCGATAAGTGTGTTTTGGTCAACGGTACCAAATCCCCCTCCCTTGTGAACCCTGTTGGGGTTCCACAAGGTTCCATTCTTGGACCATTACTGTTTTCACTGTACATTAATGACTTGCCTAATCTATGTCCTGAGTTGAATGTGCAAATGTATGGCGATGATGCGGTCATCTTTGTACACGGGAAAAACATTGAAATGATCTCATCCTGTCTCTCAAAAGCTCAGGTTCAACACTGGCTGAACAACATTTGCTTACAGTTAAATGCAAAAAGTATGCATGGTGTTCAGTGAACGACCAGTCAAAATCGAAGGATCCAACGTGTTTTTAAACGGAGCAGAAATAGAACTATTCCCCCACTTCAAGTACCGTAATTTTCGGACTATAAGCCGCGCCTCTTTCACATTTTTCGACGCTGCGGCTTATATAACGGTGCGGCTAATCTATGGATTTTTACAGCTAACGGCCACTAGGGGACCTCCTAAATCTATGGATTTCTCCGCAGGGTGGCTGGTGTCTCCCTTAGGGATAAGGTGAGAAGTTCGGTCATCCGGGAGGGACTCGGAGTTGAACCGCTCCTCCTTCGCGTCGAAAGGAGCCAGTTGAGGTGGTTCGGGCACCTAGTTAGGATGCCACCTGGGTGCCTCCCTAGGGAGGTGTTCCAGGCACGTCCAGCTGGGAAGAGACCAAGGGGTAGACCTAGAACCAGGTGGAGGGATTATATCTCTTCGCTGGCCTGGAAGCGCCTTGGGATCCCCCAGTCAGAGCTGGTTGATGTGGCCAGGGAAAAGAAAGTTTGGGGCTCTCTGCTGGAACTGCTACCTCCGCGACCCGACCACGGATAAGCGGGAGAAGATGGATGGATGGATGGAGTCCACCACCTTTAACTCTATGGGCTCTATGGCCAGTCCGCGCCCCCCACCTTTAAGCGGCGGACTCCAGCAGGAAAAGCTGGAGGCCGGAAAAGAGTGAGACAGGTAGCGCGCAAAAGTAAAAGTGGAACCGAGAGTGGTACGAGAGACAGAACAAGAGCAAGACAGACAGACATTACGAGAGCGAGACAGTTTGTCCCCGTACCACTGGTTGAAAACCACCGCTGTAGATCACTGCCGGTACGTGCGCTGGGAGCGCACCGTTTAAGTTTGAAAGTTGAAAAGTTTGTGTGTCTTAAACGCTATGTGATACAGTACAGTTTACACAGCACAGTACATGTTCTGCAGCTACTATTGCACTAAATGTTAACACTTGAATACGTTATGCAAATATGCAACTTGTTTGTTGAAATGTTAATAAATGGGAGCTTCCTCAAACAGACATCTCTTTCCCGACAATCCCCTCTGTGCACGAAACCTTACATATGGTAATTAAACATTAAAACACCTGCGGCTTATAGTCCAGTGCGGCTTATATATGTACACATCATTCAATTTAGCTGCTGCGGCTTATATTCAGGTGCGCCTTATAGTCCGAAAATTACGGTATATTGGAGTCATACTGGACTCGAACTTGACTTTTAAGAAACATATTAAGAAAGTATCCAATACCGTTAAATTCAACTTGCAACATTTTAAACCAATTAAACCTTTCTTAACTGTCAATGCTGCAAAGTCACACCTCCACTGCATGATTCTATCCCACATTTAATACTGTGGTCATTTGCTTGTGCCACAAACCTGAAACCCATAGAACAGCTGTACAAGAGAGCTATCCAGGTGTTTGGCAGAAAGCCACATTCATACCACCACTGTACCATCCTGGGAAAACACAATTTCTTGAGTTTTGACAATTTTAAGTCTTTTAAAAGTTTTTTTTTTTTTATATAAATGTTTACATGGACTGGCCCCCCCTCCCTTTAGGGAATTCATCCACAAAAAAAGAACTGGACGCTGCACTAGGTCAGAAACCAGAGGAGACTGTGAAGTCCACCGCAGACGGACCACTTTTGGACAAAATGTCCTCTCCGTTAAAGGCAGCTCTTTGTGGAATAGCCAGTGCTTGAATTGGGCCGGTACTCACCGGTACGCAGTACCGGCACTTCTGATTTTTACCCATGTGGTACCGGCATTTTACTGAGTACCGGCACCTTGCCGGTACTCAGTAAGAAATGCCGGCAATATACGTATATATTGTAAACGCAACGCAGCGCAAATGTGGGTCTGACTCTGCCTCACAGAGGGTGACTGGCTGTCTACATGACGTGGCCTGCCGACATTGCCACTTTCATACAGATAGTAATGCCCTCGATTGGTCTCTGTGTGTCATTCAAGCTCGGGAGGGTGTGTGTTGGTGTATGTGTGGCGCGAGCGAGCGAGAAAGCGCGCACACCGGTTACGTGTATTGTTGTTAGCATCTGGTGCTAGCTAGCTGCGCTAACGGATATAAGGAGCTTTTTCAACAACAAGGTGGAGGAAGAGTCCTTTGCTGTCAGACTGAGAGGCTGATAACTACAGCTCTGGTGAGGTAAATTACTCTCTGAGTCTTTAGATAGTTAACTTAGTTTAAGTTATCTCAGTGGGTCTCAAACGGTTCAGTCACCATTTATGTAAACACATATTTCCATTTCAGGGGGTAGTGATTAGTAAAATATGCATGAATAATACAAACAAAATGTAGATAAACTTGTTGGGAGCTAAAATTTGAGGCCCAGCCCTACTGTTCCCAAATAGATTTGCAATCTTTTTTTAAATAGTAACCCATCTCCATATGTTTCTTTTTGGGTAGTAGATTTAAACTAGAGAGCTATCACTTTGTGCAGCAACACTATTGACAAATAAATCCAGCAAAATGGCACAAAAAACTGGTAGTGGCCTCAGGGACGAGGAGTCATTTAACCAGCCAGTAGGAGTCAAGCTTTACTTTCTTTTATATCCATAATGAAAAAGTAAATCTGTTTACAGTTGTTTCATTATGGATGTTGAGAGGTATCCATATATCTCTTCATTTTGCTCTCAAAGTGCACCAGATTGATGCATCTAACTTCAATATTTAAAAAAAAATTTCCCGGGGGAGCATGCCCCCGGACCCCCATAGACTACAGGGTGTCAGGTCCACTCCCCACTTATAAAAATAGCACTTTACCACTGCACCCCCTCTAATCTCAGATGCACCCTGAGTCATTTTGTTTAATTACAGTGAGCCTTTCTAAAATATAAAGAGACAAACCCACCAGCATTATAGGATATACTATGACTTTGTGCCAAATACTTGTTGCTGATTTAGAGTACTGGCACCTTTTTTATTCCAATTCAAGCACTGGGAATAGCCTCCCAACTGAGTTACAGGATTGTCCCACTTTGAACAGTTTTATAGGTCAACTAAAAGAATGGTTGAGAAGCAAACAAACAAACAAACAAACAAACGTGCCATCACCGCTAAATGCACTTTAACACAGGGGTATCTCCTCCTGCACTTTATGTAGCTCTTTTATCTTCTCCTGCACTTTATATAGCTGCTACATTGTTGCCATGTGGTTAATGCTTGTCTGCTGCTCATGCTCTTTCTGCATATCATGTATTTATTTTTGCTATGTTTATAAATGTCATGTTCTTAAATGTTGTATGTGAGGGACTACGGATGGAAATTAGCTCAAAGCTAAAATCTGGCATGTTTACGTTTTAAAGCATTATTTGTTTTAAATGTTCATCAATGTGCACTGTCCCTCTTCAAATAAACGATTACATTAAATAAATGATTCTCCGAAAGATAACACCCCAGCTCTAATCCACTCTACCTATACATTATGAAGGGCTCAACATATTTTCTCTGTGTATATGAAGTGTCCTTATTGTCTTGCACTCCTGGCACAGCTGTGGTTAGACTGTAATTTCAGCAAAACTCTGAAGGAAAAGAAAAATGTTTTTGACTGTCACACAGTCAAAAACATTTTTTGGCACTTGGTGTGCCTCACAATTCTAATATTGTCAGTGCTAACTAGGTTATGACAACAGTGGCTGTGTTGTTGCTTTCTGTGGCTTTATATAAAAACAACCCTAAACCTGAGCTTCTTTTAACCAGAAAGTTACTTTAGGTGCCTTTAAGTATACAATCACTCTATATATATTTACTTTGAGCTTCCTTTAAAATAAATGAAGAGTTTTCGCAACCCTTAATTTATATACGTAACTTTAGAACGAGGACCATTTACGTAATTGCCAGGGGGAATTGTCCGGGGTTCAATTCACACCTGGTACCTTTGTTGCATACCCCTTCTCTCTATGTAGTTTCCATCATCTCCTATGTTGAATAAAGGAGGTCGTGGGAACCTCATTTGAAGATGTCACATTTCAACTTACAGTAGTCAAACACGTTGAAATGAATACCTTTTTGTTTACCATAGGTTAGGTCGTACCTGTTATATTAAAGCTGTTAACATAGGAAAATACAGATTGGTCTTAATTTTAACAAACATTATTGAGGGATCTAGTAGAAACTAGTTTTAATGCGTTTTATGAACAAGCTACTTTAAAAAGTATAAACAAAGTAATTTCAAGTTCAACTTTTCAGATTTTCACCTGTACACATACTGTATGAGTGCAGTAAGTCTATTGTTGTCAGGAGCCTTCAGGCTTATTCATTCAGGCCTCATTGATACAGTGACACATATAGTGCATGGTGACTAAAGTTACCAGCAGGCAGAGGGATTTATTGATCCAGTATCGAGTGTTCATTAGGAAGAGTGAAGTGCCCTTTTAAGGTCACTGTGGGAGATTGCCTCTGTCAGAACAGCAGAGTAAGAGCTGTCAGGTCAGGAACATTGGAGGACTTTGTCCCTGCTTTGTGGTTCCAGGGAGGAAAAGTACTTTGGATTTGCGATAAAGGCAGATGTATGTATAGTTTTTGAGTTGCAGATTCATCTTGAGTGAATTTATAAATGAGGACTACCTCTAAAAATGTACCCCTGAAACAATAACGCTTTTAACCTATCTCTAACAATTGCCTAGTCCAGGGGTTTTCAAAGTGTGGGTAGGTGAGCCTCCCCTCAGAGAACATAAGAACAGCCGCGCCCCCCCTCCCAATTATTATTGCTGTTATTATTATTATTATTATTATTATTATTATTATTATTATTATTATTATTATTATTGTTGTTGTTGCTATAATGCAGGGGTATTCAATTGCATTTCAAAGAGGTCCAGTAAGAGAAAATGTAATTAAATGCTCTGTTTTCGCTGTCTACCTTCCGCCATTTGAAATTACTCCGACTGTTTCTCTCCTCTTGTCGTGTCTCTGTGTGTTTTTGAATCTATCGTGCTGACTGCACCGATTTGATTGGCTGAGTAGCGTCACCTCCTTAAAACCTTAAACAATAACTTTTTTAAACCTTTTTATTTTTATGTTTTAAACATATTGTATAAAACTCCCCCACTATTTGGACTATTCCTTGCACCCCTCTAGAATAAGCCCGAATGGTCTCAACCATATTGCATCAGTAACGTGCACTTGTTATTATAACAAGATCGCAAGGACGCTGGTAGCGGTCGGAAAATTGAGTGTTGTTCAGTTTGTGTGTTGTGGAACATGCGTGTCCGTGCATGAAAATATACCACACACCCAATTACAATTGCATGTTCAATTCACTACCCTGGAAGTTAATACAGTTCAGTGTTTCCCACAGATCTGAAATATACTTGGGGGGGAAGGTGCCAGGGGGGGGGGCTGCGAGCGGACCGCGGGGCGGGCTTTGTGACGTGCAACACATGTGACAAACAACAAGTTTTAACAACATGTTTATTCATTAACTTTACATTACTGTATGGCAATATTCATTTTGTACAAAGATGGCACTGTTTGTCAGAGCACTTAATCCGTCTGGGTTTGTTGAAGAACAGCTCCAACGCCTGTGTGTATGGGAATGCCTCTGGTGCTGGTCCACTGACTGCTATCCGCATACATGCAGCCAGGTGCTCCCCTTTCAGTCGGTTTCTCATGTCAGTTTTCACCTATAAAACAGACAGTTTGTTTTAAATGAACTATACAGAATGACATGCAACAGGGAATGACACTTACCCTGTTCATCGTAGAAAAATCCCTCTCGCAGTTTACACTGGAGACAGGGATGACCAACCCCGCTGAAGAGAGAAGGCTGAGGTTTGGGTATATTTCTGCCCATTCGTCCTTCTCACTGGCCAGGAGCTGCATGATCTCAGCTTGTGTCTTGTCCTTCAGAGATTAGCCAAGGCAGGGCAAATGAGTATACAGTATAATTGAAACATTTACAGATGTCAAAACAAGCAATTCTAACCGTCAAGTTCATATTAATTTAAGTATTTACCAACCTTAAATGTTCCTTCAAGAACATGCTGCTTGTAGGAGGTCCACTCTTGGATAACTGTGGCATCCTGCCCTGGGATGAATTTGTTGGCAAGGGTCTGCAACATTGAAATGTTGGTTACATCATTGGAGGTAACTGCCTTTGGACCCAGGACACTGAAGGCCCCCAGCACTTCAATAGTGCTTTGCTGGAACCTGCTCTCAATGTTGCTCTCCAGGCTGCAGATGTAAGGTTTGAGGACCTGGAATGATATTATACATTTTTCAGTTCAAGGAAAATAAATATTGGAATGTAAAAGTAAGAAGGGATGTATTTACATCTCTGACAAATCTGGCCCACATATCTTCCCGGGGCCGCTCCAGAATTCCGTGTCCCCTCCTGATCCTCTCCTCCTCTCCGGCAATGCTAAACGCCCCAAGTCCACCTGGGTTGTCCAAGTCTTGGTGTAGGCGAGCAAGGAACGTTCCGGGGAGTGGGGTCTCGCCTGCCTCCAGAATTCTCCTCAGAGTAACAAGTGTGACTGGCACCTAAATGTGGAAAAAGACAACAATATAATAGGATGGATAATGCAAATAACTGGGAGCATCAAATGCATTTCTTTGTAATCTACCTGCTCCTGTATGTGGAGAAAGTTCACATCAGCTCTCTGAAACACCTTGGACAGCATTGCAATGTGGGGCAGCACATCTGCCTGAAGGTAGAGGGCAGCCACAAAGCGGTATGTGGCACAGAAGGTGTATAGACCTTTGGCCACTGGGCACTTCCTTGTGCTCGCTTCTTCCGCCAGAGCAGCCAGCACAGCTGGAAGGTTCCTCTGGAGGTTTTGAACGGCTAGGTGCTGCGATAGCCACCTTGTATCTTTCACCTCCTAACAACAAGTAGAAACACTGGCTAGTAAAATATATGTAAATAATATGACACCACAATAGTATTATGAAAATAGGTGAAAACACACCTTGACTTTCAAGTCGTTCAGACCAAGAGTGGTAGCGGCAGCACTCAGTGTGGCTGACCTATTTGCACTATTTCGGAAGAATAGGTGCAGTTCCTGCAGGTGGTTCCTGAAGTTTGCCATATACCTGACAGCATTTGAGGCATCTTTGCATGCCAGTGCCAGTCTGTGAGCAGCACACGCTACAGAAACCAGCTTTGGAAAACTGTCTGTGAGCTGCTTTGCCACTCCATTCAGACGGCCTAAGTTTAAGAATTAAATGCAGTGTTGAGGGCGTCATTTTGTTTCCTTTAATAACAGCTGACAATTCAAATTTCACACAATCCATTAGATTTAACAATAAACTCCATACCCGTCATCACTGCTGCACCGTCTGTCCCGAGTCCGTAGAGCCTGTCTACCGGGAGATCCTTCTTCTGTAGTACACTCTTGATGGCAGCAACAATGCTGTCAGCTTTCCCATCTTCCAGAGTTACCAGGTCAAGGAAGTGGTTGAAAACATAACCCTCTTTATCCAGGTGTCTAAAATAAAAATGTATAGGTTTTCACACATATTAATAAATATTAAGTTTAACTAGGCCTTTATTTAAATGCACATCATTCCTTTAAAAAATACCCCACCTAACATGTAAATCCAGCTGGCGGTTTACAGATACATCTGTGGTTTCATCAACCTCTAGGCTGATTGCTTGAGATGACCTTATCTCTTCCAAAATAGGCGACTCTACTATCTCTGCAAGGATCTCCAGCATTTCATCCACTATTCTGTGTGATTGATAATTGTTTCTTTGATCCACCTGAGAAAAAGAGATCATTTAACATTTAGCTGGTTAAAGTTCTTAGTTTCACAAGCATCATTTTGTACTAGGTTTACCTTCAGCTTTTCAAAGTAATCACAACCCAAAAGCTGAGCTAAACTTAAGAGCTTAGGGTAGTTGGTTTGGTGAGCAATCTCGTTCTTTACTAGCCAGTAAAGGCATTTGAGTCCACCTATGACGGCCTCATGCTCCATAATAACTGTGGGCTCAAAAGCCTGCATCACTGAGTAGCCTAGACCAAGGGCAAAGACATAATTCATTATATGAGCCAAACATGGTTGATAGGTTGCAGAAATTAGCTTTACATAAAAAAATGATATACCTGATGCAAGTGAGACCTGATGCTTTACACTATATTGATGAGGCTCTGAGGAGATGTGGCGCTCGATATAATCCTTGCGGAAAACAAGAATCCCAACTTCTATGAAAGCCCGTTTTAAGGGGCCTTTCTTTATTGGAGGCTTGTGTAGCCTGCAGATTCGGCAAAACATTCCTTTTTAAAAAGAAAAACGTGTTAATTCTTACAAAAAATAAGTTTTATTACAAATATGAACTTGCAAATGCCATTCATACCATGCTGGGTGAGGTAGAGCTAATTCTTGAACTGTGGCATTTTGAGCCAATCAGGGTTCCATCCTGAGTGGCGATGCTTGGAATCTGAAAATAATGCATTGTTATTACTGCATTTAAATGGTAGAGTTCTCCTTGCTATTATACTATGTCTGTGTCTGTGTCTGTGATGCTTGGAACTGTGCTGCTTGTTCACCTGCACCTGCTTGTACCACACTGGGACCTGCTGCTGCTTGTATCACACTGGGACCTGCACCTGCTTCTACACTGGGACCTGCTGCTGCTTCTACCACACTGGGACCTGCTGCCTCTCCCTCAGTACTCTGACTAGTTGTGCCAGCATCTTCACTGAACACCGGCTAGAATTGAAAACAAGCTTGAATCTAGTTTGGTCTCTGCATTGCAACTCACTGTTGATTGCAATTGTATAATTTCAGGTCAAACGAACCGACATATATCATTATTGAGACTTATGCATTTATTATTGCCATTGCAAGCAAAATGCTAACATTGGCTAAGTTACCTGTGGTCTCTCCTCCTCTCCTCGTCTCTCCTCCTCATCCTCACGCCGTATTCTCTTAAAATATTTTTGAATACTCATATCTGAGGAGTAATGCAGGGGAAATTAACAGTCTAACCTTAGCTAAAGTTAATCTGTGTCCTTCTAACTGGCATAGCCCGAAGAGAAAACGAATTATAATCTTTTTTATATTTAATTTAGCACACGTAACTTGCACGCAGCAAAGTTGGCCTGATTACGTTAAATACACTCTTAGTTGCCACTAACTTCAAATAATTCGAATCTCCTACCAAAGTCAGAAAACAACAACACAATAAGGAGAAAATAGTTACTTTACCTTAGTGTCCGCGTCTTCTAAATTAACGTCGTCTTCTCCGTTTCTCGTTTCCCTCCACGCGATGGCAGCACGAACAGGAGGTGTCGAGCGAGGGATCATACACTAGTTAATCGATC
The DNA here is from genome assembly GCF_949606895.1 of Notothenia rossii. Lineage (NCBI taxonomy): Eukaryota > Metazoa > Chordata > Actinopteri > Perciformes > Nototheniidae > Notothenia > Notothenia rossii. The sequence goes on along the minus strand of NC_136902.1, from coordinate 35,630,311 downwards.
GCAGAGCGAACAGGGGGGGATTATTGTCCCCTAGTTAATCAACCGCAGAGCGAACAGGCACAGGAGGCGTAGAGCGAGGGCTCATTGTCCATTAGTTAATCACTCGCAGATGGCGTCGCTCGCGGACGGATAAAAAAAATTAAAAAAGGTCCGAAATATACTTGGGCGGGCCTTAATATACCTGGGCGGCCCGCCCAAGTATTAACATTGTGTGGGAAACACTGCAGTTGTTAAAGTTGGAACAGCCTGTGGACAGCCGTTCTTCCTTGCATGTCAGTCGCCGACACCTTCTTACAGAGGACAGGCACATCTAGCTGCAGCACGACCCGTATATTTCCGCACGCCGTGTTCTCAAAACATATATTTTTTAACATTTTCAACATGGTGGATAAATCCTTATATGCTCCCGGTAACACACTGAACGTCAACTTTGCCTCCTTATTACACTCACCCCTACTTTAGTGGGAACAATGAGTCTGCGTCTTTGATACACAGAGGAATAAACGCAGATCATCCTCTGGCTGCAGCCTTGACCCGGTACTTGCTTTTGAACAAAGTCAATGCGGAAAACCTGCACTCACACAGGTAGGTGGAGGTGAAGGGAATGAGCACTTTTACAGCCTTTTTGGCGAGGTGGGGGAACTCGGTCTCCACAGACAGCCACAAGTGGGCAAGTGTCACTTTACTCGTCTTTTTCTCGTTCTTTTGTGTCTCACGCTGCGCCTCCCCTGAAGCTCCCTGGCGCCCCCCAGGGGAGGCGCGCCTCACACTTTGAAAACCGCTGGCCTAGTCCACTGTTAAAGGAAATCAGAAAAGTGTTGCCAATCCAAGTAGTGATTGAGAAAACCATCCCATTGAAAGATCTTCCAAATGGCAAAGATGAGATGGAATACCTCTGTGTGGGAAACCCAGCTATTCTGTTGCTCATTATTAGTGACTATGCTGAGGCTGTGGGAAGGAGTGTGGTCGTGGATACTGTCTGTCAGGTAGGAGGGGGCATGGTTGTTCAGAGCTTAGTGCATTTGGAGAAAGATTTTAAAATGTATTTGTTGACGCATAGGGAGCAAATGGAAGTTCTGCAGGCAGGGTTGATGTGGTCAGCAGAGTTCTGGATGTACTGAAGGTTATTGAGTTTAGATGATGTACCATACAGGATGCTGTTGCAGTAGTTCAGTCTGGATGAGATGAAGGCATGGATAAGGGTTTCGGAAGCAAAGATGGAGATTGATGGGTGGATGTTATGTTTTGCTCTGTGGTTTAAATGGGTTTCAAAGGTGTGGTTGCTGTATACAGTGACTCCAAGGTTGTGGATGTGTGGGGAGGGAGACAGAGTGGAGTAATCTATGGTGAGAGAGAAGTTGTTATTGTTTTTGGTGAGGGACCAATGAGTAACATGTGAAGTATTATTTAAATTATTTGAAGTATTAAAGTAACATATTATAGCAGAAAGCTTTATATAGTGTATTTCTGCTATATTCATTTTAATGTCACCTTATATAGAATGTGTGTTAAACTTGTGATTTCTGCCTTGACTGACTTCTGCCTTGCAGATACCAAGAAGAGGCCCCTTGAGTCTCTGTTAATTATCAATAGTCCTTGCAATTAACGGGGGAATTCCCAGAGACATTTTCCTTAGATATAATGCAGTTAAATTATTGTTAGTTAATAATGCACATCCTGCAGGCCTTGAGAATTGAGTCACACAGTTAAACGAGACCATAGTCCTTTGTTCTCATTTTTAAATGTATTCATTCCAGATAGCTGACCTTTAGGTGAGAAGAAGGTCAGGGAAGACCTTAGGGCATGGGAACAGTTAACTTCTGTTGGTTGACTGATTCTGTGGCCGTCATGGGACGATGACGTTTGGATATTTACAAGTATGGCTTTCATAAAGAAAAACAGGTGACATTTGTATGATGGGCTGCATAGGGATAATGTGTGTGCGTTCTGTTAAAGAGTCCTCTGTCATGACTCCAAATCATTGATTGGGGGATCTGCCTAAGGGCAGAGGAACAAACACACACACACACACACACACACACACACACACACACACACACACACACACACACACACACACACACACACACACACACACACACACACACACACACACACACACACACACACACACACACACACACACACACACACACACACACACACACACACGCGCGCGCACAGAAGCAACAGGTGGAATCAACAAACTGCTGACTCACTGCCTGGGGTCCCGCGCAGAAGTGAAACCGACCAATGGAACACTGCCAACTCACTGGCTAGCTCGCTCAGAAGTGAACTCGCCAATAAACAAATAGCTAGGGAAGAGCAAGCGACAAAACTCCTCCCCACCTGCGTATAAATGTTGTGATCGTTTTGAAGATTGGCGCTCTTGTTTTTTGACTGGCCGTTCCTGAGACGTGTCTCAGGCGGTGGTAGAACTTGGGCCCGGAGCATTCTGCATTTTGAAGCTGCTGTTGCAGAGTGCTTCGTGATTAGGTGATTGGGTGATATATTGTATGTTTTACCATTAAAACAGATTATTGTTTAACCCTTATCCTGGCTGCTTTGAATTTTTCCTTCTTTTGAGAACCCGCTCATATAGGAACGGCGCGGAGCAGAGGTTCTGCCCCAACACATGTCAGATCTTTCACAGTTTAGTTTGAGGAAGTCGCATTGCATTCAAGTTTTGTCCAAGTATTACTTAGAGGGATCCCCAGCCCTTGCAGTCAATATATCGATATGTTCTTGGGCAAGATACCTAACCCCAAGTTGCTCCCCATGGCATGGCCAGTGCAGCCTGTCCTCCAACAAAAAGCGAGCATATAGGCCGATTGTTCATGCCCTTATTAAGACAAAGAGAAACGTTTTAAAGTATATGTTGTTTCTTACACGACAACTAGAAGTGCTCTAGTAGTCGTGTAAGAAACAACATGCTCCCGGCCCACATTGTTCATTGCAAATGCTCCGGAGGGACGTTTGTTCACAAATAACCAGTGTTGGGCAAGTTACTTTTAAAAAGTAACTAGTAATAGTTATAGTTACTGCTCTCAAAAAGTAACTAGTTACTTCATTAGTTACTAAATTATAAAAGTAACTAGTAACACGTTACTTTACTTTAAAAATAATAACAATACAAATACAAGTTTTTGTGTTGTTCTGTGGCACAGTAAGAGAAAAGACAACTCCCCATCATTGTAGCAATTATCATTACGAAATGTAGTGGAACAATAAAACACAAAAGATATGTTTAGACATTGGTTGAGAAGGTGGGGTCTTTGTGGCGACTAGTTTTATAGCCCCATGTACATTAGTTAGGTGCTTCAGGAGATTGGCATTGCTGTTATTCGATGTGGACAATGCTTTCTGTCCTGCACACAGTTTACATTTTACCATAAGCTTTTTTGCGTCCTTTATCCCCACAAATTGAAAATAGTGGTTATATTTCCAAGTTGCAAATGTGCTGCTGCTCTCGCTGATACTTGCATCTCCCATTGTGTGCTGGTGGTGAGCGTTGCCGTGTGTGTGTGTGTGTTATCATTAGCAAGTGTTCGTGTGTGTGTATTTTCCCAATAAGGCAAGACCCGCCCAACTCTGTCTCTGATTGGCTTACCCTGAAATGTTACCCCGCGTTAACCAATCATCACTCCTCTTTGGTTACTTTCACTTTTCCATGATACTGTGAGAGGACATCGCTGTATTCGCCTTTAAGTTACATCCGCAGGGAGATTCGGTTCAGTTCCATCACATAATGTAATGCAGTAACGCACCCATTTAAATCACAGTAACTATAACGGCGTTACTTAATGGGAATAGGTAACTAGTAACGCTATTAGTTACTGCAAAAAAACTGCAAATAACCCTCTCTGGAAAATCCTAAATTGTGGAATAGTTTGCCCATTAAAATGCTTTTTGATTCGATTTCTGGTGAGAAGTGTATATTGTACTCTTCGAATCCACGTCCAGTCGATGTGTAGGGTCTATAGTTTGATAGATATTACGAAGATGATCTGAGTTGTCGTCAGGATAACGTGTATGCAGCTTCCATGTAAAGTTAGCGTGGGTGAAAACAGTTTTTCCAGTCTCTAAGTTTTCATAATAAAACCGGATATATTCCCCTCACTGTGAAATGATTACACAGTGATATCTGCATTACTCATCCACTAAAAAAATAAGTTTATCCTTGTTAATTACACAATATTGATTGGTCTAAATTGTGTACAATGCTTTTGTGTTTTTAACCTTCGATTCAGAGAAACATATAGTTTTTTCGGAGTTTAGACACTACCGTTTCCGAATACACTACGCTACCCAGAATCCCCAGCTATCGTTTGGGACTACAACATCCACCTTGCTTTACAAACCCCGTGATTAGTCATCAAGCCCTGTGATTGGATGTTGGAGTGGCAGTGCGACAAGGTTACGCTGAGCGTCAAACAGCTCTATGAAATGGAATGGAACCACGGCAGACTTTCCAAAATTGGAATTGGACGGGTCCAGCCGCCCCCCCCTGAACTATACATGCTGGCAATTGTGTGTTTCGCAACATGTTCTATGGCCCGTCTCTTTAAGACATTTTCGCATTTCCCACAATTAGAAGTTGACAGTATTAAACTGTGTACACCCTGGAGGTTTAGGGCAGGGGTTCCCAAAGTGGGGGTCGCGACCCCCCGGGGGGTCACGAGATGATAACAAAATAAAATAAAAAAATAAAAAATCATTATTAACAATAACGTTTGCATAGACATTTTCAGGGGCGGACTAGTCATCTGTATAATTTCCCCAAAAACTGTAATTAATTCACTAGCAAGAGCACTGTTATTTTGGGGGTCGCGGGCTGAAAAGTTTGGGAAACCCTTGTTTAGGGGATACGAAACAGTGTTGTTATCAAATTTAAAACATATAATTAATAAATGGGTGAATTAATATACCCACATGACAGCTAAGGTCAGAAGACCTTTATTTAACAGCTTGTCTTATGACTGTGACCCCTCCTGTTGCTCATTGATAAGCCTGAAACATGCACTTGTCAAGGTTCAGAGGCACATTTTTGCAAATATGGCAGTAGCCATCGATCATCTTAAGGTAAGATAAGATATACTTTATTGATCCCAAGTTGGGAAATGTTTTTTTTACAGCAGCATACTACTTTGTTCTACTCCAATACAATTCAGAGGTTAACCTGGTATTTGTACTCCACTACATGTATTTTAGTTACTTTGCAGATTCTGATTAATGATGTGAAATATAAACAACCCTTAAATCAGACTTTAGTTACACCTGAGTCAAATTCAGGGAAGGTGATTGTCAAGTGCCAAAATAAACTATGCAATATATTGGATGTTAAGTGCTTTGTCAGACTTCATATTTATCTGTGGATAACCCCAACATTTTGTTCTTATTCAAAAGAAGACCTTAACTTAAAGTAATCTTTAATGTTTGAATAAAGCCTTATTAGTTTGTCTGTTTTGCACATCCTCCAGTTAATATCTTTGGACGTCTAAACTGTTTTATTGTGGAGATCACTACAGTATCTTCTTGATATTTTCTATTCTATATTTCTATCATGCCTTCTACTTTCCCCAAATTTTGTATGTAGGCTACTCTTAATATTTAAATGTTTTCATCAAATAAAACGGATTCAACAACAAAATTCAATAATGTGCTTTAACCACTAGGCGGTGCGGGTTAAAAAACCAGTGGTGCAGTTAATAAAACATAATATGACTATTAACTTTATTATGAAATTAAAACAGAACGGTAAAGGAAAATACAGTTTCAGTCTCTCGATTTGAAGCTTATGCATTGTACCTTGAACCTGTATAGACCTGCAACAGTCAACTGCATGAGGAGTTGGAAAGGTAGTTCAGTAAATAATATCTTTAAAAAACTACATAAACATCCCTTTCTATTAGCTGTGCACCGTTGTGGCGTAAATATAACCTATCTACCAATTGGATCAAATATAAAAGTCAGCCGAATTAGTGTTGATATTGTAAGGAGACGTATTGTGTGAAAAGAAATGGAGGATGTTGTTTAATTGCTAATATATTTATGATCCACGTCACATATTCAGTTTTGGCAGCATTTCTTACAGTTTGTCAAAAGGTCTTCTGATCAGGGCTCTATAAATAAAGAACTACGGCAGATATGTAATATTTAATGCAACCGAACCGTGAACGCTGTGCATTGCTGGCGTGGCTCGCTGCAAAAGTTGAGCAATGTTCAACTTTTGACGCCTCGGCAGAAGCGTCAGCCAATCGAATCATATGCCAGAACAAACTCAAGCCAATCAAACCGCTGCTTGTGTGTCAGGGGCGGGAGATTCATGTGATTGGTTGTTTGTCGAGTTTAGGACACGCCCGCCGGCAAGCGACAACGCACGCCGCTGTGTGGACAGGCCGTAATAGCTATAACTTTTCATCCAAAGCTTAGCAAAGATTATAAGTATATGTATTTATTTTCATACTTTTATAATAATATTCTAAATCCAGTCTTAGCCTGGATTTGAAAATATTATTATATAAGCACCCTTTTAACTTAATACAACTTAAGAGGCCAACAGGTGGCCAGTAAAAATGTTCCCAAAGTTAGCAAATCCCCTAAAACAACATTTAGCTTTTAAGAAAATCTAAATAATGATATTCAACTTTAAAAAGGGTTAATTTTTTTTATTATCAAATACTCAGAGTGAATAAAAGTGAAGTTCTGCAGGGAACATGGGCACCCCTCTTGATGTCTTTACATTAAGCTGGTCTGAGAGCACTGCATTATGGGGGCAGAAAAACAAACAGTGAACATTTTAAGAAAGCAGAGTAAAGGGCTTAAGGATGAAATATGTGTAAGTAGTTAGGTTTAATTTATTTTTGCCCCCACCTTTTAGGATAATTTCTGGAGCAAATTATTTTCCAAGAAAATACATTAAAATGTATCCTATAAAGTTATGATTCTGTGTTGGAAACATTAAAGTAACATTTATATGTTATCATAAAAACAATCTTAGTTTGTCCACAGTTACCCTAACAGAGCATGTTATACAAGAGCAGGAAAATGAAAAGAGAGGAGGATAAAAGTATAAAAGGATATGAAGATTTGCAAGGGATAAGAGAGGGTGAGAAGGGATGGATGAGGTTAATTCCACCGAATTTGAAAAAACAAAATGATGAAAGTGACAGTGAGATGAAACAGAGAGTGATGAAAGATGCCGTGCTTTAGAGGAAACAAAGCAGCAGGCAAGATTTGTACATCAAAGTTACAAAAGAGAAGTACAAAATATGCAGTATAACTTATGTGTAATAAGGTCCATTAATGCTTTGTCCTTAACATCTTCTGTCATTGAATTTGCACTTGTTGTTTTTGATTATTTGTATGATCATTACAGGGTGCATATTTTGTCCAGAAACCTTATTATTGTGTCACTTAGCTCCAGGTAGGTGTCTGGCTCTGAGTGCTGACAGAGTTTGTCCACAAAGGACAAACCTGCCAAACAGCCACCCTATAATAGCAGGCTGTAGGTTACGCTGTGGTTGCCATGGAGTCTCCAGGGGTGACGGGCAGAGAATAGATCATGGTTTTTGTAATTAGAGAAGATTGCGCATGGTTTTGTCCACAGCTGGGAAAAAAAAAAAAAAACACACCGCTCACAGTGGTGAGAGGCTGCGGGTCACAGGTAACAGAGTGGGAGGAAAGGGAGTGTCAAACATCAGCAGGGAGATATACAACAGAACAGATTGGTGGATAGTTATCATCATGGCAAACAGACTGTATTGGTTTAGATTTGGTTTAATGAGTGGTTGCAGTGAAGTCAGGTTTTTAAAACAAAACATCAAAAACAAAGCTATCATCTGCATCCACAGCCACAGAAACTTACCCCAACCCTAAAGCTGCCTTCATGATGTGTCATTTTCTCTTTGCTCACCCCAAAGTAGGACACAGAGCCTTCCGATGAAAACAGCCAGTTCAGTGTTGTTTCTATGGTTACCACCCTCGCTAGCTTGTGCTGTTTAGCACAGCTATCACCTGATTGGTTGCCAGTCAAAAGGACAGCAGCAATTGAGGTCAAAGTTCAAGTCATTTGAACTTTGGACAACGCTCGGCTACAATTACACACTGTGCAAAGCGCTGAATCAGGCACACCGCTCTCCTTAGAAACACAACAGCCGCTTTACCAGTTACAGCTTAACCCCTCAGAACAATACACAAGCCCTGAAGGTAAAAAGGAAACATTCTGCAGATCTATTCCTGTGTTTATGACTTAAGAACAAGTCAAACAAAAAGTCCCTGTCTTAGTTCTCTGTATGATTAAATTATTATTGACAGATACAGGGAGCAGGCATAACGTTATTTCTGTTTGCATTTGGTTCATTTGCGGTCTTGTTGTCAAAGAGGTGATGTTCAATCAATCAATGTTTATTTATATAGCCCAATATCACAAATGTTACATTTGTCTCAGTGTATTTCACAGTTTGTACAGAATATCAGTATGACAACACGACACCCTCTGTCCTTAGACCCTCACATCGTACAAGGAAAAACTTCCGTAGAAAACCCCCCAGTTTAAAGGGGAACATGGGAGAAACCTCAGGGAGAGCAACAGAGGAGGGATCCCTCTCCCAGGACGGACAGACGTGCAATAGATGCCGTGTGTAAATTGAAAAGATAATACATTTGCAACATAGGTAGTCCAAATGTTTGGAAATGCATGTGTGTATAATAGGAAGATGAATCCACTAGGATATCCATCCAGGACCACAGCAACAGGCACAGCCACGACTCAAGATCCAGGGCTCGCGATCCAGGACACAGGACCGCAGCAACAGGATCATACATGACTCCGGATCCCAGCGTAGATAGACACCAAAAAGAAAGACATTTGGGGAAGCTGGGTTAATCGGAACATGAGAGTACACAGGTACAGACAGAGGGAAGGAAGAAGTAAGATGTCCCCCGACAAACTAAGCCTATATCAGCAAAGCTAGGGGCTGAATCTAATCAGCCCTAACTATAAGCTTTATCAAAAAGGAAGGTCTTAAGCGCACTCTTAAAAACGGATAGGGTGTCTGCCGCCCGAACACAAACTGGAAGCTGATTCCACAAATGTGGAGCTTGATAAGAAAAGGCTCTGGCTCCCATTGTACTTTTAGAGACTCTAGGAACAACCAACAACCCTGCATTCTTGGAACGCAATGCCCTAGTAGGACAATAGGGTATAATGAGTTCTTTAAGGTAAGATGGCGCCTGCCCATTAAGGGCTTTGTAGGCGAGAAGAATAATTTTAAATTCTATCCTGTGTTCTATAGGGAGCCAGTGTAAGGCAGCCAGAACAGGAGTAATGTGCTCCCTTTTCCGAACTCTGGTTAGTACACGTGCTGGAGCATTTTGAATCAGCTGAAGCGACATAACTGACTTCTTGGTACACCCTGATAATAAGGAGTTACAATAATCCAGCCTTGAAGTAACAAATGTATGGACTAGTTTCTCTGCATCGTTTTGAGGCAAGATATGCCTGGTTTTTGCAATGTTACGTAGATGGAAGTAGGCGGTCCTTGAAATTGATTTTATGTGGGCGTTAAAGGATAAATCCTGTTCAAATATAACACCAAGATTCCTTACAGTCTCACTGGAGGCCAAATTAATGCCATCCATAGTTAGTATATCTTTAGATAATTTGTTTCGTAGATTCTTCGGGCCGAGTACAATAACTTCAGTTTTGGTCGTGTTTGTATCATCCGCATAACAATGAACATTTACAGAATGATTCCTTATAATATTGCCTAACGGAAGCATATATAATGTGAACAAAATAGGTCCGAGCACTGAGCCCAGTGTCACTCCATGGCTAACTTTGGTTTGCGTGGAAGATTCATCGTTGACACGTACAAACTGAGAGCGTTCAGATAGATAGGACCTAAACCAGCCTAAAGCAGTTCCCTGTATGCCAACTAAGTGCTCTAGTCTTTGCAATAGGATATCATGGTCGATAGTATCAAATGCAGCACTGAGATCGAGCAAGACAAGAATAGAGACAAGTCCCTTGTCTGAGGCTATTAGAAGGTAATTTTTGACTTTAACCAGAGCTGTCTCTGTGCTATGATGTGTTCTAAAGCAAGACTGAAAATCTTCAAATAAATCATTGTTTTTTAAGTAATCACACAACTGTTTTGCGACTGCAATAATTTTTGAGAGGAACCGAAGATTAGAAATAGGTCTATAGTTGTCTAAAACCTCTGGATCGAGGTTGTGCTTTTTAAGAAGAGGTTTTATCACTGCTACTTAAAAAAATTGTGGAACATAGCCTGATAATAAAGACATATTCATAATATTTAATAAAGAAGTGCTAATTAATGGAAAAACTTCCTTCAACAGCTTAGTTGGAATTGGGTCTAACATACACGTTGATTTAGAAGAGAGAATCATTTAATTTAATTGTTCAAGGTTTATGGCTGAAAAGCATTCTAGTTTACTATCTAGTGTAATATTAGAACTTACGTTTCCGGGAGCTGTTGATAACACTATACTGGCCAAAGGCAAGAGGTCATTAATTTTGTTTCTAAGAGTAACAATTTTATCGTTAAAAAAGCACATAAAATCATTACTACTGAGTGCTATGGAAATAGAAGGCTCAATCGAGCTATGTTGTGACCAATCTTCTTGTATATACTGTTTGTCCAATTTCTGAATCAACAGTTTATCACCTTCAACTTTATTGGGTTAACTAAATAAATAACAATATAATTTCCAATTTATTCTATTACATGAGCAGATTTTCAAGTGGATATTGACTCAGGTATGCTTTGATTATGCTGTATCTGCTCTGTGATCAATTGTGAACTGTGTATAATGTGAGTAAAAGTCCAAATGTCTTGGGTCTTTTAGTTCAATATATATTATCCTTTTTCACCTTGTTAATATTTATTGAGCAGAGAAGCAATTTTCTTTAAACTGGCTTTTTCTAGATTATAGTTGGATATCTTTTCATGTTATATGGAACAAACATTTTGGAATATGCTAAATCATTGAACATGACTTCTGGGCATTTTTTTCTACATTTAATCTCAATGAAATAGGTTGTCATTGTGTATTCAAATTCTTATCACACTGCTGTGACAAAGGAGCTGTTGGAAGTGTAAAAGCTCAAGTAAAATAAATTAAGTCTGACAGACGGTTTGACAGGTCCTTTCTTTGTGCTGTTTTTAAATTGGTTCACACACAACACACATCATGCATGGGAAATAATTTGCTCTATTATAGACACCTACTGATGCAAATCTATACATGTGCACTTTTCATTGTAGTTGAATGTACTTTATGTCTACCTGTTACCCTTTCAGCTTTCCATTTCACACACACACACACACACACACACACACACACACACACACACACACACACACACACACACACACACACACACACACACACACACACACACACACACACACACACACACACACACACACACACACACACACAGACGTGGCCTTGAATGCAACACGTTTACAATTGTCACTCCAGCACTCTGGCAGCCATTATATTCCACTACGTCATTAAGTGGACATTTATAAGACCGTCATTAACATTTGAAATAACTTCCTATTGTTCAAATTAAAGTGTCACTCATTTTAGGCCTGAGGCCTGTACTACGAAGCTGGTTCAACATAACCATATGTTTGAGTTAGCCGGTTGGCCTAATCTAAAACATACGCGCTCTCGCTAAGCGGACCTACGATGCTGGTTATCAAGTGGACCGCTCAAGCCAGCCGTGCCCTATCTAGTTAGGTGCGCGTTCACATGAAAGGGGTGGTATTTGGAGCATTCAACCAATCACAAATATGGAGAAGCGTACTGACAGCGCAGCGTCATACTTCCTGAATGAAAAGTGAACTTTAATATTAGTCAAATATGAAGAAGTCAAACTTTAAACATCCATGACTTAAACACTTTATCCAGGATAAAAGCCACATAGCACCTGCAAGGTGAATACAGCTGGTAAAAGAAAAAGTGTTTGAATGCGTACATTAACAGGTTTATGATATCATTGCCCCGTCTAAGACACGATCTGACTTTAATTACATTTGACTGGAGTGTTTCGTCAACTTAATGTGTTGCTTAAAATAATACTTCTGCATACAGTATGTGACACTGAGTGTTGCACGGCCAGATATGGCTCAGCTGACTCAGATAAGGAAATATATGATATATTATGATGTGATATGATATGAATGATAATGGGACACATCGACGTCTGCACTCACAGTGCCGTAGACTCTACGTAATGTTACTTTGATCCGGTTACGTTTAAGTAAGCTTTCTTAACGCTAATGTTATATTAGTCAGATTGCTCTGAAGATGGGAGGTGATATTCTATTCATTTTCACGTGCACACAGTCAGTTGATTTTTGCCGGCCGTCTTTCCTGCAACGGCAGTTTTTCTGTGTTTCCTCTATCGGTCTATTGGTCAGCAGGCGGTGCTTTCACTGAGTTGATCTCTCAACCTAACCTGCTCCGGAGCAGGTTAGCCGCTCAGCATAAGTTACCATGGAGATCTAGCCCGCTAAAAAGAGAAACAGCGTCGTAGGACGGGAAACCCCAAGTTTTCCCTGAAGTTAGCCCGCTAAGCGAAAATCCTGCTTCGTAGTACAGGCCTCTGTAGTCCAAATGATGAATACAAGTTTGGTTAAAGCCATTAAGAGAAAGTCCCTCACACTATTCAGGATACGAAAAAGTTGCCACCACCATTTGGCATTTACACTGACATCTATTCCGTCGTACTCCTAGCTAACACAATTAGCTCGTCCATTCTATAAGCCAGTGATCTTATGTTGGTCATGATGAGAGGGAGGGAGACACGGTTTCTCTGGACCAAGCTCTCCTCATTTGTCTCTTCTGTTTACCCTGTATCCCTTGTGTACTTCTTTAGATTTCAGTGGGGATAGCCGTTGTTCCGACCACCATGCTAGCCTGCTTAAACTTAGTCGGCATAAAGTAATCTATTCGTTTCTAAACTGGTGAAAATACAAATGAGGCTAAATGGAGAGGCATATAATGTATGTTGAGTGAAAAGCTACCTCAATTAATATCTCATTACAGCACCAGCCATTTACATTGTGCTAAGTGTGGCTCTTTGGAATCAGCACTAGATCCCTGGTGATTTGAATTCGGTCTCACAAGCGAAGGACTTTATGCAAATTCCTTCCATTATTTCCTGGCCCCGCCTCCGCGCAAGGATGCATTGCGACATGGATTTTTGAGATGAGATGAGCTTTGTCATTTATTTTATATACAACAGCAGAATTGCGCTGAGCTGCTAACTATAACACTTGTGTTGAGCTGCAATCCGAGTGACACATTTATTATTGCTTTCTTCTTCACAGTTTAAGTCACAGCTTTGGGGATGTGTCATTTTTCTGGATGACTGAGAAGCTCCCCCTCTCCCTCCCCTCTCCCTCCTCTCTCCCTCCTCTCTCCCTCTCCTCTTGATTCCTCCTTTCCTCACGTCCTGTATCTTCTCCTCTTTCCTCACTGTCCTTTCAACCCTCCCAGCTGGAACACTGTGTTTACTTACTCAGCATTTCCTCATCTCCCTTTCTTTTGCTTCTCTCTATTTTCTAATGACACTGCAGTAGTTGGGGATGTTCGCTGTGTCCTTGTGGTAAGTTATTCAAGGGTTATCTGAAGGTTTCTCAGCCTTGGGCATAAATATTTCAGGTTGTTTGGATGTGAACTGATGAGACTGATAGCAGACTTGACAGCTATACCAGAAAGGCTGCGATGCATGACTTTCTCTGGGTGTTTGAAGAGGTGTTTTTCCTTAATTCACCCCACATTAACCTGCGAGAGAGCAAATGTCTATTGACTACATGGTTGCACCAAGACAGTTTATTATAATTAGCTCCTTAAAGGTGTTAATTTGTCTCTCAGATGGAAAGGTGTACGCGTTGGGAGGAATGGGAGCCGACACAACGCCACAGGCTCTGGTGAGGGTCTATGAGGCGGAGAAGGACCAATGGCAGCCCATAACTTCCATGCCCACGCCGCGGTACGGAGCCACGCCCTTCGTGAGAGGAAACAAAATCTACATGATGGGTAGGAAACAATTTCTAATCCAATTGTTCTCCTTTTTATTTCATAATTATATAATATATAAAATATAATTATTTTATTCACCAATACTCTCTGTTTCGCAAGTGGTTCCATGAATTGGCTTCAACATTATGTGAATTAATCCAATCCCAATCATCATATTTTGATTTGTAAATTTGCAGATAAATACTCTGCTAAATATGAAACGTGTGAGATAACCACATGTAGGTAGTTGTTGCGTTGGATCAACTATTGGATTGCCATACAATGTGCAAATACGACATTCATTACCCAAGACGATTAATTATTCTTTTGTGAACTGGAGTTTATTGTCTGGCGAAACAACACGAGGTAAACATTTGTCATTGAAAATTCTCAACAACTGTTAAATAGATTGCAATAAACATGTTAACACTTTCTTTGTTTATATAGCACCAACATCAGATCAAAATGTACATTTCTCAATTCAGAATAACATAAGCCTTGGTTGTACTTTGTCTGATGCTAATGAGCAAATGGTGCATGCTAACACACTATAATAAGTAAACATGGTCAACATAATATAGTTACTACTCTAGCATAGACACTTAAGTATTTTTTTCTAAATAACATACTTTATTATTAGTAAGTTACAACTTTTTACACTGATTCAGTTTTTCATTTAATCCCTTTAGCGACTTGTATTGCAACAATGCCATATGCATTTAGTAGTTTGTGCCTCTTATAACATGCATTTTATTGTAGGGGAAGTCATGGCTTCTCTTTTATACCTACAGAAATAAACCAATTAGCTTACCTTGTTGCCATTGGAAGCATTGTGTTAGGGTTAGGGTTAGCTTAGTAGGCAGTAATCAACTATTGGCAATCTTGATCACTGCAGGGAGAATCCAAATTGTTAGGCATTGACTGCATCAATTATAACGAAAGCAAATTATTGGACGTAGTTTAATCTCTTAAGCCCGGGATCTTGCAAGAAACAGCGTCTGAGGGCTTCTTAACATTTAACAAAAAAATGAATGTGTCATACCCACTTAACGGGAAGAAACTCAGCTACCTGACGATATGAACAATTTTTACCGAAACAAAACACAAGTCTAACGCCGAGCTTCTGACTTAGCACTAAGCGAAAGAGTGCTAACGCACTTAACACATAACTCAAGGTAGAAATATTTTATATTTCATCGGATCTGCACAACCTATATATCATATGAAAGCTGAGACTCCACAGATTCCAATGGTATAAGTATCATCAATATGCGACCAAAACTCTTGGCAGAGAAATCCAGCAAAGACAACACACAACTTCACTTTACGGGGCCAAAACGTCTTACCTTTGCGGTTTACTGATCAAAGGTTGTGTTCAAGGGCAATTAAAACGCATATAAACGCTGCTGAAGGTTAATCCAATGTCTCTGTGTCACTTTGAAATGATTACTGATAATCCATCATCATATTTATGTCAATAAAGAGAGTTTTCATATAGAGTGTATGAGAGCTGTAACCCAGCTTCCGGATTTGGGCATGCTGGCTGCGCATCACTCTCAGGCTATTTCTCAGGTCGATTAAATGGAATCCTTGCGTCCCTCACTTGCGTAGTTTCCCTGCGTTTAGTCCCTCCCACCAGGGAAGCATGGAGAGACGCAAGGAAACCACGAGAAGCAGGGAAATGAGTTTTAAGAGCAATGAGACGTCCTTTCCTCCGGAGTGTCACGTGAAGCGACGTCCGTTTGTGATGACACCGCACAGCTGATGTCTGACAGCAGCTCTGTCGTTTTCACAAACACCCCCGCCTCTGTTAGTACACCTTTACTGACACAAACATTTGTATCATCTGTTGTAGACCCAAATACATAAAATAAAATAAGAACTCATTCTCAAAAAAGATAAACGCCATTCTTAAAATGTATAAACAAAAAAAGCGATCATGAAAATGTTTCCAATAAATGAATAAAATGACTTTTGACCACTTTGTTGTTCAGATATATCACATATTTGTAACTAAATGATACATTAATTTAAACAAAACACAGTATGAAGACTGACTCCCATGAGGTTCATGTATTTTCTTCACTCCGCTGGGAAACTGCTCTCATGTCAAGAAGCATGAGATCAGTGCATGCGCTGCATCGTCCAACCAGTGAGCGATACACACTAAGGGGGCGGGGCGAGTATCTGTGGATTTCATCGGAGGATGGTCTGGTGGTTCCTCCATTATCGCTCCTCCATTATCGCTCCTCGCTCCTCGCTCCTCGGTCCTCCGGTAGAAATAAGAGCCATGGGACGCTACTCAAGATGGCGCAGACAAATCAACTTCCGGTGAGACCGAGACCGAGGAGCGAGGAAATGAAAAATAATCGACCTGAGATGCAGCCTCATTCACCAATTGTAACGTTTAGATGGATTTAGGAACACCCTCTCGATTCTATTGGCTCTATCAGGTAAAAAGAGGTGTCAATCATAAAAATCGACCGATGGGTTCCAGAGATACAGTATGGCAAATACACCCAATTGACCCCAGAAGTGTTTTTTTTTTCTAAACCTCTCTAAAAAGGTCAAATGTCACTTGTTTTGCGTCAATCTTTATACAGGATAGTTGTTATATGTTATAGTTTGGATTCCTAAAGCTTTTAGTCTACTCTCCCATCATTCAAGGGTGATTTTCACTATGAGTAATGTTTTTTTTTTAGACGGAAACTATAATTTAATTTGTTTTACTATGTTCAATCTGAATTTACTTTAAAATAAAAACATCTATATTGATTCTGACTGTTCTGCATCCAACTCACAGGTTTATCATTGCTTTGAGAAAAAATATTATTAATTTACCCCTTTTAGAAGTGAAGATATGGTCATTTATTCTGGGAATGTCATTTTCGAGCCTGAAACCTGAAAAACAGGCTCAGGGCTTAACTGGTTAAGGATTAATAGTTTGCATTTGGTTGAGATTGGGTTATAGTAAGAGTTCTGTGTCAAACCAACACAGAACTCTGTGAAACCCAGTGTCAATATTGACTTACAGCACAGCATATATTTAAATTTGTGTTTCAGATGGCCCTTCCTTCATGTCCCACTTGCTAGCTAAACGCGGCCCCTTTGCATCATGCTCATATGGCAGTTACCGCAAATATTGCAACTGGTTTCACCACAGGTTAACACTTTAAACTCTTTAAAAATAAGTGCTGTTGTTAGCACTGTTATGCGACATGCAAGATTGTTAGTGGCGCTCTTAAGGCTTGCGACTTCCATTTTGGCCCGGCCACTGTGGTGGAATTTGTTTTATAATATTGGTCAAAAGATATTAAGTTTACTTTTAAATATTTTATTTAGCACTCTGCAGAGTGGATCCAAGCTGTGACAATAAGGTCTGTTCTGCAGTGATGACATGGGCAAATAGTTGCCTTTCTTTATACATTTTCATGTGCTATAAAACAAAAAAGAAACATCCTTCTTCGCTTTAAATCTGCAACACGCAGCCTTCTTCTTTTCTTGGCCCTCTGCCTCCTCTTAAGGTATAATCCCACAAGTAAACAAGGTCCTTTTTTACATACACCGTTTCTTTTGTCTTTTGCTTAAAAGTTGAATCCCTATAAAGTCAGAGGAGAGAATGATAGATGATAGAATGATAGATTCCCAAAATACACAACTAGCAGCAGAAATCAGAGGTAAAATGTCAGGTGTGCAGGCAATACTGGCCAGACTCCTTTCATGAAATGGAACAATAGTGTATTTATCTGTTTCGTAACTCCAATTTGTCGTAAACTTGGCCACTGGGTTTCCACCGAGTTTCATTAAAATCTGGCAAGTAGTTTACCCGTAATGCTGCTGACAAACAGTTACAGACACACAAAGCTGAAAAGAGAACCTCCTTGGCAGAGATAATGGAAATAACAAATCTTGCAGCCCTGTTGGCACGTTTTCTTACAGCACCCATGGGAGCCACTACTCCATTCCTACTTATATCTTTCTCCTCACTCTTACACACACACCCAAGGTCTCTCTTTCAGGGAGGCAGAGTTCAGGTAAGGAGTCCACAGGAGTAGAGACGAGTGCCTGTACTTTCTCAAGGACATTGATTGCTGATGTAATTCTTCAGTCCTCAGGTTCTGGTGATGTGGGACCAGTTTCAAACTATAGGCTACTCTCAGTGCTTATTGAGTAGATACAAAAGAAAGTAGCAGCAGGATCTCTATCCCTCTGTTACTATGCTGTTTTACACGCCTTCTGAACCGAGGGATGTGTGTTCTGTTTTTTAACATAAGCCTTTCAGCACTGTGACTATCTGCCTGATGTTTTTAGAGCTGTGAAAGGAACTGATGAAAAAACAAAAATGTGTCTTCAGCGCTGACGAGTGTTGGTTCAATCAGAAGGACAGTGTTGGAGTTAAAAGCTGATTTGTGGAAGAGAAAAGGGGATTTGGGCACAGTGCAGATCCTGTGTTTTGTTTTCCAGTCATTTTCCATCCGTGATTAGAGGTCACATTTGTTCTCATAGTGTCTCTTCGGGGGACTGTTATTGCTCATTGACACTTGGTCAACATTTCACAGCACCGCTGAGAGAAAAATTGGAATCACACGAGGCAGGGTATGATCATTTCATTTCACCGTGGAAGCATTTTGCCAAGCGATTAATTCATTTCACGCCACGCTACCAGCAACAACACAATCCACATTCATCAAAAAGTTGCTGTAACATTGTGAGGGCAGGAGCTTTCCATATCAGTGGGGTTTTTTCTCCCACGCTCCACCGGAGGGGTTGAATACATCTTTGCATATGTGCAGTGGCTCAACATGGAAAAAACAGACTTAATTCAATTTGGGAACACAAAGTCTTATTTTAGATATAAATAAATACAAATAAAGTAGTTTGAATACGCCTAATTTTCACCAGATGCCACATTAAAACGTTGGTCGTACATGATTACAACCAGGCACATTTTCAGCAATAGATTCCGATGTATCCACTATATCTGTTATGTCTATTCAGTTTATATAAGTAGAGATAATTTGCAGGTAGTTAAGACTGAATGATTCTGAAATATATGAAACACTTCCATGCAAGTTATAACTCTCCGGTCATATTGTCCAGTGTATTTTTTTATTGCCATAAGCACAATTTTAAAGTCTATTAAAAACAGGCAAAATAGACAAGTCGGCACCAGCCCCTCTCATGGATGCCCAAAGTGTGCAACGAGAGGCCTACAGCGGTATAGTGTCTCCGGAGCGCACCAGGACGACGCGTCGGATCGTTTTTGTTTAGGAAAGATTATATTTCTAATTCAGGTGCCGTACTCATGCCACCTTTTTACATGCTCAAATCCCCTCGATGTACACACGCCTATTGTTCAGTGCAACTAGGGCGCCACGGAGGTGCGCAGAGTAAGATACACATCACAACACACATTTCCACAAAGACAGATGGAGGATTATTTAACACGAAGAAATGATATCGATAAGATAATGAAATTGCTTTGTTGAAAAAGTTTGAATATATCAAACCCTTTTTTACTATTAACTGTTTATAGTCGCTCGTACATGTCCACATTGTTTAGTTATACAACAACAATTGAACTAAAAAAAAAAGTTGGAAGCTGCTCTGATGCGCCCTGGGGACCGAACGTTAACTTATTTGCTGTTGTGCCGATTCTGGCTGGAGAGAGTTGATTGACAGCGAATACATTCTTTTGGTTATGCAGGCTGTAATTTCTCAATAATAGTTTCAATACATGATCAATCTACATGCCTTGATGATGTCTCCGGACTATGCACCCCTGGCTGACACTATTCAGTTAATTTATAAATAAATATATCTGCCATTTTTTTAAACAGGTAGATCATTTCGACCTGGTCATTTTAAGAGTAGCTCACAAGTGGAAAAAGTGTTATGTTTTCGTGCATGTAAATGCTCTGTGAATGTATTTATCAATATCTTGAGCTTTTTCTTTGAGAGTCACATACAGATATTTGGTTCTTAAAGTTTGACTATGGGCACACTTCAGCTAAACCTTTGACACTTTTGATTTAAGACCTGTCAAGTCTTTGGGAGATTCTAGTTAGGTTTTTCTGATAACTTCTTATATTCAAATTAATGTGTTTGTCAAAAAAAAGAAAAGAAAAATTTAATAAAAAACAGATCGCATTTAAAATAATCATTAATTATTTACCGACTAGCAAATTATATTGCAAAGATTTGAACAACCCCTGGTAAGTGCAAAGGAGATACATGTTTGCATGGTGAGTTTAATCACTTTTGATCCTATTATACAAAGTTAAAAGTGATGTGCTACAGAATAATGTGAAAATGTGAAACATTTATTGCTACTTGAGAAGATGAGGATGCCTTGCAAATTATTGCTGCTTCCTCAGCTGCGGTTCTAGTTGGGCATGAATGGCAGTGGCTGCCTAAAATCCCCTCTGATTTAAATTCTGTGTTTCCAGGCAGGACCAGACTTACTGGCAATTGACGGTACTCATCCAGTTTTATAATGGTTTTATATTCAGTGCACAAATGTAGCTGAAAAGCGGCAGTCAACAAGTCAATTTTGATAAAAGATTATTCTGTGTAACATATAAGTGCATATAAATACACATACACCACTCCTTTTATTTATGGTCTTGAATTAGTTAATGTGGAATAAATGAATGTATCACCACTCTTCAGCAGCTGCACAGACAGATAAGTAATTACAAAATGGATAAATGACCTCACTTCTTCTCTCTTCCGCGCTTCTTACTTCTGAAGCTTGTGCCAGTAAGCAGCTGATAAATCAGAAACGGTCACTGTATATGGGCCATTCTACCGAATTGGATCAAAGTAAGGTTGGAAATATTTTGACATTTTGTATGTTTTTTTCCAAAAACTTTTTCCATATATATTTTGTACCATATCTAAATTACACATATCTAGTAAAAGAACCGTACATGTTTATATCGTATTTTCAGACTGTATTGGAATGTTCTTCCTCTCCCAAAAATGTTCACTACCGAAACATAGTACATACACTGTAGTAAAAATGTATTATATTAACCTGTTAAGATTGTTTTACCTTCCCTTCTCTAAATAGTATTTTAACAAATATTTCTTGAAGGTTTTCACAATTAAATCAATAAAAGTGAATTTTTAATCAAATTTCAAAGTTCAATTTATACAATTCATAAAAATCGTAATGCAATCTTTCTTTGTAAAATGCATAATACTGATCATATTGATTGCAGAGTTGATTATTGTTGAAATTGAACATACATTAAACCAATCAGTATCATATCATTTTAGTTGATAACTCAATATACTTTATTTTTTACAAAACATCCAGTGTTTCAGTAGTGACTGCACTGTTTTGGTAGTGACTGCACTGTTTCGGTAGTGACCACAGTATTTTGTTCTCAAGGTTGTATCATATTCCCTCAACCTTATTGCTTAATCTTAACTCATTACTGCCTTATGTTGGAAATATTACAAACACAAATGTTTTGGGGTCAATAGAATCATTTTATTTTTGAAGACATAACAATTGTTCATCCATAACCATTTAAAGTACACAAAACATAATTACCCAGGTGGGTTCAGAAGAAAACCTTGACATAATTGATATTATGCTGTTGCTGTCAGGCTTCTGAACGCTAACCAATGTATCCCTGAAAGGTTTGTAACAAATAGATTCAACATCTAAAAGAAAAATACACAAGAAAGTGATATGCACTAGAATCTGAACTGATCATGAACACACATTTCACCACTTGCACGTGCACAATTGTAACAGATCAGTTGGTTTTAGTACAAGTGCAGTGAACACACAGTAATACCCTTTCTACAGTAAATACTCGTTTTTAAATACTCGTTTCCCAACACAAAGCTGACTCATGAGACCCTTTAAACACCATATCTGAATACCTGTGATATCGCCATATCACAGTTAATCTGTCATTGACCTTAAAGAGAGAGCCGCATTTGTGGTTGAAGTCTGACCTCAAGTTAATTCTCTATGCACTTTAATTATCCTCTTACCTATTCTTTCCTTTGTTCACTTGAACACCCTCTAATCCAGTCACACTTGCCCACAAGTATACCTGTGGCCAGGGGCGGAGCTTCCTACAGGCAATATAGGCGGTTGCCTAGAGCGCCACCCAGAGGGGGGCGCCAAAAATTGCAATTTTTTTTTTGCTTGGCGCAGTTTTGGCGCCCCCCCTCTATATCTGCAACCATTATTCTTACATAAAAAAAAAAATTCTAACATAAGGGAAAATGAGCCAAAAATCTAAAACGGTCGGTCGGTCTAAGAGCCTCGGCTTTAGGTGTTCACAGTCAGAACATGCTAGAGCGCTGTGCATTGATGGGTATCGGTCAAGTGTTTATAAAATTGAGCATTGAGGAAAGAAAGACTAACGTTAGAGAACTATGAAGAGGCAAAAGCCATCTGGGGCGCAGTATAAAAACAGAAGAAAAGAAGAAGAAGAGAAACGTGCCAAGGTGAAAGGTATGCAATTTTGATTGTATTGTCAACATTAGCGAATGGATCATGTAATCTTGCTAGTTAGCCAAGCCAACGTTAGCTAGCCAGCGTTTGTTATTGCCATTCAGTCGAAACTGTCATAAGGCTATTTTCTTTGTGTCATGAAATAGAAATATTAGTAATAATAACAATGTTAGTTTTGGTGTAGCGAGCTAGCCAGTGTGGTGGAATGTTAGTTAGTTGGTAACGTTAGCTAACGTTAAGTTTACCTCAGAAAGCACATTGACTATCCGAGTCAAACATTTGCCAAATTCAACCCTGTCATAATGTGCGCTAACGTTAGCTAACTAGCTCAGTGGTTCTCAACTCCAGTCCTGTTGAATGTTTTCGTTCCAACCCAGAACTAACACACCTGATTCAACTGTTCTAATAAGATAGGCATAGCTCTTGATTAGTTGAATCAGACCTGTCAGGCTGTCCTAATGCTTACTAACTAAATAATAGCTACATTTAACAAATGGAAATTATTCAATGTTGATAATACACATTTTGTTATATCATTTTACAAGGAACCGCCATGCACCTCAGCTGTGCCGGCTTTCTCAGGTGAGTGCAATGTGTCAATAGATGTTCCTGATGATAAATAATTGAATGTGAAATCCAGTCAATATATTTGCTCTTGTGTGTTCTTTCTATATTTATAGACCTAGAACCACATGAAGGAACGTCAGAACAGCAAGCTGCTCATCCTGATGAGATGACCACTGATTCCACCCTGCCACTGACCACTGTGTCTGTTTGTTCTGGTGAGTACAATATGTCAATAGATGTTCCTGATGTGATGATAAATAATTGAATGTAAAAATGACTGTCGTGCCATTTCTAATCCAGCCAATATATTTGCTCTTGTGTGTTCTCTATATATGTATAGGCCCAAAACCACTGCAAAGAACGTCAGAACAGCCTGCTGCATCTCATCCTGATTGCACCACAGATTCCACCCATACACTCTTCTCAGGTGTGTGCCTGATGAATGTAAAGATGTTTAGCTATAAACCTAATTGTCCTCATGCTTTCAAATAATTGCTTTCTGTTTTTATTTACATTTTACACACTGTCCCAACCTTTTTGGAATTGGGGTTGTGTGTGTGTGTGTGTGTGTGTGTGTGTGTGTGTGTGTGTGTGTGTGTGTGTGTGTGTGTGTGTGTGTGTGTGTGTGTGTGTGTGTGTGTGTGTGAAGATATTGTGAATATGAGGTGAGAAAATGTGCTTCACATGCCCTCCAGATGCAGCAAAGACAGACGATCCACTACCAACCGATCCTGCTGACTGCCCTTCACATCTCACAGACACAATGAGGACAGAGTTTGTTCGGAGAGGACCATATCAGATAACACCTGATTTCATTTTCCCAAGGAGAGATGATGGGAGAAGTTGCCACCACCAGTACTTCAGCAGGACCTTAGTAAATGGAGAAAGGATCAAAAGAAGTTGGGTGACATATTCAAAAAAGAAGAACAGTCTTTTTTGTTTTTGTTGTCAACTTTTATCTCCAAAACAAATTCATTTAACAAATGCAGGACTGTCGGATTGGAAAAATGCAAGTGCTGCTTTGACCAGCCATGAAAATAGTCCGGAACACCTGAACAATTTGGCGTCATGGAAAGAATTGGCAGTTCGATTAAAACAAGGTACAACAATAGACAAACAAGAGCAGGCCCTCCTTGAGGCAGAGAAGAGTCGGTGGAGAGCAGTGCTGACACGACTGGTTGCTATTGTACAGTCTCTGGCAGGGCGAAATATGGCATTGAGAGGAAAGACAGAAATACTCCACTCTCCTTCAAATGGAAACTTTTTGAAAGAGGTTGAGCTTTTGGCGCAGTTTGACCCAGTGATGAAAGACCACATCCACAAGATTAAAAGTGAAACATCCCACCACAGCTACTTGGGCAAAACCATTCAGAATGAGTTGATTGAATGCATCAGTGGAAAGATTCTATCAACAATAGTGCAAGAAATAAAGAAATGCAAGTACTTTTCCCTCATTTTAGATTGCACCCCGGATGTTAGCCACACTGAACAGCTGTCAGTAGTCATCAGAATTGTGACACTGGAAGAAGACCCCCAGATTAAAGAGCACTTCATGGGATTCCTAGTAGCAGAGGAGTCCACTGGTGAAAGTTTGTCCGCCCTGATTTTGAAGAGGCTGGAGGAGTTGCAGATTGCCTTTGATGACTGCAGAGGACAGTCATATGACAACGGCGCAAATATGAGAGGGAAGAACAAGGGAGTACAGGCCAGGCTACTGCAGTTGAACCCAAGAGCTTTGTTTGTGCCTTGTGGGGCACATACACTCAATTTGGTCATTGCTGATGCTGCCAAAAGCTCCAAAGATGCCATATCATTTGTTGGCATTGTGCAGAAGCTATACTGCCTGTTTTCTGCCTCTACACAGAGATGGGCCATCCTCAAGAACCACGTCAACCTTTCACTCAAAATGTGGTCAGAAACCAGATGGGAGAGCAGAGTTAAAGCTGTGGAGCCTCTGCGATATGAAGCCGCAGCTGTGAGAGAGGCACTGCTTGAGGTGAGAAACCAGGCCAAAGACCCAATCATCAGGATTGAAGCCCAGTCTCTGGCAGAAGAAGTGGGGTCATTCCGCTTTTCACTGTGCACAGTGGTCTGGTATGACATGTTAAGTCAAATTCAGCAGGTGAGCAAAGTCCTGCAGTCCCAAACAATGCAAGTGGATGTAGCAGTAAGTCTACTGAAAAAGACTGAAAAAGCTCTCAAATCCTACAGAGCCACAGGCTTTGTGGCTGCACAAACATCAGCCAAGGACATGTGTGAAGACATGAATGTGGATGCAGTCCTTGTGCAAAAGCGGCTGAAGTCAACAAAGAGGCACTTCTCATATGAGTCTCCTGATGAGCCATTGAGGAATGCCTTGCAAAATCTGGAGGTAACGTTCTTTAACGTGGTGGTAGATGCTGCAGTGTCAGCACAAAAGGAGAGGTTTACCACTCTTGAACATGTGCAAGACAAGTTTGGCATTCTGTACAACTTCCCAGACCTGCCACACCAAGAGCTGATGAAGCAAGCAGAGGCACTTGCACACACCTTAAGCCATGGAGGGCAATCTGATTTGGATGGGAAGGAGCTGGCTCAGGAGTTGGAAAATGTACCTGACTTGCCATCAAAGAGCATGACAACTCTTGAGTTGTTGAAATTCATACACACAAAGCAGCTCACCAAAATATATCCCAACTTGTGTATTGCTCTGCGGATCAGTGCAACGCTACCAGTAACAGTAGCTTCAGCCGAGAGGAGTTTTTCCAAATTAAAACTCTTGAAAACATACCTGAGGTCCACCATGGCTCAAGAACGCCTCAGTGGTCTGGCTGTAATCAGTATTAACCATGAGGTTGGTGGTCAGATTTCATATGATGATGTGATTGATGACTTTGCAGCGAGGAAGGCCAGAAGGATTGCACTGTAAATGGAAACCAGTAGGAGCTAATATGTAGGCCAACCTTGTGTGATGATAGGGAGTGGAATGTAAATAGTTCTTGAGACAAAGTGAATTTGTAATTTTTATGTATTTGTTTGTTTATTTAGCATATTATATTTTGATTATTTGACATGTGTAACATATTTTACAATACATAATTTTCTTTTAAAGCAAATGTGCACGTTATTTTATTGTTTGTTATTGTTATTATTATTATTGTTTGTTAGCTAAGTTGTTTGTTTTAATTCTTTAGTGTGCACTTTACATTTCTTCTTAATTTTCTTTGAAAGCAAATTTGCACATTATTTTATTGTTTGTTATTGATATTATTATTTTTTGTTAGCTAAGTTGTTTATTTGTTTTAATTCTTTAGTGTGCACTTTACATTTATTCTTAGCTCTTGTTCTTGCTTGTAATAAATAAAGCTGCAGTACTTTACTGTATAACTGTTAAGATGTTTTGATATTTTTTTTGGGGGGGGGCGCAGTGGTGAAGCTCGCCTAGGGCACCAAATGTGCTAGGTCCGCCCCTGCCTGTGGCTATATTTCCCCTTGAAGAGGTAGCTTTGGTGAAAAATAAACTTCATGCAGTGATAATGTGGGGTTAGGGGAGGAATGGCACCTGATTTAATGCAACCAATCCGCTACTACTACTACTACTACTACACACGCTGGCTCAACCAAAGACATTCTTCTCTGCTGTTTTTCTTTGTAATCTCTATGCTCAGATTACCAGCTAGAGGGCCCGATCAGATGAGAGGAGTACCGGATGGCATGCATGCACGCACATGTGCCCAAACAAGCACAGACACACACATACACCAGCTTTACAGACAGGCGACATCTATTGAAAATCACTGCAGTACACTTTGGATGCTACCTAGCATGCATGGAAGACAGCAGTTCCATCTGGTAAATCTATAGTTTGACACGGATCTTGGTGACACACAAATGAAATAAAAACACACCAACACACTGAAGTCATTACAGATGTAGCGATTCATTTCAGACAGTTTGAAACGCGAGGGCCATGATTGGTACGTGATCTGCCCTCGCTCAAGGGAAAACCTCCAGCTTGACTTGAGACCGCCCCCGTGATAGATAAATGTAATTATAATGAAGCCAGCTGCAATGGATCATTGATCCACCAGGGGGTGCAGTGGGGTTCCACACTGGAGCTCATGTGAAATAAAGTCAGATACAGTACGCTGGATGTACAGCGGAACTTTGTTAAGATCCATATGTCACGGATATCATACTCTGTGCTAAATAAGAGACATGTAATCATTTACAAAACATCACCATGTTATTTAACAAACTAATGTTGTCGAAAAAGAAGAACAGGAGGAAATGCAGCCCGGCTCTCGATTTTTAATCCTAATTTAATCATCATCTTCACCACGATCATTTATGTTTATGTTCGCCGAATTGACATGAAATCACTGACACATATGAATATACTGTATTCAACTTCATTAAAACATTATTAACGTGCCTAAACTCAGTAATTCACTAAATATATTTATATTTTAATGGAGCCTCGTCGGCAGATCAGGATCCCAAAGCGTAGCGGAGGGATCCTGATCTGCATGACGGGTGCTATTTTCCCCATAAGGAACAAGTCGCTGCAAATTATCCCGCTTATTACATGGCCACATTCTCAACAAAGTAATGACATGACTCCCAGTATTAATTGAAATGCTTTTCCGGATTTAGAAAATGTTTTTATTGATTTAAAAAATAGTTGTATGTATTGATTTAAATTGACATGCATCCGCTAAGAAAAATAGTCCGTTGTTACTGGCTTTTATGTTTTTAGGTATAAAATGTTATGTAATTCAGGCTTATAGTTCACCATTCTCTAAAAGCCTTCAACAATGACAATATTCATAGTAATTTAATAAATCCTTCCAACACACATTGTAAAAAATAGCCTACTGTAAGTTAAGAAATCATTCCAATATGTACATCTTCTGATGTAACAACAATAACATTATAAATAGTAACATAGCTGAACATGGTATTGCACATTTAGCTTTGAGTGTTACTGACCTGAGATGTTTTTATTACATGAATTAAGGTGACTGAGGCTTTTTAACATACAGGGACGCAAACTCATCAGGTATGAAAAAGGTGACAAGGATCCGAGCCCCCGGCTCCCCCACCCCACAGAATATCGGCTTTAAAATGAGGAATAACAGAGGATATTAGCAGAACAACTAAAGCAGCAGTGTTAATAATAACAGAAACGACAAAGAGTCACATCTAATAGAAATATATAAAAGCATTTATTTTAATTGTGTAACAGTCTGTTTATAATTTTGGCAGCACTGTTGAGCATTTTGAAAATGTATTTTCATGCCTCTGTGCAAGGCTTAGTCTTTCTATCTTTATAGCCACATGGTCTAAGTTCATAAACTCAATAAGTACTATACTTGGGCACAATTTTGAGATACTTGTACTTTATTTAAGTATTTCAATGTTTTGCTACTTTGTTCTTCTACCCCACTACAGTTCAGAGGTACATGGTGTACTTCTACTCCACTACATGTATTTAATACCTTTAGTTACTTTACAGATGTGGATGAATGATGTGAAATATAATCAAGTGTTAAATCAGACTTTAGTTCCACCTGGAGTAAATCCACAAGCTACCCTGCAGTATACAAAGTCATTCAAACTAGCTGCACCTTTACCAGCTTTGAGAACACTTTCATGATCAATCATTATAAAACATATATATTATTCTGAAATGGACTAATCTGCACAATGACTACTTTTACTGTCGCTACTTTCACTATATTTTGATGATAATACTTTTCTACTTTTACTTGAGGAACATTTTGAATGCAGGACTTTTACTGTAACAGAGTATTCCTACACTCTGGTACTTCTACTTTTACTCAAGTACAAGATCTGAGTACTTTTAATTTTACTCTAGTACAAGATCTGAGTACTTCTTCTTTTACTCAAGTACAAGATCTGTGTGCTTCTACTTTTACTCAAGTACAAGACCTGAGTGCTTCTACTTTTACTCAAGTACAAGATCTGTGTGCTTCTACTTTTACTCAAGTACAAGATCTGAGTACTTCTACTTTTACCCAAGTACAATATATATATACTTTTGCCACCTCTGTTTATAGCCTATGAAAAAAACTATTAGAAATAGAAGGCTAAAGGTAACGTTAGCAGATAGTGACAATGTATGCTAGCTAGCTAGCTCAATGATTCCTTAAATAATATTGCCACAGAAAAACTTTTCAGTTCACATCAGGCTCTGCCGCTCCGACAGGGAGCTCTGCTCTGAACACCTGAACGGCCCGTTCTAACAGCTGTTCACCAGCGGTCCAGTCTGTGCCACAGTGACTCTGGACGCACAGTAACAAACGACCTATTTTGGATTCAAAACGGCGAATTTCGCCGAAAGGTGACAAGTTTGCATCACTGAACATAGACAGAGCACAACTGAAACATAACATCTGAAACGATGTAACAACATAATACACTTGTGGGGATGCAGCTTGGGATGTGAGGAGTGAGGGACACGGCTTAGAATGGGCGTGTCGCCTGGCAGGACAGGAGAGTGTGTGCACCAGTCTGCCTTGATCTATGAATTCATGTCCGTGACACTCACTGCTGCCCACAGCTGTTCTATAGAAGGAAAACCTCCTTCACTTCATGAAAGTGTTTTAACCACACACACCTCTACACACACATGACGGGTGTTATTTTAAGGAACAAGTCGCTGCAAATTATCCCGCTTATTACATGGCCACATTCTCAACAAAGTAACGACATGACTCCCAATATAAATTTAAATGCTTTTATGCATTTAGAAAACGTTTTTATTGATTTAAAAAATAGTTGTATGTATTAATTTAAATTGACATGCATCCGCTAAGAAAAATTGTCCGTTGTTACCGTTTTTTAAACAGTCTGAATGAAACGGCAGCTCTCAGCTGTGTATTTACACAACTAATGGCCCATCAACCACAGGTCTCTCCCCCCCTCCCCCCTGATCTTTCTTCTCCAGCAGCTAAATTAACTGTAGGTTACTCTGAGTGACAAGCTTACAGTTAGACACAACAATGTCATTGCAAGTGACCCTCAGTTAGTTGACTTTTATGTTCAACTGCTACATTTGTTACTGATAAAAAAGGGCTTCTACTGTACCTAATTACCTTAACACTAGAACCGCCAGAGGTTTTTGTATAGGCTTACCTAAACCCGTCAAATCCCGCTATTAGAATGCAATTTTTAATAACATAGGGTGCTACATAACAAACTTTCAGGAAAAGTCACGAACTGGGAGACTTTAATATTTTATTGAAAAAAAGTTACATTGCAAACACACAACACACATCACACAAATTGACCCGATTGGCGGTTCTAGTGTTAAATAAACACACTAATTAATTAAACCAGTTCAATACGCATTATTCTTATTCTTATCATTCTTTATGAGCGCGGAAGTAGTCTTAAAATCAGATCTGTTTTTAAATGAAATCTGACGGCAGACAGTTAGCTCTGATCACCTATGATAAATGCGCCACACCTAATCTGGCCATTCAGCCACAGAGCTCCCTCTATACAAATCAAACTGTAGACGGTGTGAAAGCACCTATTGTTTTAAATAATGGTCGGAATGTGACCTGTGAGCCTTCTGAATTACCGTGGGACAGCACATTCTAAACTAAAATGTGCAATCAATAAAGTAACATCTTATCTTATCTTAATAATATCTTCATATTAATAATAATAATAAATCATACAGTATGTGTCCGAAAGGGAGCAGGAGGAAGCAAACACAAAAATATACAAAAAATATACTGCATATTAAAGCAAACGATTGTAAAGGTAAAAGTATGAGCATAACAAATAAAGAAGTGTAATGTAAACATTTACATTATAATTATGATTATTTAATATATAAAGACTATATATTATTGAATTACAAGATTAGATATACTTTAGTTGATCTAAAATATTGATGTGTTCAAATGCTCTTCAAAACACAACTGAAAGTCCATGAAACTTGTCTTTCTGTATTTGTGAATGAAGCGCCATCTCCTGGTTAAAACCTGAAATTGAAAATCTGGCAACGCCCTCTTGGAAAATAGTGGGAGGGCTTAACATTCCTCAATACTGGTCTTAGGCAGGTCGTAGGCAGGAAGCTGGAAGCTGGAGTCTGAAATGCGGTGCTACATCTGTACCTGGAAGCTTGTTTTTGTTCTAAACCCAAAGGAAACAACACCCTGCAGAGAATTCTGAGAGGATTCCCACATGACAGCCACCCAATAACACACACACACACACACACACACACACACACACACACACACACACACACACACACACACACACACACACACACACACACACACACACACACACACACACACACACACACACACACACACACACACAGTACTGTATGTTTAAGGGGGTTTGTCAGACACCATCACAAATCAATTTACAAATTGAGTTTTTTACATAGTGCGGCGAACACTCTTGGGCTGATCTGGACATGCCTCTGTTACGTTTTCTGGTGGAGGGATTAAGGTGACAACCTTGTGCACTGTGTACCAGATCTTGTCCTCTAGTCGCGGCCAAAAAAAACGGTTTCGCCCAATGTAGTGCATGACTTTGACCTCAAGGCCACCTGTAGACAGATAACGGACAAAAAAGGACATTGAGCGAGACATAAGTTTTGCTTGTAATGCAATCTTATAATACTGTGAAATTAAGTTTGATTAAAAGGGAATATGAGAATAGAAGATGGCCAAATGAGAATAAATTGAAAGAGAGAAATATCATGCGATGTAGCTAAATGTTGAAATATGTGAGACAAAAAAGAAAAGATGTACAAATCACCTTCTGCTATGTCTTCAATGATTCCCGGATATGGGTTATCGTCATATGTGATGACACACCACTTTCCAAGAAGGTCTTTAGTGATGTCATCAACTGGAAAGAGAATCCCTTCATAATCAGAGTTTGGGGTGGAATGGCTTCCATTTTCTGGGGCTGTTGGTTCAGATGTTCTCACATCTCTTCCAGGTTGTACTTGAGGTGCAATGTTGGTGGACAATGGGTGGAAACAGGGACAGATGGCCTCTCTGTTGCAGAAGCAGCTCAGCACTCTATAGTGGATCGTGCCAGGCGTAGTGCAGATAACCTGATGACTACTCAGTGTACCTTTGATGGTGGTCAGCTCTTTTGGAAGGAGTGTGCTTACTCTGTTTATCTCGTCTTCCTCCACGTAGAAGAGCTTGACTTTTGTGAGAGGAAAGAGTGTGTCATAGAGGGCTTTTGCTGTGGGTATGTCAGTACCCTTGGCTACCTGTGAATCCGCAGTTCTCTTCATGGTGGCTCCAACTCCATCGGCAGGTCCTTTCCCGTGACCAGCTTCCAGAAAACTCCAGTTTACTGCGGCAAATCCCATCCGGAAAGGAATGGTGCTCAAGAGAAAGAAGTTCTTCTTTCCTCTATATTGCATGGTCGGCCCATCGCTGATGAAGAAGAGCTTTTTGATCCTTGCATGGTTCTCTTTCAGGAACTGAAGAACTGGTTCAAGTTGAGCCCAAATGGCGGGAGGATCATGTTTCATGGATGGGGGACAAGGCACAGAATGTCAGTGTACCATCTGTGGTGTACACAACGGCATTGTGCAGTGTAGTCTGCCTGTGGGATGCTCCAAAATGGACTTGCTGCACCTCCTTTGCATATTTGCACTGCCAGTTTTCTGCATAGTCAATGTGAATAATAGCTTCGTCTTCTTTCAGAGATTTGTGCAGGAATTGGAGCTGTGGTTACTGGTGATGGATGTTGAAGAGGTGCTTGCACACTTTGGCTTTCATTTCTCTCTCAAAATCTTCCAAAAGGTGCTCTGGGCTGCCCTCACATCTCTGTTTAACCGTTTTTGTCACAGTGATCTTTCGTCTTTCTCCGTCCTTTTCTTTTTCATAATCTTCTTTTTTCGTGAGCCACTGGTACCACCATGTGACTTCTGATGTACCAGTACTTGTTGTGTTTAAGAGAGACTTGTTCTTACATGAAAGACATTCCCTGTACATGCAAGCTTTAGCCTGAGTGTCACAGCACAACTCCTCTGCGACTTTGCTCAAGCTCGGTGACTTAATAATACCAAGGTGCTTGAGCCTGTCTGCTTGAGCCTGTCTGCTTTCATCTGGGCATTCTCATGTTGTTGATGTTTGGGGCAACAATCCAAAAAGGTATTTTCCTGCAGAAAAGTGAATAGGACAGCTTCAGATGAGGCATCTCCAGCATCAACTTCTGATGCAGATTCAGCATTGCGTCAGAAAGGAACCTCTTTTGTTTCTTCTTTTTGAATCTTGTGATCGTTTCATTTTTCCCTGCTGATGCCCGACTATTGTCATCTCGACTTAAGAACATTTTGACTATCTCCATGGTCTTTTTATTACTACTTCTCTGATAGGTGAACCTCGATTGTGGCTTGTCTAAAGTCTTGTTTAACTCTCTGTGGGCGATCGCTACAGTTTTCTTTAGCAAATTAACAAGTTTGTATTTTCTGAGCAATCTGTGTGAGACAGCTCTTCTAAATGCATTTTTCTCTTTGTAGCTGACAGACTTGTTTTTTTTCTTAATTTGGTGTAGAAGTGTATTGTGAAAAAGATGGGTCTTTCTGATATTAGCAGGAACTCTGTGCTTCTGTACATTGTTCCATGTTTTTGTTCTTGGGGAACAATTTGACCCATCTGATGTCAACTTCAACCTTAACCTCTGACACCTTTTTTTATATTTTGCTTCCCTCCGCAGCATGTCTTGGACCTTCTGCTCTAGCTTCTGTAATTTTCTGGAGCTACACATTTTTTCCTTTCTCCTTTTCTTGTCTGCAGGTCTATGTTCTGGTGTCTGATCAGCCTCGCTAGAAGTGCTAGTTGCACTTCTCGTCCTTTTCTGGTCTGCAGGCCTATGCTCTGGTGTCTGATCAGCCTCACTAGAAGTGCTAGGTGGTGTGGAAGCCCTGCAAATTGTCTCCATCTCGCTCTGTCGTTTCACAGACACCCTGTGCTTTTGCTGTCTTTTCCTCCATGATTTTCTGACCTTCCTTTGTTCCCTGTTCGATAAATCGCTGATAGATTTCAATTTTCCTTCTTCCTTTCGTTTTTTATTTCTTTCTCTTTCTTTTCTTACATATTCTTCGTGTTTCAGTGGGTCGTCCCTCACTCTTTGTGTGTATTCTCTCAGCCTCTCTGATCCACTTTTTCTAATTCCTTTTGGCATGTTGGTGTCTTATGATTCTCTCTCCCTGAACAATTTCAGACAGAAATTAGCATTATCTACATGTTTAAACTTTAGTCCACAAAACATAGCCTAGCTAATGTTAGTCTACATAGTTACTTACGTCAGAAGACATAGACTAAACTGTGGTCACACTACTTAGGTATGTAGCCCTAGCTAGCACTTTAGTAACAGGACTGAAATAGAGGGGGATGAGGCTAGAATGGGTTATCTGCTTAGTATTTTGAGCAAAACACTTCATAGACTTGTTTTTTATATATCCAAGACCTATAATATATGCTTGAAAATACTATAATAGGAGAACTTTAAAACATTTACTTCAAAATAACCTGCTTACCATTCATTTTTGCCACTACCGAAATAATCATGTCACTACCGAAACGTAACCATATGTTTCGGTAGTGACTATTTCGGTAGTGACGATTCTAGCTAAATTTGAGCATAACTAAAGAATGCAAGCAACTACATGGCTAGCATACACGTTTTTGAAGAGGTTTACACACATAAAAACCTAATGCTTTGCATAAAACCCCCAAAAGTTTACTTAATAGAAGAGAATATGTGTTCGGTAGCGACAATTCTTAAGGTTACACGCCGATTTTCAGATTTTGGAACAGATTTATATCAAAAGTATGGGATCTAGCTACTTACCATTCACCCATGAGGGACAGGGATGCAGTGTCACTGCCTTGTCAAAAATGCAGGGGTGTGGCTAAAAACCAGGCTCAGCCATTGGACTAAAACCCCTTGTGTTTCGGTAGTGACATGAAAACTGGGGACATGATTTTTTGAGTATAGTTTTTTTATTAAAAAATTAAACCCACAATAAATCTAAATATTTCGACTTCGGTTTGAATGTTATCATAAAGATCTTCTAAATACACCATCGAACAAAATAAAAAAAATATTTTAAGTGTTATTTACAGAACATGACATTTAGATGTCAGGGTTGGGGACAGCTACTTCCCAATAGAAAGTATCCTATAAATGATGTTTTTGTATATATTAAGCTTATCACTATCTAATTGAATGCATTGTGTTTAATAGAAAATCACATATTCTTAGTAAATATCTATGTCTGAATACTTAATTGTTTTGTTAAATAGTTTTTCTTGTGGTGGGACTGCACTTTGCACAAATTCGGTAGAATGCCCCATATAGCAGCAAGTATCTTTAAGGAGTCATTTTATCTGCAATGTCAGTCTTTTATACAGTAAGACAGCAGATATATAACTCTAGGAAGAAGCGATAGATCCTGTTGTTGGCCACTTTTGTAGAGATACTGGTGGCTGCTATAAAAATCCATCAGGATCCAAGCAACCGCAACAAATCAAATGGAGATTTATACCACTTGTAGTAACGGAGATAGCTACCTGGTTCTGTTTAGGAGAAGATAGTGAGAGGGGAGAAATGAGCTTTAATATTTAGCTCTGCCCTTTTCAGAAACGTAAGTGAAATATCTTCAAGAAAGCTCTTGATATTCTCTTGGTAAGTCTAGCAGAAGATGCCATTTTGATTTGTATTCTGCATGTTTGGTATTGTATTGTGTTATAGTGTGTTGCGTTTTTTTTGTTTTTTGTTTCTTCCCCATTAGCAATATCATTGAAAAACTGTGACTCATTCTCAAGAGTTCTGGTTAAGACCCGACAGCAGACACATAAGTAATAAAATAAACATTCACAGACAGCACATTAATACAAGGACAATTTATAACATCACTCATAAAATGATTAGTGCAAAAGTGTCAATGGGACACTCTATAAACAAGATTAAAGTCCAACTCTCCAGAAAACTTAAAACGGACTTAGAAGTGGGTGAAAATCTTTGGCAAAAAGATATACAGAGGAAAAATAATGTTATCTCATTTACTTAAACAATAAAAAAGGGGAACCGAACCCTGAGGCCCACTGAAATGTGCACATATCTTTGTGTACAATCCCAGCCTTTCAGTGAAGCTAGACAATAGGCAGTTTCCCAAACATCAAGGATGATATAGCTTTGTATAGAAGGTTTAAAAACGTGACACTAAGTCAGCTAATCATTTTTATTTTATTTATATGCTGGTAAATATAGATTTAAAATGTCGACAGAGCCAGGCTAGCTGTTGAGCATTAAAGTATTTCATCTAATATAAATGTATTGTGTACTAGCTTTCTAGATAATAGGCGCCGCAGTTACATTCATATCAGCAGTTGGTAAGAAGACACTAGAGAACATTTCCCAAAATGTCTGACTATTTATCAAAAACCGCCCATTTAAATGTCAGCAATCCAAAAAGCCTTGACATGGAGTACACGTCTCGGGTTTCAGATTCATGATATTACTCAAATTAGTACAATAATGTATATTGGCTTTTCTTCGGCATTTACAGTACATCTTAATTTGTCTCTGTGAGTTCCCTTGATTGTACAAATTAGACCAAGGACTTGTCAGTGTTGACTGACTGACTCTTTTACATCAGGTAATAATCAGAGTCAAATCAAAGCAAGTTTCAATTTTTCTTGAAAGATGATCACATTATCATTCAAACTCTGTGACCTATACCATCAAGATTGAACATTGAATATACATACGGCATATTAAATATACATATTTCAGTGTGGGTTGTTAATGCCTCGCTATACCAAACATGTTATAATCAACAGATCTCTCTGACTCTGATGCCTCCCACTCAGTTTGACTCTTTGACTCGCAGCTGCTATCGATCTGCGTGCCACCCTGCCTACTCCAGTTGAACCCCTTCCACTTTCTTCTCTCACTCCTACACATTTTCCTCTCTCTGTATTACTTTTTGCACAATTTCTCTGTCATTGTCTCATTTTCCACCTAATTCTCCCTCTTTACTGTCTTTTTCCGTATCATTCTCTTGTTCATGTTCCTTTCCACCCTCAACAGCCCTCTCACATTGTCTAGCCTCAACCTCTCCTCCTTTCCTCCACCGTTCACACACTTACTGCCCTTCCAGCACATCACCTTCCGCCTGTTGATGTATTTCACAAGGATAACTTATGATTTGTGGAAGTAAACAACTTGTAGGCGTCATAAGGGAGCACCCTGCTGCTGTGCTTTGTTTTCGGTCTAAAATTAAATGTGGTCCCAGCGCTGGCCTGCGCGCTTGCCAGACTTGGACATAAATGCCAAGCAAACTTTGTGACAAGAGCAGGGAATTAAAAAAGGATAAAAAGGAAATGAAAGTCAAGGACAAACTGTTTCACAGGAAAGATTGTATTTGTAAGTCAATTCATGCTCATATTTCTGAAAATATGTTCAACATCTTTATGATAATACAGAAAGGATTTGCTGTCCAGGCTTTTCCAGCATTATATTTCCTGGCACATTATAATATCTTAGGCTTTGTAGACATGTACGCTAAATGTGTTTTGACCCAGAGCCTTTTGCTCCTTTGTGAAACCAGATTCCAGTTTGTCTTCTTGGGGCACACACTACTCCACATTTAACAGTATCCTGAAGACTTTCCCGAGTCAGGGCTGGCTCAGGCTTGCATTGAACCAGCCCCCAGTTATGCTGCTATATGCTGACACTGTCTCTTCTCTTCCTCTATATCTTTATGTACTGATCTCCCAAAAACTCAGCTTTCCTGGAGATTTTGTGTCTTCAACCTGGATTGTTACAAGCAGGTTGCCAGAACCTGGAAGATGGTTGAAATCCACATGGATATATCTTCTTTTTCTTTATTTTTATATATATATAAAGATAATCTTTTCTAACTTTTGAACTCTCTATGATGTAAATGTCTACACATCTTAATCTGAACTCACGACACCTAAAGCGTTTGACTTTAATCTCAGAATTCTGAGAAAACTTTTTCTGATTCATTCTCTGAATGTTGTCTTTTTTGTACAAAATGTTAACTTCTCTCACAAATCTTGGACTTTCTCCTCAGAATTCTGACTCTTTTTTTTTCAGTGCTCAATAAAAAAATTCACTTTTGGTCAGATCGTAATAAAAACCCCTAACATGTTGCTTTAATCCTCTTTGGGGGTTTCTCCTTGTGTTTTCCTTGGGGTCTAAGGACAGAGGGTGTCGTACTCTATGCTGTGCACACTGTAAAGCCATGAGACACGTGTGTAACTTGTGATATTGCACTTTTTAAAGACATTGAATTGGTGCATTGACCCTGATTGTGGATCTCCTTTCAGGTGGCCGTCAGGGGAAGATGCCGGTGACGGCGCTGGAGGCCTTTGACCTGAAAATGAAGAGTTGGACACGTTACCCCTGCATCCCCAGCCGGAGGGCCTTTTCGTGTTGCGCTACCAATGAGCGCAGTTTCTTCAGCCTGGGTGGCCTCCAGCAACCGGGGCCACACAACTTCTACTCTAGACCTCACTTTGTCAGTACCATGGAGGAGTATGATCTGGATCAGGGTAGGTGTACACCCAAATACTACTTTTAAGGAAGCACATTGGACATAAAACTGACTGTATTAGGTCACATCACTTTTTTATTTACTCAGATTTGGTTTCTGATTGCATTTTGTACAGGTAACTAGTCATTGTTATGAAAGTATCCCCTCCAACTCTGCTTATGATTTATTTTCAGAGATTCTGAAAAATATGTTTATTCCTTCTTAATGTGTTATTTTATACGAGGAGAGAGAAGCTGCTTTGAATTCAGCCAGAAATAATTGTTGGTTGGGTTTATAACAATGCACACAGTTCCAGCCTGGAGCACTTTGCATGGAGTGAGAACATTATCTGTGCTGTGCTCATAATCCACCTAAATGCAGGAAGATTATGCATGAGATGAGTCAGAACATAACAGAGCTGATGGTCATGCTGATAGAAAGAGTTCTTTTTTGATGCTCTAGATTTCTGACCAGTCATAAAAGGTGACTGAACAAATGCATTAATGGAATGTGGGCAATGCCTCCCCTGATTTAGATGCACATTCAGTTGTTATAACATTTGAATGTAGATTTGGCTTTAAGTCTGAGTTTGGTTGCACTCTGAAAGTTAAGCAGCCAAAACGATATAAATCATTACCTTGAAAAAAGGAAGATTTGTGCTTTGACTAGATACTGTAATAATAATAACATTTGCAGCAAATTGCATTTTAAGCAGCATTAAACAGAACAGAGATCCTCCATCATAAGATGTAATTATGTCTGTTAACAAGAAAAAGATGGGTTTTTGCAGCTCTATGAAACTTTTTGAGAAAAATTGAAAATAATTGTGTCCTGCTTTGCATTTTTTAATACATTTTAGTTGAATGTTTTGGTTAGCATTTATTGTCACAAGTATGCTATTGGCTAAAGAGTGAATTGACAAAGAGGCCTAGTGTCATGGTGGAAGAGGTCAACTTTTGGTCTAAACACACGTTATATTGATGCATATATATTTCTGTACAAAGTACACATGGCAAATCAGCCCTACGCTGATGTTTCCGTTATGTTTTTATGGTCAGAGCACTGCGCTCAGAGTTCAAATTATTTCAACTTTGACCTAGTTTACCTCGGACCAACTAATCAGATGAAAGCTGTTACATCATGTGGATGCAGCCTAACCTTAGCGCTTAATCTGTCTCTAATTTATCGCTACTTTTGCACCTAAAACATGATAAATAACTTCCCTTTTTCCTTAATCCCCTCTGATAGCAGCAGCACGATTAAAATATTATCCCCATTCTAGTTAGCATAGGGCTAAACCACAAGTTATCCGGAAGTCTCTGGTGCAAATGCTCAAAAGTAGCACGCAACATTACAATTACCAACAAGAAGTGTCATATAAACTGTACAAACTGTAATCAACCCTCACACCCCCCATTCTGTCCTGATCCAAAGTACACTTTAATGAATTAATCTTTTATTTAGCCAGTAGGGTCACATTGATATGCAAGATGTGTTCTTTCACGGTGTTCTGCACATACTGTACATGCCATACCAGTGATTTCCATAACAAATCAGTCAAGGACTATGTAAATCGGCAACATGTTTATTCATGCTACTTATTATAAACCATAATTAACCTTCTGGTTTCTTTAGGGTTCTGTCCTCAGTAGAATATGCTTCAAACTCTTAAGAGACTATAATTATTATTGTTAAATATGTATCAACATAAAAAAAACATCTTGCGGTAACCTTTTCCTCGTCCAGCCCTAAAGCCCCTGTCACACTATCCCGAAATTCACACTCGATGGACACACGATTAAGGAAATGTTCAAATTCGGCTCTGATCGTAACAACATCGGGCCATTCGTGAGGGCATCTTAAGCCATCGTATGACCGCCGGTGGAGTTTCTCAGGCTCCGGCATCAACCTCGGGAGCGGTGGCAACATCTTTGGCATCACAAAGCATTGCCGAAGGACCTTGTGAAGGTTAATTTTCGTGTTGACTTTGTGTGTCCATTTTGCCCTTCGTAAGGCATTCGTGAGGGCATCTTAAGCAATCGTATGACCGCCGGTGGAATTTATCAGGCTCCGGCAGCAACTTCGGGAGCGGTGGCAAAATCTTTGGCATGCCAAAGATGGCTTAAGATGCCCTCATGAATGGCCCGATGTTGCTACGATCAGAGCCGAATTTGAAAATGTCCTTTATCGTGTGTCCATCTGGTTGCTTTATTGCACAACAAAATCATGTAAACATATTATGTAAATAACCCAATTTGTGTTCTGTGAAACTAAAAAGGATATAATATATTATTTTGAAGGCAAGGAAGTTGTTGTTGCTATGGAAACAACATGACGGAGAAACTTAATATCTTCTACATATAAAGACGGAGAAAGTAAAGAACAAAGTCGGAAAATATCAGTACAGTATCATAATACTTTAACATAATTGTTTGTGTTACTTTCGTTGCAGTTGTATGTCTTAAATGTAATGTAAGTGTTGCCTTCGTGTGTGGTTCGGGCCATCTTCGTGCGAAATTCACAATTCCATATTCGTGTGTCCATCGGGTGTCAATTTCGGGACAGTGTGACAGGGGC
This sequence comes from Notothenia rossii, assembly GCF_949606895.1. NCBI lineage: Eukaryota > Metazoa > Chordata > Actinopteri > Perciformes > Nototheniidae > Notothenia > Notothenia rossii. The sequence continues at coordinate 35,589,047 of NC_136902.1, read as the reverse complement.
TTAATAGAAAAACTTCTGCTGTTCCCATTGAATGTTCATTGAACTACATGTGTGATGGAAATTCCAAAATAACCAATATACAAACTTAAACCAAAGTTGTCTTATTTAATAAAGAGTTATAGCATTTAACAGAATCAAAATCCAACCAGAGAAGCAAGTGTATTAAATGAGACTTAATGATAGTTTTACTACAACAACATGCTTGGTTGAAGATGGCGACAGATAATGGCATGCAGTAAGACAATGTAAGAAACTCAGGGCTGGCCGCTCTGCTGGAGCTTTTATTACTGAAGTGCCTGTTGTCAAGCTTTCAGCAGCTTAATATACAGGATACTGAGGGTGCACTGACTCACTGTCATAACTGCAAATATGTATGCAGCAGCTGCAGACGCTACAGGTATGCTAGCACTGCAGGTATGTTAATTAGTTCATTAGAGAGGTATAGAGAAAATTCTGTTTCCTGTTGAAACTATGTTGCACATATGTTCTGAACATAATCTTAAAGAAACAAGCTCTGTTATGAATACAAAATAGTACTATACATTTGAAACTGGCCTACAGCAAAATACTGTATCTGAGTGAACACAGGGGCTTGCAATTTAGCTTACATGACTGACACATAGTCAAATTGTAGCCTCAAAGACGGCATTCAGTGCCACAGAGGCTAAATACTGTTTGATTCAGTCCGTCCTGTCTCAAATTATCCTCAGAAACAGTGATGAGTCATAGTCCTATAGATAGATATACAAATCAATGGCCTTTGTTCAAAGCTCTGTGCAATGAGTCGTGATTCGATTTACAGAAAGCAAACAGAATTGGCACTTGAATCAAAGGAAGCTCAGATTATCAGAGTCGGATACTTAGGGGTAATCCATTCTATCATTTTCTGAAGCTTTTGTTGATTTTAAATTGGTTTCAGAGCAAAATGTAGGAGAAGATTTGTTATGATGTTTGATGATTGAGTGGGCTTCTATCTGTAGCATGTGGTGCGTCACCACAATATTTGTAAATATATCAACATCTACAGAAAAGATTGGCAATTTTTCTTTTTCAGACTCTTATGATTCAGCAGTGACTTGCCTGGCTTTTACTTTAAAAATTGAACATTCATAGTTTTGTCTGAAATGCAATTTTATTATTTGGAGTTTGTAACAAGGTTGAAGGTTCTTTATTTAGTCATACGAACATAGCTACAGTGTAGTTATGCCGATTAAATCTTGTGTCACAGGCTTCTCCAACAGAGCAACACAAAACACAGATAAACAGAAAACATATAGTGCAAGTAAATAGTAATACAAAAAGAAAAATAGTTTTAAAAAAATGAAATAGTGAAATAGTGCAATGAGAGTCTATATGCAAGTTATTGAAATAGGATAGATAGGTAAATAGATACATCATTTTTAAATATTTTGTAAGTAGCAGCCAGATGAATATTAGGTATGTTGTTTCAACTGTTCAGGTGTTTAACAGATTTTGCTTCAACAGTTCAGGTGTTTAACAGTCTTATTGCCTGTGGGATGAAACTGTCCCCGAGTCTGGTGGTGTTAGTCCGGATGCTGCGGTAACGCCTGCCAGACGGCAGCAGACAGAACAGTTTCTGGTGATGGGGGTCTTTTATAATCCGGAGGGATTTCTTCCTGAGCCGCTGGGAGTAGAGGTCCTCCATGGATGGCAGCTCCGTCCTGGTGACGTTCTGTGCAGTTTTCACCACCCTCTGTAAAGCCTTACGATTGAGGTCGGTGCAGCTGCCGTACCAGGCCGTGATGCAGCCAGTCAGGATGCTCTCTATGGTGCACCTGTAGAAGGTCAGGATCCTCTCTATGGTGCACCTGTAGAAGTTGCAGAGTATCCTGGAGTCCATGTTGAACCTCCTCAGCCTGCGGAGGAAGAAGAGCGGCTGTCAAGCTTTTTTGGTGATGGTTGTGGTGTGAAGAGTTCATGTCAGGTCCTCAGTGATGTGGACCCCGAGGAACCTGAAGCTGCTGACTCTCTCCTAGTCCCATTGATGGCGATGGGGGCGTGTCCCCCTCTCTGCTGCTTCCTGTAATCCACAATCAGCTCCTTTGTTTTGCTGAGGTTGAGATGGAGGTTGTTATCCTGGCACCAAGATGTCAGGTTTTCGACCTCCTCTCTGTACGCCGTCTCGTCGCCGTCGGTGATATGACCGATGACGGTCGTGTCATCAGCAAACTTCACGATGGTGTTGGAGCTGTGTATGGCCACGCAGTCGTGTGTGAACAGGGAGTCGAGGAGAGGGCTGAGGACGCAGCCTTGAGGGGCTCCGGTGTTGAGGAACAAGGTGGAGGATGTGATGTTTCCCACCCGCACTGCCTGGGGTCTGCCTGTCAGGAAGTTCAGGATCCAGTCACAGAAGGCGCTGTTGAGCCCGAGGTCTCTGAGCTTGATGACCAGTTTGGAGGACACAATGGTGTTGAATGCTGTCACCTTGATTTCAATGTCAGAAACCTGTATTTGCTTAACTGAATTGGTTTAAAGAGAGAAAACATTTTGACTAAAAGTTGACTAAAATGTAATTTTTCATCGACTAAAAGTAGACTAAAACGTTTTGAGTTTTCGTCGACTAAAACTATGAAGGATAGAAATGACTAAAACGTGACTAAAACTAATAACCATTTTTGTCTAAAGACTAAGACTAAATAAAAAACAGCTACCAAAATTAACACTGGTCTGACCAGCAGCCCGGCGTGGGTCCCCCGCTTGGTCTTCCTCCTGCGTCTCTCAGGTAGGACAACAGGTAGCCATGGCGAATCTCCATTGTCTGTCGGTGGGCTATTGTCCACAAAGTTTCTGATGTGAAGAAGTTCTTCTCTGCTATATTGTATAGCAGAGTTGGTGCGGTCGGCTTGCATGGTGCAAACCATGTTAAAAGCAGACGGCAAAAAGTAAATAAACACTGAAAAAATACGAAAGAGGGCAAAGTTGGAGAGGAGCCAAAAGACAATGCGGCCATCTTTCACGGCGCAGAGTAAACAATGATATCTTCCACACGCACAGTTAGGGTTAGGGTTGGGATTCAAACCAAAACTGGCCCTCAAATAGCCAAATATAGCATAGAGTGAAGTTCTACTGGGTGGTAACTAGAGATGAGGTCGTTACTAAAAAAAAGTAATATATTACATATTACTTTAAAAAAAAGTTATATATTACACTACTTCGTTACTCTCTACATAAAGTAACTCGTTACTTTACTCGCAGGGCCGGCCCGCCCCTCCCTACAGGCAGATCACGCAGACTGCGGCGCACCTACAGTGTAAGCGCGCCACAGTTTTGCCTCTGCGAGACTCCACTTGCACCCCCAATTACTATTGCATTAAGGAAGTCACAACAAGCTAACAGTCTGTGAAACGTAAAGACACTAATTAATGAAACCAGTTCAAGACGCATTATTCTTATACTTATCATTCTTTATGAGCGCAGTAACGGTAAGGTATCTAATTGACCTTTCGCAAAGCCACGCCCCCCCTTGGTTACTGTTGCTAGTCCGACAAGCTGAGAGCCAGATGCGTTAAACAAAGCCATAATGGAGGGTCTCCTTAACGTCGGAGTCGCCTTAACAGACTCATTTTGGAGCAATAACGCAGCAATATCCTCCAGGTCCCGACAAAAGGGGCTACAATACACTATGGAGGGTTATATCCACAGTATAAACATTAGAAAAGAGGGAGGCACAACATCAATAGAGGCACTTGCATACAGGTCGCAGTGCAAGGGTGAAAAACCACATGAGCTGTATGTCAAATTCGACGGAATTATTATTATTATTTTTGAATAAAACAATACAATCACAAGAGGCATTAAATGTTGTAGTTTGTCTAAAGTTAACTACCGTTTCCTTGGTGGCTTTCTGCATCCACCTTGTTGTTCCTTTGTGGGGGTCGGGGTGCCCACTTGTGCAGCAGGATTAGGGAAGTCGGCAGTAGGCTTTCCATTAACAAAATGCTACAAAGATTAAAGCAAAATATAAATGAATGATTGCCTGTTGACTTTCTTGTTTGTACTTTGACCACAGGTAGACTAATAACGGAGCTCAGCTGTTCAGACATTATTATGCATCAAGTGATATACATGGTCAAAACGACCTATAAGCACACAGCTTACAGCTGTAGTCGTGTGACTTTAGCTAAGGTTAGTGAGTGAAATTAGTTAATTAAATTAGTTAGTTAATTTGTGAATGTAATCTTTGCTAGCTAGCTAGCTACGTTAGCACGTATTTACCTTGGAGCAAACGTATTTGTGTTTGTTGATATTCGCCATATTCAGCTGGGCATGGGGCCTGCCAATATCACCCCCCACCCCCTCTAAGCTTATGGGATGTCTGCTATCCGATTTGCAAAGACCATAGGCACAACGCTTCACCATTTTCACAATGAATTTGAACGCTAAGCTTGTCGGACTTCCGCACGTGATCGAATATGATTGGACAACGGGCATTTAGGGGCGTGGCTTTGCGAAAGGTCAATTACTTATTTATTAAGTATTCCATAACTTAGTAACTAACAGAGATGGTCAAACTAAAGTGGTAGAGATATGGCATAATTCCTACAATGAAGCAGGACATTGAACTGTTCACCCGTGAGAGGGCGATCAAGAAAAGAGAGCGAGCGGCCCCGTTGAGGGAGTTTACAGATGAAAAGACACAGAAAGACAGAAGCACAATAACAACAAGTAGGCTATATTTAGGTGTTTTTTTGTAAATAACCTCCGGTATCAAGAGGAAGTAAAGTCCCCTGGGTTGTCCCTTATACCCTAACTGCCATGAGACAACTCAAAATTAAGTTTCCAAAATCCGACACTGAGGTGGTCTTAACGCACCGGCAGATGACAGCGCTGACAAAGTGTGTTTCCCGCAGCGAGACACTACAATACTAATTGTGGGCTTATCCTATTGATTCGGCCACAACAGACAAAATAAAAATAAACTCTCGCTCTCACCAGAGGGGTAGGTCAGCCAAAAAGGCCAAACGGGCCGTTGCCTGGGCAACATTAGCCCGTACCTGTGCACGTCCCTGCAGCAGTGCAACGCATTACACTACTCAGTTACCGACAAAAGTAATATTATTACATTATTATATTATTACAGTAACGAGTAACACCCAACTCTGGTGGTAACCAAACTATAGTGACCATGACAACTAGTTAAACATAGGCAGCATGCTTTCGGCAGAGAAGTAGTTATACTCAGTTTAATATATTTAAGGGAACCCATTTGACTACTTTGTTTGCTTTTTGGTTAATTTTCATACGAAAATAAATAATATCATGGAACCCATTACCCTACTTTGTGTAACTTCCAAACCTAATTATTATGTACGTCCCTGTGTGAGGCTGGCAAGCCACCGATCCATAGCAGGCTAAATTCTGTGGAAATAAAGAGTTTAGGTTTTTCTGGCCTTTGCCTCACTCTTTATTGCAAACATGACTCTGAGACTATGATGCAGCTTGTTAAAGGGGGATGATTATATATGATACAAATTATACTTTAACGGCTCATTGCTGGACGAATGGATCCAAAGTCCAAAGTTAAAAAGCCATACAGTATGGTGGCTGCTCGTGTTTGAGTGTGGATAGATGTAGAAACTGATGTTTCAGTGTATACAGATATAGGGATTATTTGGTTTCTCACTCATGAAAAGACCCCACCCCCCCCCCCCCCTTTGAGTGTACAGTAATTTGTTTATGGCATTTATATGTACAATCAAGCGAGATAACCTCCATTAACAATACATCCATTGAAAACCTGCTGTGCCTGTTGGCTTGCGATAGAACATTTGATTCATTGTTTTCCTTCTCTAGATCCTCTCACTCGGCTTTAATCTGTTTGGGGCCAGAATGTGGGAGTGTTGACATTTTATGTACAGAACATCTGTATGAGTTACTCATTTGCCTGCCTTGCTGGTGTTGCTCGAGTTTAATTTCAGTTGCTCACTCTTTCATCTCCCCTCTTTCTCAGAGGAGTGACGGGTACCCGGCTTGGTGGCGGTGATGTGATTGACACAGAGATTTAAGTAATGGAAGCAGATATACAAGCGTTCCATTAAAGCAACAATAACAGTTGCAATATGATGTCCTCCTGAGGCCTCCAACACACAAAAAAGCGCCTCCCAGTAAGACCCTGCTAGAGCCAGATGCAGATTGAACAGAATAGAGAGGTGCATTGATATTGTGTTTTTGCAGAACCCCCAGGGAGTTAGCTCTGCAAGGGCCCCCTTGACAAAAAGCAATAGGATTTTTCCATTGAATTAGCAGAAAACTAAATCTTTGGCAAACACACATTTTGTTCAGCAGGATAATCCTCACATTTTAACACAGCTTTATCACTTTTTAAACATAAATTCAACACCAGAATAAAAAAGGCTAACGTGAGGCTATAAACCAACTATGGCTAGGTCCACCAGTAAAATTCAAGGGGAAAATATTGTACCTTGGCTAGTACTCTTATGCGTTGTATGATATATGCTTGGGGGGGGGGGGGGGGGGTACATTAACGACACATCTCTAAGCAGTTGAACAATCACAAGAGAGCTGGCCAGCTTACCAATCAGAGCAGACTGGGCTCTGGTTTCAGACAGAGGGGGAAAAGAGGTGCTGCAGCAGGCAGTATGACAAAAATAAAGAGCTTTTTGAACATTAAAGCATGGAGACATGTCACAGGCATACTTGCCAACCTTTAGACCACAGAAATCGGGAGCATTTCTAAATGCAAAATTGGGGGGGGGGGGGGTGCTAGTGGATCGCCGGAGCTGTTAGATTAACATTAACATGCTTATTGTAGTTGTAAGTGCACTGCCTTGTGGCCTGTAGCACCGTCCTTGATGGAGTATATGTGTGGGCTGGACCTGTATTTTACAGGAAAGGAGTGAGCAGAGAGTAGAGTAGTTGTCGATTCTTGTTCTGTTTTCTGTGAATATCTGCCTCACCCTCTCAGACTTTGAGTTGCGCGCGCTACTAAAGAGACGTGTTACCATGGAAACCAAACAATGGTGTAGCTGTATTAAAGTCAGAGTGGAAACAGTCGTGTGTAAATCTGATTTTGTCAAAAATCGGGAGAAATGCGACCCCGGGAGGAAACCGGGAGAGGGCATTGAAATCGGGAGTCTCCCTCGAAAATCGGGAGGGTTGACAAGTATGGTCACAGGAGAGGCACTAAATACAAATATAAACCTGAAAGTTTGCATACTATGTCATCTTTAGGTTGCTATTACCTCAAATGTTATGTGGTCTTTACACAAAATGGCAAATGGAGTGATTAGCGCATCATATAATGTATAAGTATTCAAGATGGTAGCCCGATGCAACGACTCAGTGTGTACACACATATAATATACTAGCAGATTGTGTGTGTGTTTTTTTTCCCCTGAATATTAATAGACAGATACTGTAGTATACCATTCTCATGCATAGTGACTCCACTTTCAATTTAATTTAAATAGCAACTTCGAGGTTAAAGACACCTGTGAATAAATGTGTAGGAAAATGATGAATACACTAGATTTTCAAAAAATATACACTACAGTGACATCTGGCGTCGTTTTTTTGTAAGAAATGTTCAATTCCGCATAAAAAAGCCTCGGCACGTGACCTCCCGCGTGTGACGTAACATGGGGGAAAAAACGGGGAGAGCGGCCGGGGTGTAACGTATTAATAAACATGGATCCCAATGCTAGTTTCGACACAGAAGACACAGAAGAAGTTGAACATGAATATTCAAATGCATATGACGGACCACAACCTTATAATTATGAGCATGCTAGGCGTCCAAGAGACCAGGAGCAGCCAAGGATTAGAAGAAATAATGGCCATCGGAGAGAAATTGAGCTGTGGTGTGAGGAGAACCAGTGGAGAACTGGGCAGCTATCTTGGTGAGTGACCGGCGTTAGCTACATAATGTTAGCTAACGTCACATCACAACATTGTGAAGTTAGCTATCATATATCAGGCTATAACTAACGTAGCATTGATAATATAGTAACGTTACTGGCAGGATTGTTGATACTGATCCATAACAGAAACTAATGCGCAAGTATCAGCCGTATCTCGCGTTACCTAATGCAACTCCACACTAAGGTGCTGTGTACCGGAGGAGGATACGGCTGATACTTGACGATCTGGCGGAGAAAGGTTGTGGAGCCTCCGTTGATATGCTGTTGTAAATGGCTTGATGGAAAGCAGGTGTGTAGTCGGGAGGGTGCACAGCTGATTGGAGCAGGTGAGTGGAGGTTGAGCCGGGAGCCAGGAGTGACAGCCACCACGCACACACAAACAACACAGACAGGGGAAACAAACAAAGCACAAAGGAGACGGCTGAAGCAGTACAGCCACCACAGCGTTACCTAATGCAACTCCACACTACGTCTTACGGTGCCGTGTACCGGAGGTGAGAGAGAGAGAGCAGCGAAGGGGGGGGAGAGAGATGTAATACGGTTTCCTGATAAAGCTGTGGAGAGTATGTGCTGCAGGGAGGTGGATGCACAACGCACCCAGGAACGAACGCTAGCTCCGGTCCTTTTTACTGTGGACTCGATGTCCTGACAGGCTGGTATTTGTGCAACCTGCACAAACACAATACTGCACCATGATTACAAATGATGAAATACAATGTAAAACTACCGAAAAATACCAGCTCACTAAAACACAACCGCTCAACTCAACGCAACTACTAACTATACCCGCGGTCAGAGAGCGGATATGTTTACCCTTTGTGATGTAATATGACGCGTTTGACGTATGACTTAAAAAAAGGCAGTTTTTAAGAGCAGAGCTCAAATTGCTCCTTTCCCTCTGAATTCCTGCCCTTATGTCTCGTAAAACATATCAAATCCTACATTCACTTTTTTAATTGTAATTTTCAAGCAAGTTTAAGCATAAATGTAGAAAAAAAAAACCCCTGCAAGATGCTCTTTAAGCATTTGTAACATCTCTATTTGTTGTTGATGAAACAGCCTGGAAAATGAAAAGAAATTTAGAAGCCACTTCTGTTTTTTGTTGTTGTTGTTTATTCACAGAATCCATTGTGTCATGGTTTTGGTTTTATGTTTTCATTTTCCACCTTTTTTATTTTGAAATGTTTTCCTCCATGTGTCTTGTCCATGTTCCCTGCCTCGCCTATGCTCGTATATGCTTGTCCATGTCTCCTGCCTGTTCCCGTCTGTAGGTTTGTTGCTGTCTGTCGTTCTCCTCGGATTTGTTTTTGTTAATTAGTTTCTTGTTTTTCATGTCTTCTGCTTTTTTTTAACCCTTATGTTCACATTTCGCACCCTTTGGTAATGTTGGGTCAAATTGACCCGGGACATATTTCAGGGTTTAAAAAAAATACAGAACTAAAATGCACAATTCCTTACTGTATATACATTGTCTTTAACTCATTCCCCAACAATATAAATGAAATGATTAGTTTTTGAAAATACTCTTTGCTTGATCAAATTTAACAATGGAAGTGTCCATCGTTTTTTGTGATAAAAATGTGATTTATGTTAATTAAATACACTAATAAAAACTAGGTTTACATTTTGCTCATGCTTTTCTAGGACAAATGTAAATGAAACATTTTTTCATTAATGTTTATTATTTTTAATCTGTCATATAATAATCAAAGCACTGAAGGAAATAAAGCAATTTAGCATTAATTGGAACACAAGAACCACACATCCAAAAGTATTTGGCTGTGAAATATAGAGAGAATGAAACATCCATATAAATTACATAGAACAGATATAAACACAAAGCAAATAAAAACAATTAACAGTCACTATTTATAAAATACAGTATATCCGAAAAATATATTGATGAAGTGACGCTGCAGAACATCATGTGAGTCAATGGGTAAGTCCGTTTAGGAAACACATGATGTACAGAACTTCTTTGTGTGTATAGCACAGATGTACTTGTTGCAGTTGCTGCATGCAGTCTGTGTCTTGGAGTCCTTTGAGGGTCCACAGACTGGCTGTGGGGTTCTTCTTGCGGTTGGCTGTGGGGGTCATCCAGCAGCTGGCTCTGAGTCAAGTTCAACTTCCAATTTGCTGTCAATTTCTGAGTTTACCTCCACATTATCCTCATCTTCAGAAATGTCTTCCTGTTCCACTTCACCGTGTTCTTCTAATGCATTCCACTCACTCTCATCCATTATTAGCTCCAAGGCTCTCTGAGCAGAATATCTTTTGGCCATTTTGTTGGTAGATAATTGTAGTTCTGCACTACACTGTTACTACGCTGAGGTTAGGTCTCTGTTTAGTCCCTCCTCCGGCATGCAGGTGCGAGGGGGGACAGTGCAAGAAAATGTGAAATGTTTATACATTTCTGGAAGATCTAAAATGTTTATAAAGTTCTAGGATAGTTTTGTGTACACACTACAAAGGGTAAAGATCAAGGGAAAACAGTATCAAACAGCTTCTCTATGCATACAATTGTGTGTGTGTGTGTGTGTGTGTGTGTGTGTGTGTGTGTGTGTGTGTGTGTGTGTGTGTGTGTGTGTGTGTGTGTGTGTCCCTCTGCCCTCAGGCAGTCCCCAAATCAATGATTTGGAGTCATGACAGAGGACTCTTTGACAGGACAGATACTCATTCCCCCTAAACATCTTCAACACACACACACATCCTATCCTGTATCTTATCACAGAACAGTCACATGTTTCCCCTCTGAAAGCTATGCTTGTATAGGTTAACCAGTCATCATCTCATGACATCTTTAGGATTAGGTAAATAACAAAGCTTAACTGTTCCCATGTTCTAAGGCCTTCCCTGACCTTCTTCTCACCTAAAAGTCAGCTATCTGGAATGAATACATTTAAAAATGAGAACAAAGGACTATGGTCTCGTTAACTGTGTGATCCAATTATCAAGGCCTCTTTTGGGGTCTACAGGAAATGAATCATTAACTTTAACAAGACTTTAACTACATGATCTGAAAATGTATCTGGGAATTCCCCTGTTAATTGCAAGGACTATTGATAATTAACAGAGAGACCCTAGGGGCTTTTTCTTGGTATCTGCTAGGCAGAAGTCACTCAATGCAGAAATCACAAGTTTAACACACATTCTATATAAGGTGACATTACAATGAATATACCAGAAATACACCTTATTGAACTTTCCTGCCATAACACGTTACTTCAATCCTTCAAATAATACTTCAGTCCCTACTCAAGTTCCTTCTCAGGTCCCTTCTTTAGTCCCCACTCAAGTTCCTTCTCAGGTCCCTTCTTTAGTCCCCACTCAAGTTCCTTCTCAGGTCCCTTCGCTAGTCCCTTCTCAAGTGCCTTCTCAAGTCCCGTCTCAAGTCCATTCTCTAGTCCCTTCTCAAGTCCCTTCTTCATCGGAGGTACCGCCGACTCATGTGCCAACTCCATGCTTTGTCCCGTTGGGGGTCCTGCCGACTGCTGTCCTGCCAACACCTGTTTTGTAGGGGGTCCTGCCAACTCCATATCCTGTTTCATTGGGGGTTCCGCTGGGGGTCCTGCCAACTTCATGTCCTGTGCCATTAGGGGTCCAGCCGACACCTGTTTAGTCGGGGGTCTTGCCAACTCCATGTCTTGTTGAGGGTCCAGCCGACACCTGTTTTGTCGGGGGTCTTGCCAACTTCATGTCCTGTTCCATTTGATGGTCCAGCCGACACCTGTTTTGTCGGGGGTCCTGCCAACTCCATGTCCTGTGCCGTTGGGGGTCCAGCCGACACCTGTTTCGTTGGGGGTCCTGTCAACAACATGCCCTGTCCTGTTGGGGTCCCACCAACAAAGGCTATGTCTGGGGTCCCGTCGAAACCAGCCCTTGCTCCATCCGGGGTCCCACTGACACCAGCCCACGTTCCCTCCAGGATCCCGTCTACGCCTGTCCCGCCAGGTCCGGTTCCTGTCCGGCCAACACCGGGTCCTGCCCGTCCTCTGGAGCTGTCCCATCGCCGCCTTCATGCCCGTCCTATGTAGCTGTCCCGGCGGCGCTTCCTGCCCTTCCTCCGGAGCTGTCACGTCGGCACCTTTGCACCCGTCCTTGTGCCCGGCCTCCTGAGTTCTGTTGGAGATTTGGAGGATGTTTAAAACCAACCTCGTCTCCGCGTGTCGTTTGATAAGCTGGGTAAATTCGTAAAAAGGAAGGGATTAAGAAACACCAGAATGCAAGTGAAACAATAATCTTGTTTTAATGATACAAGGTAACAATACAAATACAAAGGAATCACGAAGCACTCTGCAGAGTACTCCGGGCTCAGGTTCTACCACGTGTGAGACAGGTCTCAGGAACGGCCGGTCAAAAACAAGAGCGCGAACCAAAGGAAAACACAGGCTTTCATACTAAAACACAGGAGGAGGAGGTGTACGTGCTTTCCCCCAGAGGTCATCTTATTGGCAGAGACCAACACATGGCCTGTCGCACCCAATCAGTGCGACACAGCAGAAGAAACCCGGAAACAAAAAGTCTCTTTCAGTTTGACGAAGACCAGACACCTTTTGGTGTCTGGTACGAACCTGCTCTCAACAACAAGTTTCCTTATCTTATTTCACATCTTGTAGCCAGCACACACACATCCCCTTTATGGCCCTTTGTCCCTGTGTCCATCTTCCCGCCTCAGGCTGCCACACACAAGTTAAAAGTATGTTTTAAGATATAGTTGTTATAGTTGGCTAACTATGTACGTAATACATGTTAATTACTTTCATATCAATAATAACGAGGAACACATTACCTATGCTCTTAAGCAGTATTAGAGATGCTTTTCAAATAGTCAAACTTCACACAGGCCTAATATAGAGAACACACTCATTTGTCCTACAGCCCCTCCCGCCATTTGAGCTATTGTTCACATCTTTACTTCAAATAAAAGGTTTCACATTGCATATTTCCAGCTTCCTTTACACATACTGTTATTATTAATACAAAGTAACCAACCACACACATCTATTGAAAACAAGTAGATTTCCCTGATAATTGACATGCTGAAACTCTTCGGAATGTGTCCCCTCCCCCAGCTCTCTCGTCCCTGTCATAAAAGCTGCTTCCATTTCATATAGAATAAGAAAACATGTTTAAGCTAATTTCTCCACAATGTTTGTAGCCATTTAGTACCCACACATGAAAGAATAAGAACAGAGGTATAGTTGAACAGTAATCATGTAGCACATATATTTACTGCAATGAAAACACACATATTTGCCCCAAGCATGTGTAACGCACACTCTTCTTTTATGAGGGAAACATTCCAGAGTCTTGGAGCTATCCCCAAATTAGGATGTCCCCTGCTCCCATCCTTCTCTAAACACAAAGACTTCACCTCAATATATTGGGGAGGGAAAATATACTTTGTCCCTTCAAATTTAACACACATGAATATATATAAGGTGACATTAAAATGAATATACCAGATTTAACTTTCCTGCCATAACACGTTACTTTAATACTTCAAATAATTCAAATAATCCTTCAATTCCCCCTTTTTGGTCTCGCCTCACGAGACCAACACACATACGACATTTGAAACAAACTACTGTCATTCTTTGATACTGTGTCTGTCCCCCTTCATTAAACCCTTGAGAACAGAAAACAACCTCCAAGGACAGTGAAGAAACTATCAGAGTGAGAGCCTGAGTGCCAGAAAGCAGCATCCTTGCGTGTTGTTGAATCATCAGGGCCCCCCCCCCCCTCAGCGGAATACGCCAACAAGGGCAGCTGATAGGGAGGGGGAGATGCGGCCTTTCCTTCAAAGGTGGAACTGATTAATCTGATGTCCTCCAAGGTCCTAGCCGGAGTGTTCCTCGCCGCACACTGGCTCCAGTAGTACCAGATGTCCCTCTTTGCTCCTCGGCGGACGGCATGAGATGTCCTCTGGGTCACTCTGTAGAGGCCGGAGAACCTGGAGTTGAGTCACGTAGGCCTGACGAACTCCGCTGTGTCGGCCTCCTGCTCCTCGGGTCCCCCTTTTGGCGTCAGCAACCTGTGTGGAGAAATCTGATACCCACCCCTCAAGTCTACGCTCACGGCTTCTGGGCCCTCAGGTGTTTGACCCACCACTGGTAGGCCGCTTCAGAATTCTAATACTTGGCCTGTGTCAACAAAATAAACCCCAACATCTTCAGGTGAACTAAATAACATATCTCAATAGCTCTGAATTCCTGACAAGCATCTGTGTTATTATAAATGAAATCTTTGAGATCCCATTTAAAATCTAAATATAATATGAACTGCTAATGTCTCTGGTAATGGAACACACTAATGTTATGGATTAAAAACAACTAAAATCATGATACTGACAAAGTGAATAATTTCCAGGCGAGACTGCTTCTACCTGTCACTGCTTGGATATTATCAAGCTGAAAAATGAATACAGAAATCCAACATACTGTCATCAAATGTCTTTCTATTATGACTTTAAATTAAATGTACATCCCCATAATGATCTAAACAGTCTATGGCTTTTACTTCTTTACCAGGCTAGTTACAAGATGTTGTCTAAATTAAATTCTATCTCATTACATTACTATGTTTTAACTTAGCTGTAATATGTTCTTTCTACATTTCAAACCTCAGTTACTTTAATACCTGTTGAAATATTACAAAATTGTTTTCATTATCACCGTTCACCTTCTCATTCTCATTCTGGAATTACCTCTCTCAGTAGCCCCTTGGCCACTGATTCTGCATCTGTGTTACCTGTTATAACTCAATCAATATTAGAAACATGTCAACATTAATCAAACAGTATCTTATCCCCAGATATGGAGCAGGTTAAATCTAAAACTGTCAATCAATGGTCAGATTGAACATCTGAGTTGGGGCGGCAGGTTTCTTCCAGTCCCTAAATGAAAATATCCCACACTCCCCCTTTTTACACATGTATACATGTGTAACAAAATCCTGTATGGGAAGAAAACCTTCAGGTAACCAGTGGTTATAAGAAAATACCAAACATCATTCACAAAAGTATATCCATCATCTTTCACAGTAAACACTCCAGGGAAAATAAGTGTTCATTTCCAGCTGGCAGTCCTAAAAGAAACAGAATCTTTAGATTTTAGTTTGAGTTTTACATTTGCAAACCGCCAACTCCTGTGGGAATTAGAAACGGGTCACATGTGCGTTTTTCCAAATGTGTGGAACTATAGGAAACCTGTGTTTCCCATGGAGCTCCAAAATAATGTATTAGTCCAAAGACATGCTTGGTTAGTTATTGTTTTAGAATCATGCAGTTACACTGATCACATGCAGAAATTCATTCACACTCACACTGTCAGGTTGTAAAGTCAAGTTTGGTCAGCCCCAGAGTCAGTCATTGATAGTGCTGTTCTCAAGTCACACTGTCAGTCAGGGTCAAAGGTCATTTGTTCTCAGTTTCATTGGCCATGTGTCGTGCTCTGCAGAGACTTTGATATTTCAGCATAGGCCAGTATCCTCTGTCTACAAAAATCAGTCATATATGGAGCGCCATCATTTATCAATTCACGATTACCACCTTAAGTCAGATATCTCTAACTTGTCATCGGGACGGCTGCTTCCCACATTTCCTGCAACTTGGTACAAAACTCACTTCATAATAGTACTACTACTACTGCAATTTATTTACAACTAAGTAGTATTAAAATGTCTAAGAAATCTAATTCAGAAACTTGTGTACATAACTATTATCTTAAGTCAAAACATTACTAGGATCTGTGTAGCTCTGCATTTCATAGCTCATTATACTCATTTATCTTCAATTCTGGTCTACTTAAAAACAATGTTAAACTCTTTAGCAGTGTGTGGAACCTTGGGTGTCCGAACATGCAACCATCACCCTTTACTCTATCAAGGATTAAAAACAGTTTCCATCCTAAAGCCCTCCTATGGTAATAACTATGCCACAATGGTGAAATCAATATTGTAACAAATGAGATCACTACTTTATTCACACATGAATAAAAATCTCTTGAAGAATGATTTATTAATATGATGGAAAGATTGAAGAATATCGATCTACACTGTGCTACTCCAAAACACCCCCTGCTTAAAGTGTAGTGCATATTTCCCTCATGTCTCCTCCTTTAACCCTCAGTGTGTTTTTAGGATGATTTTCTCATTTTACATTAATAGTTTCCTCTTTACTGCTATTTTGAATTTACCAATCGATTAATTCATGGTTAATACCTCTTTTTATCTTTACTTATTTATCAAGTCAATTCAAGTTCTTTAAATGTGGTGTCTTCTATGTGCGTTTTGTGAATAAGTGTGTTTATGTGTAAACTCACTCATTCCCGTTTTCCTTTTCTCCTCCCCTGGTTGTCTCAAGCCGTGACCCCGACCTCCTCACTTCAAATCGACAATGCCAACTCCTCTGATTCTGTCTTCTCTTCAGTCCATCAGCTCTTGAATCCATCCGCTGTAACTGTTTTAGGCAGCCTTTGGACCAGTCACATCTGCAGCCCACATCATGCCACTGTTCTTTGCACTGCTTTGCATTTCATCTCCTCCTTTACAGTCTCTCTGCTGCTTTATGGAGGGCGGATTCTGCTCTCATGTCCCCCACTCTGCTCCTGTGCCAAATCTCGTGGCTCAGCTTCATGCCCCGTCTGAGGGACTGATGAGAGTATTTCTGTATGTCAGCAAGCGGTTTGGTTCTGGATGCCTCAGGTGGAGACGGTTCAGCCCCGGTTCTCTGTCTGTTTGATGGAGAAGGATGAGCCTCCTTTTGGGTTAGGTCTTTTGTCTGCTTGGAGGGACGGGGTCGTAGCCTTTCTAACTCAGAGGGGGAGTCCAGGTCCCGGGACGCATTATCCATAAGAAATCTAGCACACTGAGATTGAATCAATCCAACCCTTTCCACTCTGTCTCTTTCTAATCATACTATCTGTCTTAGTTGCTAAATGCCAACTAAACAACACCATTAATGTCTACTAATGATATTACAAAAACTCCCTCTATAAATCGTTACATCCATTGTTACATATCTACCCAACCTGACTCTTTCAGGAAACCATTTTCTTCCATAAATTGAAATACCTGTTTCAAGCATCACATATTTCACACACTACGAAAGAACATCTCCATACTTTCTCCAATATTTTAAATCCCACTGTTACTTAGAACAATAGTAAACCTGCAGAGCACACTGATCAGATCACAGTAATATAATTTGACTCAAGTGTAGGCCCATGTCTACTTTCCATTATACTTATTACATTGTCTAAATTCCTTGTCTATGATGTGCAAAAAGTTAGAGTATAAAAATGTGTTTTTCTCAATGTATTTACACTCAACGGATTCTTGAGTTTACTCATCTCCTAGTGTTGTCGTTCCTAAAAATGTTAGCAAACACAAAACTCCCACTACAACATTTATAGATAAATTGATCTAGCAAAATGAACTCTTTTCTAATTCAATATGTGACAAAAGAACAATGATTTGTCTTTCAGAAGATGGTGGTCTAACAGAATGACTCTTGACCTCATGGGGTCAACTAGATTTAGCCATGAGGCGGCTGACTTTAAAATGAACTGGGACAAAGAAACCACATGCATGTGGGTACATTATAGTTAAGACAAATACCATGAAATTCACAACGCAATGCAACGGTATCAATCAGTTCTCAAAGACTATATTTAAATAACAGCAAATCATTGTTTATTTATTTCAATATATCTACCACTTCAAATCACACCTTGATCTGTTCATTTTCTATGTATTTCCTTCCAACTTCAGATCACTAGAGAAAAAAGCAAGCAGACACACTCCGGGCCGCTGCTGCTCTCGAGAGGAAAAAGGGTGGGGGGAACTCTCACAGACAAATACTGACACCCCCTTCTCTTTCCCCTGCTGTAGCTCTCAGCCTCCTTTGGAAAAGGGGGCTTCTTTCAACAATTAACACTTCTGCTATCCTTTTATTCAATTTTTCTGCTTGAACCCACTGTCCTCGTAAGCTCTTAACTCACGCTCCTTTCGTTAAAATTCTCCCTTCATTATGACTTCGTATCTATTCATCTGACTTCGGCTGTTTCTGTTACCAGTAAATATTCACAGAAAAAAAGTTCCCCGTACAGTCTATTCAGCTTTTATTGTCCGATGTTTATTCCAACAAGTTTAGCAAGCCTCTCAGCGCGCTTCAACACCGTCTTTCAACGATGTGACGCTGACGTAACCCAGGCTTACAGAACTCTTTATCGTGACGTTTGGCTTTATAGATTCAACCCCCACAGAACAAAGGATTAATGAGGTCCGGTCACTTCAAAATTGGTTTTCGAAGGTTGCGTTACTCTCCTTTGGATTTTACTTATAACTCAACTTCGATTCCTATGAACCTAAGAATTGTTATTCTGATTCGTCCCCGGATGCCGTCTGAAAACGGTCACTGGACGTCCCCCAACGAGTCTTCAGCCGTCTCCTTTCTGAAAAAAGTACGGGGCCTTTCACCTTTGTCTTACATACCTCGTTGATTCACTTTTATGTTATATAACTTTCCTACCTATCTAAAATATGTATTTGTATATTCCACCGCAACAACTATGACACCGGAATATGTCTCTGACAACTCTAAAATTTAGTTCAGCCAATTACAGACCTTCGATAGAAACAGGCTTGTCTGCTCACCTTTCAATTGTAGGATCCTCGTTTTAGTTGTCAGAGATTATTCTAGGCCTCTTCTCCGGACCATTCGTCCGCTTGCCGCTGGTGGTCTCTTCCCCGAAAACACCCCACTCAGACACGTCGGGTCACCACTTGTTGGAGATTTGGAGGATGTTTAAAACCAACCTCGTCTCCGCGTGTCGTTTGATAAGCTGGGTAAATTCGTAAAAAGGAAGGGATTAAGAAACATCAGAATGCAAGTTAAACAATAATCTTGTTTTAATGATACAAGGTAACAATACAAATACAAAGGAATCACGAAGCACTCTGCAGAGTACTCCGGGCTCAGGTTCTACCACGTGTGAGACAGGTCTCAGGAACGGCCGGTCAAAAACAAGAGCGCGAACCAAAGGAAAACACAGGCTTTCATACTAAAACACAGGAGGAGGAGGTGTACGTGCTTTCCCCCAGAGGTCATCTTATTGGCAGAGACCAACACATGGCCTGTCGCACCCAATCAGTGCGACACAGCAGAAGAAACCCGGAAACAAAAAGTCTCTTTCAGTTTGACGAAGACCAGAACCTGCTCTCAACAACAAGTTTCCTTATCTTATTTCACATCTTGTAGCCAGCACACACACATCCCCTTTATGGCCCTTTGTCCCTGTGTCCATCTTCCCGCCTCAGGCTGCCACACACAAGTTAAAAGTATGTTTTAAGATATAGTTGTTATAGTTGGCTAACTATGTACGTAATACATGTTAATTACTTTCATATCAATAATAACGAGGAACACATTACCTATGCTCTTAAGCAGTATTAGAGATGCTTTGCAAATAGTCAAACTTCACACAGGCCTAATATAGAGAACACACTCATTTGTCCTACAGCCCCTCCCGCCATTTGAGCTATTGTTCACATCTTTACTTCAAATAAAAGGTTTCACATTGCATATTTCCAGCTTCCTTTACACATACTGTTATTATTAATACAAAGTAACCAACCACACACATCTATTGAAAACAAGTAGATTTCCCTGATAATTGACATGCTGAAACTCTTCGGAATGTGTCCCCTCCCCCAGCTCTCTCGTCCCTGTCATAAAAGCTGCTTCCATTTCATATAGAATAAGAAAACATGTTTAAGCTAATTTCTCCACAATGTTTGTAGCCATTTAGTACCCACACATGAAAGAATAAGAACAGAGGTATAGTTGAACAGTAATCATGTAGCACATATATTTACTGCAATGAAAACACACATATTTGCCCCAAGCATGTGTAACGCACACTCTTCTTTTATGAGGGAAACATTCCAGAGTCTTGGAGCTATCCCCAAATTAGGATGTCCCCTGCTCCCATCCTTCTCTAAACACAAAGACTTCACCTCAATATATTGGGGAGGGAAAATATACTTTGTCCCTTCAAATTTAACACACATGAATATATATAAGGTGACATTAAAATGAATATACCAGATTTAACTTTCCTGCCATAACACGTTACTTTAATCCTTCAAATAATTCAAATAATCCTTCAGTTCCCCAGTGGCTTTCGCCCTCGTGCCCGGCCCCCTGAGTTCGCCTGCTACGGCCTTCGCCCCTCCTCGAACTTTGCCTTGTCCCCGGGCCGTCCGCCCGAGACCACCTTCTCAAACTCTGCCTTGCCCCCGGGTCGTCCGCCCGAGACCTCCTCAGTGAACTCTGCCTTGCCCCCGGGCCGTCCGCCCGAGCCCCATTCCTGGTCCTCTGCTGTGTCCCCGGGCTGTCAGCACAAACCCATCTTCTAGACCCCATCCACCCACCCTATTGGCCCAAATGGTGCAACTCTGTTTCTAATATGCAAAAAGACTGCAAAATGCGCATAATTATGTTTAGTATTTTCGATCTTTCCAATCCAGACGAGAAATCTCTCTCGCCCGCCTGCTTGCGCGGGGGCACACGCAGCTGCTACATGCAGCAACACACAGACACGAAGGAGATGGCAGAGAGAACGCGCACCGAGGTGTGGTTAAACTTTACCCGTCTCGATGTGGACAATGCTCGTTACCAAAAGTGCAATAAGAGTTTAGCATGTAAAGGCGGTAACGCGAGCAATTTGTGCACCAATTTGTGCACCACATTCAGACGGAGAAATGCACCGTTTTCGACTGTCTTGCTAGCTCTGTAGCCCCATCCACAAGTAACTTTTCCACGTCAGGTATTATGTATGCTAGCAGCAACACACAAGGTTCAAGGTTCAATATTCGTCAAAACGAACAGTGTAGTGTCTTGTGTCACAGGCTTCTCCAACAGTGCAACACAAAACACAGATAAACAGAAAACACGGAGTTAACTCAATTATACAAACATGGGTTAAGCCCGGCCCCCCCGATATCGGGGGGAAAAACGCGTCACTGCAGGAGACAGAGTCTGGGGCTTCTTAATATTTAAAAACCTATCTTATACTCAAATAACTGAAAAAAACTCAGCTACCTGATGATATGAGCCATTTTTACCGAGACAAAACACAAGTCTCAAGAAAAGTTAGCATTAGCCCTTAGTGAAAACGGGCTGATGCTACTTCCGGTTCTAACTAGCAAAAACGATCTTTAAAACTTAATATGTTCAGCACAAACTGCATATCTTCTGAAAGCTGATACTCCACAGATTATTTTGATATAAGCAGGGGTGCACATAACTGGTACGCAGGTACGCATGCGCGACAGGGTTGCTGTTAATGTCGGTCTGTACAACGGAATTGTGCCAAAATTACGCCCACCGGCTGCGGAGGGAGACTCCCCCCCTGCACTGGAGAACTGCGCTAAAACAGCTGATCACAACGTTCACGCTCTGTGGTCATGAAGTACTCCACTAACGTTGACGTTCACGATACAGAGGGCTTCATCAAGTAACTTTGAGTGCTGAGTAGGCTACCTCACTGAGAAAGTTATGTGCACCCCTGGATATAAGTATCATCACTGTATGACACGAACTCACTGAGCTAGCAGCCAGAACAGAGCAAGAAAACAACAACAGTGTTCTAAACCATAACTATGTCTTACCGTTGCTGTTTTGTGATCAAAATTCGTGTTCAACGGAATAAAAACGCTGCTCAAGGTTAATCCAATGTCTCTTAGTCACTTTAGAATTGTTCCTGATAATCCATCATTACATTCATGGCCGCAGAGTAGGTATAAAGTGTTGCAGTCCGGGGCTCAGGCTGTCTCATGTGCTGTTTACGCAAACCTCTCTCTCCTTGACGTAAGTGTTTAGCGGGATTTACTAACTACCCCTCGATTCTATAGAGTGGCGAAGTCACGCCCATCTACTTCCAGTCCATGGGACCTTATTTGGGAAAAATAATATATTGAAGTCAATGAAGAGAGAAAACTTATCTTTCGATCCTGTTTGAATTGTGCCATGAATTACACATATGATGTTTGTCAATCTTAAAAAATTATTTCCATGTCAAAAAAATTAGTTTGTCGTAAAACTGTTGAAATATAAGACTATGAAAAATACGCAACTAGAAAGACTACAAATCCCGGAGTCGCGTAAGTGATGTCACAATTGTTTTCCTCCACTAAGAGATAGCTAAGATCAGCTGGCGCTGGCTAAGATAAGATAACTTTAACAAGATGCCTGTGTGCTTAGTACCAGGTTGTGATCATACCAGCAATGGGTCTTGCTCGTTCTTTCGCTTCCCGTCTGATGAAAGGACCAGGAGTGGCTGGATCAAGTTAGCTACCTAGGTAGTAGCTAGCACGTTATTTAGCATTACAGCCTTGTCATTTTTATTAGCCTTAATATGAAGTAACATTAAGTAACCCAACATGTTAAACAGTAAGATTAGTAGTCATATTTCGTGAACCCTTTGAAGAGTACTGGCACACCGGTGTGATCATTCTATAATACACAATTTAAGCCAGGAGGAGAAATGCTAACGCTAGCATCGGCGATCGCTAATCTTTTCTACTTCATGCTATCTGCACAAAGGGTTGACATTAAACATTAAAAAGACCAGGCAGTTCAGAGAGAATCAAAGGAAGGCAGGCAGGCAGCTTTGCATGACATTCTTCTGGACATGTTTCATTGTGTATTGAATGCTAAATGCTAACATTGGCCAGCTAACATGCCATCAACATGATGACACTGACAGTGCTAGTAGGCTGTTGTTAAGCAGGGAATGTTGTACCATATTCAACATCTTAGTTTAACTTTTGTCATAAATCAACACAAAAGACCTACTTATCTGAAATAAATTGGTGTAGCAACCACCGACCAGCTGACATTAACATAGGAGAAGCCGCACTAGCGTGGATAAAAATATACGGTAAAACTGATTTTGAAAAAAACACCAACTATTTTAAATTGAGATATGTTTAATTCAAGATTCAACTATAATGAACTTATGAAAGTAAAAAGGACAGAACATTGACGTAAATGACAAGAGACAATTCTAAAGTATGTTTAGCAAACGGGTGACATAACACTGGACATTTAACAGCACTCTGTGTGTCCATTGTGTGCTTAATTGTTGCTGATGCAGCTTTTATAATTACTATTATTGTGTACCTACTTGTCTTCCCTATAAATAGATGGGTAATCATGGAGGACTAGATGCTCTGAGACAGTTTTTTTCAAAGTGTTTCTGACAATTAAAGCACTTAACTCCCACATATTCTCCAAATGCCCATTACATGAAGAGGTGAACTTCTTTCACTCATCTCCTCTCTGTTCCTTTTTCTTTTTCTTTAAGATGTCACCTGATGGTGCCCTTTTCCAGTTTAAAAATACCCTGCCCATCGGACACAGGTCACTGGGTTGATTTGATCCTTTCTCAGCTCAAAAGTCATGCATGGTTGTTCAACGGAATTCGTGTTCAAGTTAATGTGGATATTACAGTTGTAACAGGCGATAAAGCTTTAAACCCCCCAGCCTTCAAACCGTCTTCCCAGAAATGGCACGCCAATCAAGCCCAGCCCTCCTGAGAGGGTTAGGACACGGGGCTTTGATCTTCCAACAGATTGCTTTTAGTGGGAATGTTTTGTCAACCAATTCTTTATCTAAGATTTATTTCCTCTTCCCTTACTCGTAGTCTTCCTCCGTCTGATCTCAGCTGTCAGGAATGGTCGGCAAAGATTATATAGCAAAGTGAGAGTTTACAGATTCAATTTTCCAAAGCCTGATTGATTTTGCAAACGGATTAAACTTCAGCGGTTATGTCAAAGATTTTGCATTTTTCCAAAACACTTGAATTTATGAGGATTGATGGACCACTCGATCACATTTTGGATAACAATTTAGAAAAGTCCATTATCACCGTGATCTTTTTTGATAAATCCGTCTCCCCTCCAAACATACTGACGAATAGATTTAGAGTTTCCTTGTTGGGATTAAACATCAATGTTGCGTTTATTAGCTAGTATTATACAAAATTATATTTTTGAATAATCACATAGGTTGCTTTAAGATAAGAGACCCAAACAGCAGTTTCCTTGTTTCCTTTTAATAACCCTTATGGGAGCATCAGTGGCTCAGTCTCTAGGACTTGGCCGCAAGGTCGCCGATTCACGTCCCGATCAGACCAAAAATAATTAGGAGTGTGGACGGATTGCTGAAGAGGAGCCAGTTCACCTCCTGGACCCTGCCCATGTGCCCTTGAGCAAGGCACCAAACCCCTAACCACTCCCTGGCGCCGGACAAACTGGCTGCCTGTTGACTCAGACATCTCTCTGTGCATGTGTTTGTATACTGTAACTGTATGTATAAATATTCAGACCTACAGTATTGTGTACAGGGATGCAAACTCATGCAAAACTACCTGAAAAAGGTGATAAGGATCCGAGCCCCCCGACCCCACGGAATATCGGCTTTAAAATTAGGAATAACAGATGATTTTAGCAGTCAGAACAACTAAAGCAGCAGTGTTAATAATAACAGAAATGCCAAAGAGTCACAACTAATATAAATATATAAAAGCATTTATTTTAATTGTGTAGCAATCAGTTTATAATTTTGGCAGCACTGTTGAGCATTTTGAAAATGTATTTTCATGCCTCTGTGCTTAGTCTTTCTATCTTTATAGGTGTAAAGTAACTAAGTTCATAAACTCAAATATTATATTTAGGTACAATTTTGAGATACTTGTACTTTATGTAAGTATTTCAAAGTGTTGCTACTTTGTTCTTCTACTCCTCTATAATTCAGAGGTAAAAAGTGTACTTTTACTCCACAACATGTATTTAATACCTTTAGTTACTTTACAGATCTGGATGAATGATGTGAACTATAATCAAGTGTTAAATCAGAATTTAGTTCCACCTGGAGTAAATTCACAAGCTACCCTGCAGTATACAAAGTCA
This sequence comes from Notothenia rossii, assembly GCF_949606895.1. Taxonomy (NCBI): domain Eukaryota; kingdom Metazoa; phylum Chordata; class Actinopteri; order Perciformes; family Nototheniidae; genus Notothenia; species Notothenia rossii. Next base: position 35,564,169 of record NC_136902.1, on the reverse strand, counting down.
TTCAAACTAGCTTCACCTTTACCAGCTTTGAGAACAATTTAAAGAGCATATTGCAGGTTTTTTTTTGTTCTACATTTATGCTTAAACTTGCTTGAAAATTACAATTAAAAAAGTGAATGTAGGATTTGATATGTTTTACGAGACATAAGGGCAGGAATTCAGAGGGAAAGGATCAATTTTGAGTTCTGCTGTTAAAAACGGCCTTTTTTTAAGGTCATACGTCAAACGCGTCATATTACATCACAAAGGGTAAACATCTCCGCTCTCTGACCGCGGGTATAGTTAGTAGTTGCGTTGAGTTGAGCGGTTGTGTTTTAGTGAGCTGGTATTTTTCGGTAGTTTTACATTGTATTTCACCATTTGTAATCATGGTGCAGTATTGTGTTTGTGCAGGTTGCACAAATACCAGCCTGTCAGGACATCGAGTCCATAGTTTCCCTCACGGGAAAAGGACCGGAGGTAGCGTTCGTACCTGGGTGCGTTGTGCATCCACCTCCCTGCAGCACATACTCTCCACAGCTTTATCAGGAAACCGTATTACATCTCTCTCCACCCCCCCTTCGCTGCTCTCTCTCTCCCCCCTCCGGTACACGGCACCGTAAGACGTAGTGTGGAGTTGCATTAGGTAGCGCTGTGTTGGCTGTACTGCTCCAGCCGTCTCCTTTGTGTTTGTTTGTTTCCCCCTGTCTGTGTTGTTTGTGTGTGCGTGGTGGCTGTCACTCCTGGCTCCCGGCTCAACCTCCACTCACCTGCTGCAATCAGCTGTGCACCCTCCCCGACTACACACCTGCTTTCCATCAAGCCATTTACAACGGCATATCAACGGAGGCTCCACAACCTTTCTCCGCCAGATCGTCAAGTATCAGCCGTATCTCGCGTCTCTCCTCCGGTACACAGCACCGTAGTGTGGAGTTGCATTAGGTAACGCGAGATACGGCTGATACTTGCGCATTAGTTTCTGTTATGGATCAGTATCAACAGTCCTGCCAGTAACGTTACTATATTATCAATGCTACGTTAGTTATAGCCTGATATATGATAGCTAACTTCACAATGTTGTGATGTGACATTAGCTAACATTCTGTAGCTAACGCCGGTCACTCACCAAGATAGCTGCCCAGTTCTCCACTGGTTCTCCTCACATCACAGCTCAATTTCTCTCAGATGGCCGTTATTTCTTCTAATCCTTGGCTGCTCCTGGTCTCTTGGACGCCTAGCAGACTCATAATTATAAGGTTGTGGTCCGTCATATGCATTCGAATATTCATGTTCAACTTCTTCTGTGTCGAAACTAGCATTGGGATCCATGTCTATTAACACGAGAACCGCCAGAGGTCGCTGTATACCTAAAACTGCCAACGGGTAAAGTTTACCCGCTATTGATTTCCAAGGTACAATGTACCATACAGAACAGTGAGTTTTGATCGCACAGGGATGATATGTATACCAATATAATCTGTGGACTTTCAGCTTTTCATATTATATAGTTTGTACAGATAGCATGAAGTATAAAATATCGCTACAGTGCTGATTTAAATGCTTGGTGTTAGACTTGTGTTTTGTTTAGGTATATATCTCTAATTCTCTCTCTCTCTCTATCTATAACTATCTATATATATATCTATCTATAGGAACAGCAGTAGACAAAAGGCGTTGCTATAGCAACACGTCATGTTTATGTTTACGCGCGAAATCCACAGCGCGAGGATCGCTGCATATTCTATGGTAGAAATATTACCCACTCTCGCTAATAAACGCTTGATGTTAGGCTTGTGTTTCGTAAAGGTAAAAATGCTTCATATCTTCTGATAGCCTTCTACTCATAAAAAAAACAACAACATGACAATAATATAAACTAATATAATAATGTATTTGTTATATAATTGAACAACAGATAACACAGAACGTATACAAATAACAAAAAATATCAGAGAAGAAGAACAATAAGAACGAACACATCGATCACAACGCAACAGACAGCATCCCCACACTTGACACATTTGCAGAACGTTTTATTCTGCATGCAGTGCGCCTTCACCATGCAGGTCATTCTCCTGCGCTCTTCTGCACCAGCACCGCTGAAGGGCAGGTCCGCAAGTGGTGGCGCTTTTGATGCCATCCCCTCAGCGCGCAGCTCGTGTGCCAGCTGGAGCATGAAGTCCCTTCTCGGTATGTTCTCCTGGCTCATGCAGCTCCTGTACAGCACCCAGGCATTGATGGCAGCGAGATCCAGCAAATTATAGAAAACAGCAACGGGCCATCTACGCGTGCCACCTGAGGGAAACATAGGATTTAGTAAAAACGATTGACCAATGCAGTGTTTTCTATAGGCCTAAAATAATAATAATAATAATAATAATAATAGCCTACCTTTCACCGAATATTGGCGAGCCATTTGATTGAGCACGTAGACCCCCACTTTTGAGTGGTTGTAGTATTCCACAGTCTCTGGCTTTTTCTTTCTTTCTGTGGAGATGGCCACATGCTGGTGTTGCGTGCTGAGTATTGTCACGTTTCTCCTCGGCTTGCACTGGTAGACTGAGAGCACCATTTTGTCGCTCTTCAGCACCTTGGTACTGAACAGCTCTGATCTCCCTTGCACATACAGGACTGTCTCAGAAAATTAGAATATTGTGATAAAGTTCTTTATTTTCTGTAATGCAATTAAAAAAACAAAAATGTCATACATTCTGGATTCATTACAAATCAACTGAAATATTGCAAGCCTTTTATTATTTTAATATTGCTGATTATGGCATACAGCTTAAGAAAACTCAAATATCCTATCTCTAAATATTAGAATATCATGAAAAAGTATACTAGTAGGGTGTTCAACGAATCACTTGAATCGTCTAATTAACTCGAAACACCTGCAAGGGTTTCCTGAGCCTTGAAAAACACTCAGCTTGGTTCAGTAAACTAAATCACAAGTATGGGGAAGACTGCTGATCTGACTGCTGTCCAGAGGACCGTCATTGACACCCTCCATCAGGAGGGTAAGACACACAAATACATTTCTCAAAGAGCAAGCTGTTCACAGAGTGCAGTTTCAAAGCACATCCACAAAAAGTCTGTTGGAAGGGGGAAATGTGGCAGGAAACGCTGCACAACCAAGAGAGATGACCGCAGCCTTAACAGCATTGTGAAGAAGAGTCGCTTCCAGAATTCGGGGGAGCTTCAAAGACAGTGGACTGAAGCTGGAGTCCAGGTATCAAAAGTCACTGTTCACAGACGTTTCCGGGAAATGGGCTACAATAGCCGTATTCCCATGGTCAAGCCACTTCTGAACTCAAGACAACGGAAGAGGCGTCTGACTTGGGCTAAGGAAAAGAAGCACTGGACAGTTGCATAGTGGTCCAAAGTCCTCTTTTCAGACGAAAGCAAGTTTTGTATTTCATTTGGAAGTCAAGGCGCCAGAGTCTGGAGAAAGGCTGGAGAGGAGCAAAATCCAAGTTGCTTGAAATCCAGTGTGAAGTTCCCACAGTCAGCGATGGTTTGGGGAGCCATGTCAGCTGCTGGTGTTGGTCCACTGTGTTTCATCAAGCCCAGAGTAAATGCAGCTGTGTACCAAGAGATTTTAGAGCACTACATGCTTCCGTCTGCTGAAAAGCTCTATGGAGATGAGGAATTCATTTTCCAGCATGATCTGGCACCTGCCCACAGTGCCAAAACCACCAGTAACTGGTGTACTGACCATGGCATTACTGTCCTCGATTGGCCTGCAAATTCCACTGACCTGAACCCCATAGAGAATATGTGGGGTATTATGAAGAAGAAGCTGAAAGACACCAGACCCAACAATGCTAATGAGCTAAAGGCCGCTATTGAAGCATCCTGGGCATCCATAACACCTCAGCAATGCCACAGGCTGATTGCCTCCATGCCACGCCGCATTGATGCAGTAATCCGTGCAAAAGGATTCCCAACCAAGTACTGAGTGCATTAATGGACATTTTCAAATGTTTGATTGTGTTTTGCTGTTATAAATCTTTTTTTTTTACTTGGTCTGAGGAACTATTCTAATTTTTTGAGATAGGATTTTTGAGTTTTCTTAAGCTGTATGCCATAATCAGCAATATTAAAATAATAAAAGGCTTGCAATATTTCAGTTGATTTGTAATGAATCCAGAATGTATGACATTTTTGTTTTTTTAATTGCATGACAGAAAATAAAGAACTTTATCACAATATTCTAATTTTCTGAGACAGTCCTGTAGGGTGGGAGCTCCCGCTTGTCGCGCTTGATGGTTCCCACTAGGCTGGTATTTTTGGCGAGAAGCGCTTTGGCGAGAGGGAGGGAGGTAAAGAAATTGTCTGTGGTTATATTTCTTCCCTTACCAACAAAGGGCTCCACCAGCCTCAGCACCACGTTCTCTCCTAGCCGTTGTGTTGCTGGCCTGCTGGCATCTTTTCCCAGATAAGGGAAGCCATTCAGCATGTATTTGCTGTCAACGTCAGCTGCCAGCCAAAACTTGATGCCAAATTTGTCCGGCTTGTTGGGCATGTACTGTGTGAATGGACATCTTGATTTGGTCGGGAATAGCTGTTCATCCACAGTGATGTCGGACCCTGGCCTACACATTTATTCACAGGTGTCTTTCACCTGGAAGTTGCTCTTTAATGATCAATCATTAGAAAACATATCATATATATTATTCTGAAATAGTCCAATATGCACAATGACTACTTTTACTGTCGCTACTTTAACTATACAGTATGTTGATGCTAATACTTTTGTACTTTTACTTGAGGAACATTTTGATTGCAGGATTTTTCCTACACTCTGGTACTTCTACTTTGACTTAAGTACAAGACCTGAGTACTTCTACTTTTAATGAAGTACAAGATCTTACTATACCACCTCTGTTTATAGCCTATGAAAAAACTATTAGAAAACGAAGGCTAGTGTTAGCAGATAGTGACAATGTATGCTAGTTAGCTAGCTCAACGATTCCTTAAATAATATTGCGACAGAAAAACTTTTCAGTTCACATCACGCTCTGCCGCCCCGACAGGGAGCTCTGCTCTGAACACCTGAACGGCCCGTTCTAACAGCTGTTCACCAGCTGTCCAGTCTGTGCCACAGTGACTCCTGACTGAGTGATTCTGATGGGGACACCAAAGTTACTTTATAGCGATATTGACCCAGCTGGTCACAACTATCCTTCAGCACACTGACACACCTTGTCACTCTCGTTGGCCTCTTATGAAGCTGCTGTCTTTTAAAATATGATTATTTCTCTGCTCCTAGTTCATTCCTCCCAGATTCTTCCATCAGTCCCAGTCATTGCATGTCAGTCAATAGAGCTTCGAAAAATGTGTCCAATTCAACAAAATGTTTTTTTGTGAGTGAAGGCCAGAGCTAAATTATAGATTGTTTGATTGTGTAATTACAAGGTGAGAGAAAATAAATCCACATCCTCCTATGAAACATATTTTTTTCCTTTTCCATGTAATACTTATACTTACTTGTATTAGAACATTTGTATGTTGAACTGCATGCTGGATATCTTCCCCAGCCTCAAGGAAATACAATAAAATAAATGGATTCATGATTTAATTATTTTAATAAAAATGTATACATTAACAATGTTAATAATAATGTTGATGTTTAAACATCTCAAATTTAAATACAAAAAGGAAAAAAAAGTTTACTTATGAAATTATTTCTCACAAAAACCTTTCTAAATAGTAAATTATTAAAAAAGGTTTAGTCAATACAAGTTTTTCTGCCTAAAATATTTGAAATTGAACGTAAACTATATCAAACACCACATCCATGGCAATTAACCCATTTTTTCCCGCTATTTAAATTGACTTTGGTTGAAGTTAATACAAATATTCATATTACATATATATATTGTGCCACAAATTACACATATGATGTTTATCAATTAAAAAAGATAATTTTGCAAATAAAAAAATTAAATAAAAAGTGTCGTAAAACTGTGAAGTAACACATTTGTTTGTGTGAAACGCTCAATGAACTACATCTCTGGTCTCCCACAACAACACACGTCACCAAGATGGCCGTCACTACTGTCAACAAAACGATTGACTACCTTCACTATATCCACAAGGAAACACGTCCAGAAGAATGTCATGCAAAGCTGCCTGCCTTCCTTTGATTCTCTTTGAACTGCCTGGTCTTTTTAATGTTTAATGTCAACCATTTGTGCAGATAGCATGAAGTAGAAAAGATTGGCGATCGCCGATGCTAGCGTTAGCATTTCTCCCCCGGGCTTAAATTGTGTATTATAGAATGATCACACCGGTAACAGTACTCTTCAAAGGGTTCACAAAATATGACTACTACTCTTACTGTTTAACATTTTGGGTTACTTAATGTTACTTCATATTAAGGCTAATACAAATGACAAGGCCGGATAAATAAAATATAAATAAAAAAGCTCTGATGCTGCCTATAGTGTTTGTTTTACTATGCTTTATAGCCTGGTATTGACTTCAGTTATCCAGTGTTCGTGATCAGTTGTGCAAAACATTTTTGCTTTATTCCCATGTCTGTTGCATATAATAAGTGGATGAATGTATGTGTTCTGTTGATAGGTTATAGACTTTCTACTGTTCTCAACAGTTTTCACTTTAATTGGATAGTCCTAACACAAACGCTTAGTGGAGAATGCCTACTAAAAGTATCCTGATAGTCAACTCTAGATTAGTTGACGATCAACAGATAAGCAACTTTAGAGTTTAGTTGACTATCTGTTGATCATCAACTAATGCTGAATGTAATCTTGAGTTGACATCTTGACTCTCAACAGATAGTTGACATGACCCTGTTGACTTTCAACTGACAGATTGATTTTGAGTAGTTGATTGTCAATTTTGAAGATGTTGACACAATCTACAGATAGTAAGGTTGAATATTGGCTAATATGCTGTTGACATGCTACTAAATGTCAACTGATGACTTATAGAGTGTTAACTATGGACTATCAAATAAGTGTTACCATGTTTTTTTCTATTAGACATGTTACAGAGTAGATGAACAAAATACAAATATGGACCTGAAAGTTAGCATAATATATCTTCTTTAAAATGTGCTTGACAATTCAATGAAAACACGACTATTGACATCCAATGCTACTTGGACATAGCAAGATTACCTTATTAACCTAATAAGTGTGATAGCCCGCTCTTGCCCAGATGAGGCCGGTTTCGCTTAATAACTGTTGCTATTTTACTTCTCGCATGGAGTTTATGTTGAAAAATTTAAGCACACAACATTTCTATTTGAAACAATGTGTCCTTGGTATCACACAGGCTTCGTATGTTTACCTTCACCTACAGAATCATGCACATATCAAACTTCTTTGTAAACAGATAAATCCAAAGCTTAATATAAACTATGCCGATACACAGTACTAGCTACATTACAAGCTATAATTTGATAATCACTCTCAATTGCCTTGCACATAAATCATGTCCTATGTGTGCGATTGGCTGTGTTTGGCCTTTCAAAAAGTCTCCCAGTGTGACCCTTAGCCATTTCTTCTCAGCTTTTCACACAGTCCATCTCCTCCTCTCACTTTCACCTCACCATCCTACTCCGATGGCCTCTCACTTTTTCAATGTCTCCACTCTTTCTCGCTTTCTGAGTCACTGAACTCTTTGACAATTTCTCCTTACCACTGTCCTCTGTGGCCTTGCTCTGGTCACACTTCACTGACACACTCATCTCTTTGGCTTGACCTTATTCAGGACGAGAGACGCTAACTGAAGAATTCTCCTGGAACTCTGGAAAAAAACAAAGACAAAGACAATGAAATCGTTTTCATACTGTTCACTTTTAGAAACTAGTTGTTATGAACTCAGACACTTAGGAGATAGGACCCAATTGCACAACCCGGGAGACAGAGGTAAAGTATTTGTAAGATACTTTATTTTTCCAAGAACAGCAAAAAAATGATCAACAAAAAATGGTCTCTACAAAAATGGAGAACAAAATGAAAACGCTTACGAAGTGAGGATCAAAAACTTTCAAAAGAGCACATAGAGAGCATAGACCTGACTGTGGCAAAAGACAAGAGCAAGGATCTGACCATGGCAATAGACAAAAACGAACTGACAAAGAACACTGGGGAACAGGGGAATTTAAACACAAGACAATCAGACACAGGTTGGAACAATCAGGGGCGGGGCTGACGCTGATGAGCACAGGAGACACAGAAGGGGTGACAGGTGAACACAATCAGGGCCGGGGCTGACGCTGATGAGTCTGGAATGACAGGAAAACGCTGAGTGACAAAACAAAACAGGAAGTGGAAGACAATACAACCAAAAAACAACATAAATCTCAACATTGCTGTCGGTGCACAAAACTAGTGCAGAGGTGGATATATATCCATAGGCTCCACTATCCTAATCTCAGTATTTCCATGGTTCCAGTGTTCCCATTGTGCCTATTTTTGGCAGAAAGGCGCTGGCAGGGTGCTAAGAGAGCCTCTTCCTAGCGTTTCATCATCAAAGCGCTCCCAGCTCTTTTACATCTTTTGACTACGATGTTTCGACAATCTATCACCGCTGTTGTAAGATGGACAAGCTTCGCCCCATTGGATTTTGTCATGGTTTATTGTCATTTGTGCTTGTAAGGGAAACTTCTGCAGCAATGGAGAGTCAGGGCTCAGAGAGACACAAGGAGAGTTGGAGCTTTGATGTCAAACACTGGTGTTTATTACAAGTTTCGGCCGGAGAAATTCACATCACAAGTCACAGCAGCCAGAGATTCTGACTGAACTGCTGGGTTGCCATGCCAAATCTGACCAGCCTCTCTCTTCTAATAGACCTTTTAATTAGTTTACAGAGTGTTAATCCACATATTAGGGGATGGTGCGTAAACACCTGGAGACACTGAATTACTTATCTGACTCTTAGGCTCTTTGACCGAGAGTTGACCGGTCATAAAACTGGCAACAACACCATATGACTGCATTAGCACATTCCTTATGGGAGACAACAGACTAAGGAGTGGTGATAAACGTCAACAGGCAGAAAGGTTAAATATCTAGGAGTAAATACAGAAATATTCCCTAACAGTGCTACTATATATTTGTTTAATGCTCAGTCTGACAGCCATACAGTGATGAGGAGGATCAGTATATTTACATAGAGGTCCCAAACTACCTGGCCAATCTGCTCCAACAAACGGGCTTTTCGGGTCTTGGAAATGATAGTTTCCGTTCGACATATACGCCCAAAAACAATCCTATTATCCAATTTCTACACTGAAATCGTCATATATATTTTCAAATCTATGCGCTCGGAGCGGCCGCAAAAGAGGGCGGAGCGCTCAGAAAAAAGATGTGGCTAATGGTGATAGCATGCACTCTGTTCTCATTGGTATATCAATTGAAAAAATTGACACTGGCAATGCTATACTGTAGCATGATTAATGGAAACTATTTGTTTCACTCCCTATCAAGTCATTTTCAACTTATTCACATGTAACTGGATCTGCTTCCCGTGTTGACACTGATTAAAAGTGAATATATTTTGACATCAGGGTTTTTTTTATTAGGAGTGCCTGTTGATCCGGAGGGAATTTAATTTGTGAAATGTCAAAGACGCCAATTTTAAAGCTGGTGGCTCTTTTTTATTCTGTTTACCTTTCCTGCTTTGCATTCTCACTCCCCTCCTCTCTGAGCTGATGCTGATAATGAGTTTTCTTACTAAAATTGGCCTTCCAATGCTCATTGTAGTTATGGTGAAATGCAACAGGTCATCACACTGATTTGTTTTCCTCCTACATGATTTACTTACGATGCAGATATCACGGCACAGACAAATCTGTTGGCAAATGAACACATTGGTTTCATAGTAATTATTTTAATGCATATTTAGCTGGTGTTCTCGCTGACTGGTGCTCCAAAGAACTCTAATTACATTAAGTATGAAGCTGAATAGGTATTACATATCTGTCGTCTAAGTATGTGATTAAAAGACCGTCTTGCTGTTATCTGTTAAGACATGCTGTCACACCAGGCCTTTTAAATAGACCCTAGGGAGTGCTGGTGATGACGGTGTGTGTGTTACCAAGATACTACAGTGGTGCTATTGAGAAGACAGGAAGGTTGAGCAATGAACAAAATCAGTTTGTTTACTGAAAATAATGACAGAAATCTTCCTCGGTTGTCGTTATTTGGAGATTCCGAGCTGTTAGGTCTGGATGGAAAGAGGAAGATAGATTCATTATGCGCTGCCATATGTCATGCCAATGAGCCTGGAACCAAAGCGTGTCTCACCACATGAACATGAGTTCTGCGTTGGTGGTGGATGCTGATCCCCAACTGCAAAATAAAAAGTCCTAAAGGAAGATATGTTTTTAATTCCTACACTGTCCGCAGGCAACTATGAAAAATAATGTTACCCACTGCTTAGCAAATGTTCTATTCATATGCATTTGTAAAAAAATTGTCTTTATGTTCTATGGAATCGTCCAATGCAAACGTGAATCTCAGCAATACAGGTCTGCGGTGTTCAGAATTTGACTTTTTTTGTTTGACCAAGGAAAAACACATGCATCCTTTGTTGTGTTACTTTTGTTAGATATTTTTTAAGTGACAAAAACCTTTAGCATCAATTGTGAATAAAGGATGAAGGATGAAGAGAAACTCCCTATGGCATGAACTATTGGAATGTAGCCTTTGCAGACCATTTACATGCACACAAAACTATATAACACACTACAGTAGAGGGGAAACCCCAAAAAGCATAATAGGGTGCCTTATATGACGCCACTGGAGGTAATCAAACGAGTGGAAACATTCAATACAAAAGTAATTTATTGGGTAATGGGCTGTTAATTGTTGGAGTCAGAGGGTTCTAACACCCACCTCAGCTCCGCGTGTCGTTTGGTGAGCTGGGTAAAATCATAAAAGAAGGGATTAAAAAACACCAGGATACAAGTTAAACAATAATCTGCTTTAATGATAACAGTTAACAATACAATCCAAAGGAAGTACTTCCTGCTCTTTCTCCTGTCCTACTGTCTGGTCAGCCTGAAGGAAAAAGAGGCCGAACCAAAGAAAAACACAGAGTTTCATACAAAAAGCCACAAGAGGCATTGTGTGGATGCTCCCCCCGAGGGGTCATCCATTGGTAGAGGCAAACACGATTGCGTGTCAATCAGCGCGAAGAAACCCGGAAACAAAAGTCTCTTCAGTTTGATGAACAGATACCTTCGGTGTCCGGCACGAACCGGCTCCGAATAACAAGTGTGTTTATCTTATCTTACATCTTGCAGCCAGCACACACAACTTCCCTGTCTGTGGCCCCCTTACCCCCCTCAGGTTACTACACACAAGTTAATAATATGTTTTAAGATGTAGTTGTTATAGTTGGCTAAATATACGTAATAAATGTAAATTACCTTCATATCAATAATAACGAGGAACACATTACCTCTGCTCTCAAGCAGTGAAATAGTTAGAACTTTACATAAACATATATAGAGAAAGCACAATCGTTTTTACCCTTCAGCCCTCCAGATGTTCTGACAAGTTGTGTCCAAATAAGGAAGTCCCCTTCCTCATATCTCCATTTCTCCTAACACAAATGTTTTCACTTATCATATTTCCAGCTTCTCTTTCACAAACTGCTATTTATTGATACAAAGTAATTAAACACATACATCTATTTAAGACAAGTAGATTTCCCTGATATTTGACATGCGGTATTTAATGGAGAATGTCTCCTGCCATGCAGAACTGCTCTTTCTCCTACAGAGTAATTAAACCTGTTTAAGCCAACTACTTCCACAATGTTTGTAGCAATTTAGTACCCACACATGAAATAATAAAAACAAAGAAATCAAATAAAACACACACAGTTATAGTTTGAGCAGCAATCCCCTCTAGCTGCTGCAACAGCCCTAAAACATCTTTCACGCACACACATGGCCATAGGAATAAAAGCAAACTGTTTGGCCTAATTCCCAAGGCCTCTTTTATGGGTCTACAGGAAATGAATCATTAATTTAACAAGACTTTAACTGCATTATCTGAGGAAAATGTATCTGGGAATTCCCCTGTTAATTGCACAGTCTATTGATAGTTAACAGAGAGACTCAAGGAGCCTCTTTTAATATCTGGAAATTACAACAGGACTTTCTGGAGAATACTTAAGGGTAATCTTTTTTTTTTGCAGAAGTCCCAGGTTATACTAAAAATGGGACATTTGTTTTAAGAGTATATATAAAAAAACCTCTCTATATCTGAGAGGAAAAAATAGACTCGTTCATTATGTTTAACACACATTCTATATATCAGGTGACATTAAAATGAATATACCACATAATACACCTTGTTGTTAAACATCAAGAACAAGAAGAAGTTTAATTCAAACAAATCATCTTGTAAGCTAGTATGAGGCACCCAATAAAGAAACCACAAGATGCAACTTGTAAATGCGAGAGCTGACTCATCAAGAGCTGATATCTACAGTAATCACTGCAATCAAGCACAGCAACACGTAATTGCTCAAGAACTAGAAGTACCACCTACGTTAGGAACATCAAGAGCTAATTACTGTTATTTTTATGATGCACTTTTATTATTTTATATCATATTATACTGAAAAGGATTTGTGAGCTCAACGACATGAAAAGTGTAAAGTAAAATCAGGTATTTACTGAAGGGTAACCTGGTAACCTGGAGGGTTCAGAGAGAGAAAAATAAATAGTGGCCACGTTTTATTCATTTGTGCGCACGATATACTTTCTCGTTCGCTCAAGATACTTTCTTGTGCGCACACGAGTTAATCCCTTCAGGGCTCCGTACTATTGCAATTTGTATCAACCTTTTTTTTAATATAAATTGCGTAAAAGATATTAAAGCCACCAAATGACTGACTGCATTTCTCCCCATTAGGATGTTTGTTTCAGACGAGAGCAATATATTGAGTGGGACTATTAAGTCAATAAATCACCTGTCAGACATGGTCAAGGTTTTATCAAGAGATTTGTAGACTGACTTTAAACACCCCGTGGCCAGAAGCACGAGTTCAAAGACACCCATCACGGATCACACAATAAATATCTTTATAAGCTGAGTTCCATCACTTCTTGAAAATGACCTTGTCAGGTTAAATCAATTGGCGTTGTGACCTCTGTAGTATGCCAGTTTTTACAGAACTTTGATCCTCCTCCTGTCTCATTTGGCGTAAATATCATTGTCCTTCTTGACCGTGTGCTTCCATCCCACCAAGTTTTGTCTCTGAACCAATCTTTCTCCCTGAACCTACCAGATGCCATAACGGTCGGTTACGTATTGTAACCCTAGTTATATAAGCACAGGCGGAGCCCTCTACTGGACTCTATGGGTACTACTCTCTATCATGCTATACATGCGTTCAGGGGTGGCGGGTGCTGTAGGCTAGGGAAGGCTAAGCCTTCCCAAATATCTTTGTCACTGCATCCTGGTCAAATTAAATTATAATTTATAAAGCTTGTGTCTTTGACATTAGCGCTGCTAGCAGCCACCAGTAAACTGGACTAGGAAGCAGCCAGTTCAACTATGTTTGAGTTATCTTAACTAGTCCTAACAAACGACATCTCGCTATGAGGTCCTACTGCGCTGGTTATCAACTCAGTAAATCAACCCAGGGTTTCTCTGTCCGGCTGAAAGCGCGTTCAAGGGGCGGGGCTAGCAACATTTGACCAATCACAAACATGGAAAAGCGTACTGACAGCGCCGTGTCATACTTCATTAATGAAAAATGAAACTATAATATCAGATAAATATGAAAAAGTTTAACTTTAAACATCCATGACTTAAACACTTTATCCAGTGAAAAGCAACATATTTGCACATGCAAGGTGAATACAGAACAGCTGGTTAAAAAATAAATAAACTACTGAGTGTTTGAATGCGTAGGCCTACATTAACAGGTTTATGATATCACTGCCTCATCTGAGACACGACTGATCTGATTCAATAATTACATAATTGACATAATTACATTTGAGTTGAGTGTTTCGTCAACTTAATGTGTTGCTTAAAATAATACTTCTGCATACAGTAGTAGGCTATGTGACACTGTAAGTGTTGCACGGCCAGATACGGCTCGAGAAGCTGACTCAGATAAGGAAATATATGATATATTATGATATTATATGATTGATGATCTGATATGAATGATAAGTGCGACACGTTGGCGTCTTCCCTGCATACGGCAATTGTTCTGTATTTCCTTTATCCTGTAATATGACTTGATAGATTTAAACTCTCCGCACACTGAGCTCTGATTGGTCAGCAGGCGGTTGATCTCGGTTGATCTCTTATCTAGAATGCGGGAGGCGGGCAGCGTCAGGTAAAAAAAGTTATTTAGCCTTCCCAAACCTGAGCCTCACGCGCCGCCTATGCATGCATTCATCTACTGAGCAGTAGCCTGGCGTGGGAAAAAAATTAGGGGAGGCCAATAACACGTCCATTCTTTTGGGTCGGGGGTGTGGTGGTCAATGTAATAACGTAACCAGATGAGTGATTACAGCACCCGGTATCATTTTACACACATTTGTATCATACAGATGCAGAACTTACACACGCCTGTCACCGACAGGTCCGCACGCACTCTCCAGCCGAAACTCTAATAAGCATTAATTCACAAACTAAATCAGGAGACCTTTAACGTTTTAGGTCCGATTAGCTCCTTTTTTCCTCGCTGTACACAGCTCCAGTTTGAGCATTGGCCTGTCATCAGATTGTATTTGTTGCTGCTGCTGTAGCGGAAGTTTAGTACAATTATTTTTGATTAAACACTCCAAATCTCAACCCTCCATAATTGCACTTGCTTCAGTTGTTTGCTACTTTCTAACGGCGGTGAGAGTGGTGCAGTGACGCTATCTATCTTCTATCTATTAGATTTATGATTCGAAAATTATAAAAGTAGAATAGACATGTGGATATTATCCGACTGAACAAAACATGCATTTATCTAACAGGTTAGTTTTCCACTGACCTTATTTCGAGCTATTTTCCAAAATCTTATGGAGAAATCCCATTGCTTTTTTGTCGATTTGTCATATTATAAATCCATGAGAGAAACTGAGCGCAGCTTACTTCCGGGTTTTATGACGCATCACTTAAACATTAAGTTGATGTGATTTGATAGGATTGTGAGGCAAGGGAAGCCAGCCGCATCTGGCTTCCCTTGGCATGGCCCTGACTAATCACAGGTTGGCAGGGGCATGACGTAAGCCTTGTCTGATTGGTCAATCCCTCCATTTTTTTTCACCAAGGGAAGCCGATTTCGGCTGGCCTCCTCTCGCAACAGAGAGTGCAATCTACTGTTTCACCATAACATCTAGAGGGGCGCTGTTTCACCCTTTCTAAAATACTCAATGAGAATGGGGGAGAGACGGGCCGGCAGCGAAACACAACAAAGAATTTCC
This sequence comes from Notothenia rossii, assembly GCF_949606895.1. NCBI lineage: Eukaryota > Metazoa > Chordata > Actinopteri > Perciformes > Nototheniidae > Notothenia > Notothenia rossii. The sequence continues at coordinate 35,548,760 of NC_136902.1, read as the reverse complement.
GAAACTAAACAAACTGTTTTTATTTATTTATTAAAATTATAACTACAATCCGAAAAAACAGGGAAAGCATGGCTTCCCTTGGCCTCCAGGAGAAAACGCCACTGCTACTGAGTTGCATAAATGTAGCCGGCCAATCGGGGTGAGCCTACCTGAATGCACGTGCAGGCCCACAGCAGAGTTCCCGTTAGAATATTTTTTCGCCGGTCAACATGTCAGTTAAAGGTTTAAATCTTCCGGACAAAAGTCTTCTTTGTTATTTATTGAGCTTTAAAACAAATTGATATGATTAGATATTAAACAAACTAATTATAGTAGATTAACTATTCAAAAGTGTACAGTAATTTACAATAACATAAATAATAATAAACGGAGTGCTCTCTCCCTCTCCTGACAGCCCGTCAGTATCATGCAGCTCGCGGGTCAGTAATGAGTGACCCGATAGTAAAACTAAACATATCTATAACTAGTTTAGGTAGTTTGAGAGGTAATTAAAATAGCTACGTGTGATATTCTAACCTGAAGTGTGTGTTTTGTTCCGCTCACCGCTGCATGTGATTATGCAGAGCTGCGTGTCGACTCGTCAGCAGCAGCTGATCTCGCTCTCTCCCGTCAGATTAGACTTTACTCGCGTTTATGTCCATATCGATCAGATCTAGCTAGTTCTAGCTAATGATAGGACTACCTGCTTATTAAAAGACACCTAAACAATAAGTGTCGCTATGCAACCGGGTGAGGCCGCAAAGTATAGCGCAGCATTATGCATGTATTTACATGCCCACCAGAACCCCGAGGCATTAGCCATACAGGACATCTCTTTCTCCATATTAAGTGTTAGACACTAGAATTGACTATTCTTGTCTGTCACATACTCTTTTGTCTGTCACATAAGTGGCGCAAGTTGAGCAACTGATGCGGTATTGCGCTAAGACGAAATTATTTTGACTGGACACTTTGACCGGAGAGATTTAGATTTGCCGGCCTTCAGCATATTTTACCGGTCATAGTCCGGTAATTACCGGCTAACGGGAACTCTGGCCCACAGTATATAAGGCGGCTATGCCTACCGACCGTCATCCTACACCCTCTTCAGCGAGTGGCATAGGAAGGACAGGGCCCCCAGGTAGAGGGCTCCGCCTGTGCTTATATAACTAGGGTTACAATACGTAACCCCCCGTTATATATCACACAGGCTCCACCCTCTACTGGACTCTCTGGGTACAGTGGGTCGGGCCCCGATGTATAAACGCCCTGTCGTCCAACAACATCGACCCATCACACTGCCCCTGACCGGCTTTTGGCTAACATCCACCACACCCCCATTTCCTCCCATCCGGTTGTAACCGTGGCGAAGTCGGGGCCGTAGCTTGGATAAGGCACACTCACACACGCTTACCTCGTGTAGAGTGTGCATGGAAACAAATTGTGGGGAAGAGTCCTCCAGCCCTGTATGGGGCTTACTGCGCACCATGTTTCCCGGGTCCCTAAGGAGCATGGGAAAACATAAGTGAATTATGTCCAGGGGGGGGGGTCAGATACCTACTGACCCACAGCCCCCTCCTCTCACCAGTCATGTGTTGCGCCAGCAAGCACAGACGATGAGAAGGAGCCAGACATGTCCAAGAGATAAAACTTTATGAAGGGGCCTGGCGTAGACCAAGACGCCGCCGTGCATATGTCTTCTACACTCACGCCGCTGAATAAGGCTGTTGACACAGCCACAGCCTGTGTAGAGTTGTGCACGGACCCCCGTGGGGAGGGCTCTCCCCGCCCGTCCATAGGCATGTGTAATGCACTCGCAGAGCCATCCTGTCAGGCACCTCTTGGAGAGAGCCTTTCCAGCCTCACCATCCCCAAAGCACACACAAGCTGTTCAGTGCGCCTAATAGCGGCTGTGCGCTCTACATAAGATGCCAGCGCACGCACCGGGCAGAGGAGATGCAATTTTAGCCTCCCTGGCCCCAATGTGGGGTGGAATATTAAAGCCTAACTGAATAGTCCTTGACCTTGACAAACTCCTTAGGCTCTTGGGAGCAAAGAAGGGGTTCGGTCTGAGTGTCCCCCCGCTACGGTCACCCCGGATCAAAAGACAACTTGGGTGCACCGACAGAGCGGTCAGCTCAAACACTCTCTTGGCCGAAGTCAAGGCAAGTAGCAACGCTGTCTTCCATGAAAGTGCTTTCGGGGAGGAGAGCTCCATAGGCTCAAATGGTTCTGTGACCAGAGCCTCGAGCAGCAACGGCAGGTCCCATTGCAGGGAGGAGGCATGCACCACTGGGCGCTGCCTCCTGACCCCCTGCAAAAACCGCGACATAAGCGGCTGACTGAAGGCTGACCTGCCTCCAAATCTCTCATGGCAGGACGAAATGGCTGCTGCATTAATTGTGGAATGAGCCAGCCCCCTGCCCACCAGTATCTGTAAATAGGACAGAATAGAGCCCAACGTACCCGATAGAGGCTCTAGACTCCTTTCTTCACACCACCACTGGAATCCCGCCCACTTCGTCCTGTAACAGGCTGTGTTGGATCCTGCTCTTGCTGCCCGGATAGTCTTAATAACTTTGTCAGACAGTCCACCCCGTCTCAGCCTGTCCCTCTCAGGAGCCAAGCCTGGAGAGGTTGGCCCAGAGCCATGGCTCGTGTGCAAATGCGTCCACCCCCAAGGGCGGTTTTTCCCACCGGGCCAGGGAGAACCACAGGGCACAGTGGCTGTTGCGCCGATTGGCGAACAGGTCCACCTCTGCTCTCCCGAACTGAGTCCAGACCTGCTTCACCACCTCCAGGTGAAGCCTTTACTCGTCTGACAGGGGCCCGCCTCTTGACATGAGGTTGGCCCCCCCCGTTCTCCTGCCCCGGGATGTGCAGGGCCCTTAGGGACAACACATTCTGTAAAGCCCACAATCACAGGTTCTCTGCTGCGATCAACAAGGCTACGGAGTGTACTCCGCCCAGGATGTTGATGTACGCCACTGTGGTGCGCAGGGTCGGCTCCAGAACAAATCGAATGGGGGGGCAATCATTTACCACGGGGGGGCACACACATGCTGTAAAGTCTCTTGTCTCTCACACACACAGCACTGCACGCTTCATTAAGCCAAGTCTCACACACACACACACACACACACACACACACACACACACACACACACACACACACACACACACACACACACACACACACACACACACCTGAAAGTGTGTTATGTAGCACCCTCTGTTGTTGTTACCTATTTCCGCCAGCGGGTCATATTGACCCCACCCCTTTTCACATAAACATGACTTGTTGCTATAGCAACGCCTTTTGTCTACTGCGGTTCCCACTACTGACTGTAGTGAATGAGTGCGCTCCCGCTCACCGGAGACTGCTCGCGCTGCGCTCCGCAGCAAACAGCTGTGGGGCGATTTGAAAGTACTATGCTGGCCGGGGTGTCTAAATAATGCTTCCGGGCCAGCGGACCATTAATAATGTCGAGCCCTGTTCATATGAACAGCAGACTCCACAGATCAGGTCAGAGGGCCTGGCGATCCACTAGCAAAACAAACATCCAGTAGGCTATTAACCTTACTGTTTTTACTAACAGTAACCAACTAATAATTTTCATAAAGTACATATTTATTCCAAACTCACAATATACCTGTATATATCCTTCCAGTAATAAAACGTAATGCACAATGCAATGGTAAACAGTATCCAAAGTCTTTAGGCACTGGTTAGAGGCATTCATGTAAAGCAGATCGCCAGAATCCAATACTGGTAAAAACGTTACAGAGATCAAATGTTTCCTTGTCTGAAAGGAGAAACCTAATTTTAAAACAACATTTTCAGTGTGTGACTTGAAAGATAAGTTCTGATCAATAATAAAACCTAGATATTTGTGTGACCCTTTCAATGTCAATGTCAGTCCCTTGAACAGTACAAATGTTGGGGAGAAAATAAGTTAACTTTTTGCCCTTTGAAAATATAATGAGTTTGGAATTGTCTGCATTTAATACTAACTTGAGTTGAGATAAATTAGATGGAATAGCATCATTGCTCTATAGAAGAGGATGAACAATAAATAATAGTATCATCTGCATAAAAATGGAAAGCAGCCTTTGATAAATTATTACAGAGATTATTTACATATATGGTGAAATTATTGGTCGGGTTCCATCTACTTTCAGTGTGTAAAAGGAGACTCCTATTTCCTCCACGATAGCCTCAGTCACCACATTGCTGAGTGTACTTATGAGTTCATTTTGCATTTCGTGACAAGTGTAAGTGGCGTTTCGAGGGATTGATTTCACTACATCAGCCAATTTGGGATATGTTTTTATCGTATAGTCCAGCAGGGAGAGGAAAAGGCCACTGCCCCCCTCTGACATGTTATCAAAAGCCTCTACAGATGTAGCACTGAATTTCGGACTCCAGCTTACAGCTTCCTGCCTACTACCTGCCAAAGACCAGTATAGAGGAATGTTAAGCCCTCCCACTATTTTCCAAGAGGGCGTTGCCAGATTTTCAATTTCAGGTTTTAACCAGGAGATGGCGCTTCATTCACAAATACAGAAAGACAAGTTTCATGGACTTTCAGTTGTGTTTTGAAGAGCATTTGAACACATCAATATTTTAGATCAACTAAAGTGTATCTAATCTTGTAATTCAATAATATATAGTCTTTATATATTAAATAATCATAATGTAAATGTTTACATTACACTTCTTTATTTGTTATGCTCATACTTTAACCTTTACAATCGTTTGCTTTAATATGCAGTATATTTTTGTGTTTGCTTCCTCTACAGTTTGATTTGTATACAGTTTTCGAATTACCCATTTGCTTTCGGGGAGCCCTATTTTTCAGAGCACATCCTGCTACTAAATATGTCACACGCACGCTCTGTTGACTGGCGCAGCAGCGCGGATGCGATCAATTGCTATAAAAACACTCTTCTACTAATACAGACGGTGTCACTATGCCGGCGGATGTGGCCGTTGTTGAAGCCTCTTCAGGCTCCGCATCGGCAGGCCTCTCCCTCGGTGTGGAGCTGTCAAGCTCGACCCTAACGCCGCTTACAGCCGGCCAACTAAAAGTTGTTTTCCGTTCACGTTGTCATTTTTAGACTCCTTCGCTTCTTTGCTTGTGAATCCAAAAGCTGTGACGCTTGGCTGTTTTCGGTTTGCCATATTTTTTTATTACACAGCCAGAGTTAAAAAAATATCAATATGAACATTTCAAATACCGCGCCGGCATTACCGCCATAACCATAGCAACGTAAGTAAGAATGCAGCGCCGCCACGTTCAGATGACAACACCCAGACATATTCACAAATATAAAACAAATATTCAGAAACTGTAATGAACAATAACTATTATTTATTTAAAGAACTGTTATTTACAGAAACTCAACATTTCTAATCTGTGTGACACAAATATGCACGATTGTTTTGGGCTCCCCCTATTTATCTCAAAGTCAGCCATCAAGGGAGCTCCCTCCCTCTTCGGGGGAGCCAAGCTCCCCCTCGCTCCCCCCCATTTCGAACAGTGTCTGTGGCTGAATGGCCAGCGATTAGGTGCGGCGCATTTATCATAGGTGATCAGAGCTAACTGCCTGCCGTCAGATTTCATTTAAAAAACAGATCTGATTTTAAGACTATTTCTGCGGTCATAAAGAATGATAAGAATAAGAATAATGCGTATTGAACTGGTTTCATTAATTAGTGAGTTCATTTAACACTAGAACCGCCAATCGGGTCAATTTGTGTGATGTGTGTTGTGTGTGTGCAATGTAACTTTTTTTCAATAAAATATTAAAGTCTCCCAGTCCGTGACTTTTCCTGAAAGTGTGTTATGTAGCACCCTATGTTGTTAAAAATTGCATTCTAATAGCGGGATTTTACGGGTTTAGGTAGGCCTATACAAAAACCTCTGGCGGTTCTAGTGTTAAGGTAATTAGGTACAGTAAAAGCCCTTTTTTATCAGTAACGAATTTAGCAGTTGAACATAAAAGTCAACTAACTGAGGGTCACTTGCAATTACAGTGTTGTGTCTAACTGTAAGCTTGTCACTCAGAGTAACCTACCGTTAATTTAGCTGCTGGAGAAGAAAGATCAAGGGGGGAGGGGGGAGAGAGCTGTGGTTGATGGGCCATTAGTTGTGTAAATACACAGCTGAGAACTGCCGTTTCATTCAGACTGTTTAAAAAACTGTAAAAACGGACTATTTTTCTTAGCGGATGCATGTCAATTTAAATCAATACATACAACCATTTTTTAAATCAATAAAAACATTTTCTAAATCCATAAATGCATTTCAATTAATATTGGGAGTCATGTCGTTACTTTTTTGAGAATGTGGCCGTGTAATAAGCGGGATAATTTGCAGCGACTTGTTTCTTATGGGGAAAATAACACCCGTCATGTGTGTGTGGTTAAAGTACTTTCATGAAGTGAAGGAATTTCCTTCTATAAAACAGCTGTGGGCAGCAGTGAGTGTCACGGACATGAATTCATAGATCAAGGCAGACTGGTGCACACACTCTCCTGTCCTGCCAGGCGACACGTCCGTTCTAAGCCGTGTCCCTCACTCCTCACATCCCAAGCATCCCCGAAAAGTGTATTATGTTGTTACATCTCAGATGTTATGTTTCAGTTGTGCTCTGTCTATGTTCAGTGATGCAAACTTGTCACCTTTCGGCGAAATTCGCCGTTTTGAATCCAAAATAAGTTGTTTGTGTGATTCATGTAGATCTGCAATACAAATATTTTTGGGGTATGGGGGGGGCTGGGACCCGGAGTAATCTGCGGCCGTGAGCTGTTATGTGCCATCATGACACGCATGGTGTTCTTTTTTTATATATTATAATGAAGTACGAGCTGTGTGCTCGAGTCTTCCTGCCTGTCGGCTCTGCTCATGGATGTATAATAAGGCTCTGCTGCTCCGAGATGATCGTCTAGCTTCAGCAGCTACATTACCTACGGGTGCGTTCGTTAATATTAACTGTGCGTCCGGAGTCACTGTGGCACAGACTGGACCACTGGTGAACAGCTGTTAGAACGGGCCGTTCAGGTGTTCAGAGCAGAGCTCCCTGTCGGAGCGGCAGAGCGTGATGTGAACTGAAAAGTTTTTCTGTGGCAATATTATTTAAGGAATCGTTGAGCTAGCTAGCTTGCATACATTGTCACTATCTGCTAACGTTAGCTTTAGCCTTCTATTTCTAATAGTTTTTTTCATAGGCTATAAACAGAGTTGGTATAAGTACATATATATTGTACTTGAGTAAAAGTAGAAGTACTCAGATCTTGTACTTGAGTAAAAGTAGAAGTACTCAGGTCTTGTACTTGAGTAAAAGTAGAAGTACTCAGATCTTGTACTTGAGTAAAAGTAGAAGCACACAGATCTTGTACTAGAGTAAAAGTAGAAGTACTCAAATCTTGTACTTGAGTAAAAGTAGAAGCACACAGATCTTGTACTAGAGTAAAAGTAGAAGCACACAGATCTTGTACTTGAGTAAAAGTAGAAGCACTCAGGTCTTGTACTTGAGTAAAAGTAGAAGCACACAGATCTTGTACTAGAGTAAAAGTAGAAGTACTCAAGTCTTGTACTTGAGTAAAAGTAGAAGTACTCAGATCTTGTACTTGAGTAAAAGTAATAGTCCCAGAGTGTAGGAATACTCTGTTACAGTAAAAGTCCTGCATTCAAAATGTTCCTCAAGTAAAAGTAGAAAAGTATTATCATCAAAATATAGTGAAAGTAGCGACAGTAAAAGTAGTCATTGTGCAGATTGGTCCATTTCAGAATAATAGATATGATATGTTTTATAATGATTGATCATGAAAGTGTTCTCAAATCTGGTAAAGGTGCAGCTAGTTTGAATGACTTTGTATACTGCAGGGTAGCTTGTGGATTTACTCCAGGTGGAACTAAAGTCTGATTTAACACTTGATTATATTTCACTTAATTAATCCAGATCTGTGAAGTAACTAAAGTTATTAAATACATGTAGTGGAGTCAAAGTACACCATGTACCTCTGAACTGTAGTGGAGTAGAAGAACAAAGTAGCAAAACATTGAAATACTTAAATAAAGTACAAGTCTCTCAAAATTGTGCCCAAGTATAGTACTTGTTGAGTCTATGAACTTAGTTACTTTACACCATGTGGCTAAGATAAAAAGACTCAAGCCTTGCACAGAGGCACGAAAATACATTTTCAAAATGCTCAACAGTGCTGCCAAAATTATAAACTGCTACACAATTTAAAATAAATGCTTTTATATATTTCTATTAGATGTGACTCTTTGGCGTTTCTGTTATTATTAACACTGCTGCTTTAGTTGTTCTGACTGCTAAAATCCTCTGTCATTCCGTGGGGTGGGGGAGCCCGGGGCTCGGATCCTTGTCACCTTTTTCATACCTGATTAGTTTGCATCCCTGTATGTTAAAAAGCCTCAGTCACCTTAATTCATGTAATAAAAACATCTCAGGTCAGTAACACTCAAAGCTAAATGTGCAATACCATGTTCAGCTATGTTACTATTTATAATGTTATTGTTGTTACATCAGAAGATGTACATCTTGAAATGATTTCTTAACTTACAGTAGGCTATTTTTTACAATGTGTGTTGGAAGGATTTATTAAATTACAATGAATATTGTCATTGTTGAAGGCTTTTAGAGAAGGGTGAACTATAAGTCTGAATTACATAACATTTTATACCTAAAAACATAAAAGCCACAATAAATAAATCACAATTATTCGAGTTATTTTTACCTCCCGTATTGCTTTCAACCCACCAGCTTTTATGGTGTTGTTACGTCACTAACTGTAAGCTTGTCACATACAGTCTATGGTCACTCAGAGTAACCTACTGTTAATTTAGCTGCTGGAGAAGAAAGATCAGGGGGGGAGGGGGGGAGAGAGCTGTGGTTGATGGGCCATTTGTTGTGTAAATACACAGCTGAGAGCTGCCGTTTCATTCAGACTGTTTAAAAAACTGTAACAACGGACTATTTTTCTTAGCGGATGCATGTCAATTTAAATCAATACATACAACTATTTTTTAAATCAATAAAAACATTTTCTAAATCCATAAAAGCATTTCAATTAATATTGGGAGTCATGTCGTTACTTTGTTGAGAATGTGGCCATGTAATAAGCGGGATAATTTGCAGCGACTTGTTCCTTATGGGGAAAATAACACCCTTCATCCAGATGAGGATCCCTCCGCTACACTTTGGGATCCTGATCGACCGACGAAACTCCATTAAAATATACATATTTTTGGTGAATTACTGAGTTTAGGCACGTTAATAACGTTTTAATGAAGTTGAATACAGTATATTCATATGTGTCAGTGATTTCATGTCAATTCGGCGAAAATAAACATAAATGATCGTGGTGAAGATGATGATTAAACTAGGATTAAAAATCGAGCGCCGGGCTGCATTTCCTCCCGTTCGTTTTTTTCGAATAACAAAATTATTTTGTTAAATAACAACATGGAGATGTTTTTTAAATGATTACATGTCTCTTATTTAGCACAGTAGTATGATATCCGTGACATATGGATCTTAACAAAGTTCCGCTGTACATCCAGTATACTGTATCTCACTTTATTTCACATGAGCTCCAGTGTGGAACCCCACTGCACCCCCTGGTGGATCAATGATCCATTGCAGCTGGCTTCATTATAATTACATTTATCTATCACGGGGGCGGTCTCAAGTCAAGCTGGAGGTTTTCCCTTGAGCGAGGGCAGATCACGTACCAATCACGGCCCTCGCGTTTCAAACTGTCTGAAATGAATCGCTACATCTGTATCTTCCCTCGTAAAGGCAGCTGGTTTTCCACCAGAAATCAATAAGAGAGGAGATATAATACCTGTTTTTTCGTAGTTGGTCTGCGTTAACAAGTGTAGAAATGTCCTTTCCAGTGCTGGCACGCCTCTCTCGCTCCTTCCACATTGCATAGCAAGAGAGATGCTCCTTTGAATTTGCATGTTTCTGAAATCCCTTGTCTCTCTCCACCGCATTTTTCCAGTTACGGAAGCCAACAGACATAAATGCATCCATTCTCCGGGTTTTGCTAGACTGCCGACAGCAGAAACAAAATGCAGCATCGGCCTTGACACTGTATTCAAGCCAGTCTTGGTTGTGATACCAAGCAGAGACAAACGAACGCCTCCTGCCAGTGAGGATGCTGTAAGGGTACTGTTTTAAGAAGATATGTTTAGGCTGATCAGTTCCAATATCATCTATGGGTTGTTGAATTCCAGCGCTAACGTTAGCTGCAGCAGGTGGATGGGCTTGGCTAGCAGGTTGGCTGGTCGAAGAGCACGGCTCCAGCTCTTCAGAGGTGGTGCCGCCGGCGATGCTGGAGATGGGTGCATTATTCCCTTTGTTTTCAGGAGGTGGAGGAGGTGGAGGAGTTGGAGGAGGCCGTGTAGCAGCTGAACCTTGCAGCCATTTACGTATAACCATTACTTTATTACTGTCCGACAGTCCGAGCATTAGCTTCGTCTCACTGACTTGCTAATTATAAGCGCATTTTTTGAATTAATAACAACAAATCAAAGGCCGGGGTCATTGGTCAAGAAACACACCAATCACCAGTGAGCACACCTCAGGCTGTGTTTTTTATTTATATTCTTTATTTCTGATTTATTTCACACAAAAAAGATACAGTGGAAACGTTTTCACTTATAATATGATAAAAAAATAAAAAAATAAAACGGCAAAGTGGCAGGGCTTGCCTGGCCTGGCAGGGGGGGCACAGTGACTCATTTGGGGGGGCATGGCCCGCGAATGCCCACCCATGACGCCGACCCTGGTGGTGCGGTTGTCGCTCCTCACTAGCACATGTTTGCCCTGTATTAAGTTTGAAGTGCTGTAGGACCAGCATCACTGCATGCAGCTCTAAGAGGTTGCTGTGCCGAACTAACAGGATGGAGGGGTCAACAAAAAATTGAACATAGAAGAACCTCGCTTTTTCACTCCTACTAGCAGTCATTACTGGTTACTCTTAACATTAACCATTACCTAGTTGAAACATTTGGTTAAAGGTCCCATGTCATGGCCATTTCTACTGATCATATTTCCATTGTTGAGGTTTGTTAAAATAGATTTATACTGGGCAATTTTCCAAACTCACATTGGTTTCTCATACAGCATCTCTGTAAAGTGTGTGTATTCACCAGTATTCACTCTCTGTCCTAAACGGCTTGTTGAAGCTCCTGCCCCCCCCCCCCTGTGAGCCCAGTGTGCTCTGATTGGTCGGGACGTTGCAGCAACGAGCCTCTCTGCGATACAGCGAGAACAAGCGAAATTCATCCTGAGCACACACAAACACTCACAGCCGAAGTAAAAACAATAAGTGTGGCTTGATATTGAGAAAGAAAAAGGTTTATAATGCTGTGAGCATGGGTCTACGGAGAGCATTTCTCCGCGATCCCAACTTAGTAGCCAGGGCCGCCCCTCCCTACAGGCCAATCACGCAGGCTTCAATCATGGGGCCTCGCTTTGCCCAGAGGGCCTCAGCTACTGTGCGCAGTTCTCCGCGCACCCCCTGCGAGAGTGAGAGGTGGCAAAGGGAGCACATCTGTAACCCGACACCGTTGCAATGAATCGACATCTGACCAATCACGGCTTTGATACGGCCACTAGTGCAGGTGACGAGATATCGGTGAAAAGACAGTTTCAGTCCGGCGCAAGCAGGAGGAAAAAAAACAAAACATGAAGAAACTAGAGCATCAGTCGAAGGTGGGTTATTGTATGAGTCAAATGTACAACTTGCGAATGTTGTATAAGTCAAATTGCCAATTGCCATATTAAAATATCAGATGCAATTCACGACATGAAGAAGGCAGTCTCTGCATAGCATATAGGCTAATGGAGATGCAGTTATTTCCAGCATTCTTTATTTACCATTAATTCAAGTATGTTATGCCTTTTATATGCTAATGTACAGGAGGAACAGTTATACACTGTCTGTATGGCTTACATAACAGTTCAAGTTTACAGCCTAAAAAACATGGAGCATTTTTTCCCCTTTTATTCATTTTTCTGTCAATTTGCACATTTCATGGTGATGCTCAGCCTCTCCCCTTAACTCCTAACAGTCATCATCATGTCAACCACGACACAGAGAAATACTGATAGAAATGTGTTTGTAGTTGTTGATACATTGCTGACTACGACGGAGTATTAGGGCCACACAAAAAAAACACAGAGATTTCGAGGAGAAAGTTGTAATAATACGAGAATAAATTCATAGTTACGAGAATAAAGTCGTAATGTTACGAGAATAAAGTCGTAGTTTCATAAGTGACCTGCAATAAAATGAGGAATGCGGAGCATCTTGTGAAGCAGTACTTTAGTTTAGGTTTCTCAAATAACAAAATACTTAATCTTTTGGCATTTCAGCATCAGATTAAGTATTAGAACTTTGAAAAGGTTGTGCAAGAAACAATGTCTTCTATTTCAAAGAAAGAATCAAACGGACTTGGAGGAGATTGTCTTCTTTCTGTAGGAGGAAATGGCTGGTTCTGGCCGACTACAAGACTATCGTTGGTTACATCTATGAGCTGTTCAAAGGGGGTTTGTTGTTTCACAAGAAACGATGAGACTTGTAATCAAGGCTTTGGGTCCAGAAGGAGTCGAACGATAGCCTTGTAGTGGAATCGGAATGAGCTCTCCATTGGAATCAGGACAGCAGAAAGCTTAAACATCATCCGGGGCAGACTGAAAACTAATCTCTTTCAACTCCACTTCGAGCGATAGAATTACTAACAAAGAATTGCTAACAAAGCACTTATATACTAATAAAGGACTGGCTTATCTAAAACCAGTTGAGTAGCACTTGAAATGTTTTAGCTCTATGAAACCTGATGTACTTATATGATTCTGTTTTCTTCAAGTTTGTATCTTGTTGGGTCGAATGCACTTATTGTAAGTCGCTTTGGATAAAAGCGTCAGCTAAATGCAATGTAATGTAGTCGGCCAGAACCAGCCATTTCCTCCTGCAGAAAGGAGACTATCTCCTCCAAGTCCGCTTCTCAAGTCACTTATGAAACTACGACTTTAATCTCGTAATTATTACGACTTTATTCTCGTAACTATGACTTTATTCTCGTATTATTACGACTTTATTCTCGAAATCTCTCTGTTTTTTTTCTTCTAAGTGTGGCCCTAATACTCTGTCGTAGCTGACAGAGGGAACTACATTTGAATACAGATTTAATCAATACCAGTTTTTGAGCATGTCATAAGCATGTTTTGTCTTGACTATATTACAACTATATTATAATAAAATAATATAGTATTTATATTATTGAATTGATTACAATTATTATTATTAGTAGAAGTAGTTTATTTGCATTAATTATATTTTAATCTTTTAGAGGCTAATATTTGGCAGGAAATGCATACGTAATCACCTGCAAACGCATACTGAACGACATACAGGCACATTTACCATTTACCTCACTGTATAAAAAAGTCAGGAACAGCATCGTTCTTCAGTGCCCTACGCTGTAAATATTCGGCATGAATCGCTGAAACGTTTGGGAAGCTTTTTTTCTTGAAAGGCTGGCAGAGGGTGTGGCCTCTGGGTATCCCCACGTCAGAGTACCCAGGAAGAAAATGAGAAATCTCCAACGAGGCGTTTTGGGGAGGTATTTTCTGTGTTAGAGTTTTACTCCCTACAGGGTGTACTTTGAAGGTTTGTGACTCTGCAGACCGTTTACATGCAGAAAAACCTTCATAACACACAAGGGGAAAGGTAATAAGCGGTAAAGCATGACATGGGACCTTTAAAAGAATTTCCCAAGTCGATCGAAATTGGGATCAATAAAGTATATATCTACCCATCTATATATCTAACCCTAACCCTATTTAGAGGCAATGGACGTCCACTCTCGGGAGACGTCCGACAGTGTTGCGGTTACCCAAAGTGACAGACCTAATTTTACCCCTATTTAGAGGCAATGGACGTCCACTCTCGGGAGAGAGACCTCCAGCATGTGTCCCTGAAATGGAGACTCTGTTTATTTCACTCATCCAGGTCAGAGACCGGGGAAATCACCTCTCTGTGGCCCCTCCAAGACCCCCAAAGGACGGACCACAGACCTCCAGCATGTGTCCCTGACATGGGCACCTCCATAACCTTGCACACCGTGAGTCCCCGGACCCCCGGACTTAAGCACTCCCCCACGGACTAAACCCAGATGATCACACCCTACAGAACCTCATGCCCCTGGTAACCCTAAACACCGGGGAAAACAGGTTGAGTCCACGGCCCCTGCCCCTATTTAGGGGCAATGGATGTCCACTCTCGGGAGACGACAGACAGTGGTGCGGTTAGCCAAAGTGACAGACCTAATGTTAGCCCTATTTCCAGGCAATGGACGTCCACTCTCGGGAGACGACCGACAGTGGTGCGGTTAGCCAAAGTGACAGACCTAATGTTAGCCCTATTTACAGGCAATGGATGTCCACTCTCGGGAGACGACTGACAGTGGTGACAGACCTAATTTTACCCAGGGAAAAGTGGTGAAAATGAGAAAATGTATCCGAAAATAGTGCCTCATAATGCGGGCATGTGGACAGTAGCCAGAGACTCACAGGCACACACACATGCAGAGATCCAGCGGGCGGAGCACATGGCTTTTTTTACCCAGAAATAAGTCTCTGAAAGGCGGGGAGACTCAGAGGACAGGCTGCGTCACCTCACTTTGTAACCCAGGAAAGGAGCAGGAATTCTGGCTGCGTGAGTGGTAAAAGCGCATTAAGCTGTTTTAATCCGACAGCCGCTGATGCGCACGGAAGTCTGGCCGTTTCGTTAACATTTGAATGGCCAAATGGGCGGAAATCCGTCCATTTAGTTAAAACGCCGGCCTGGAGCCTGTGCAGGACCCCAGTGAGAGCTCCAGACTGTGTGCACTGTGTTAGGGAACCATATGAACGGTGTACATGAGTGTTAAAAGTGCATTAGACGGTTTTAATTCAACAGCAGCCGCTGACAATCTCACTGTGTCACCCAGGAAATGAGCCGGATTTGTGGGTAGGCTGAGTGTTAAAGGTGCATTAAACTGGTTTTAATTCAACAGAGGACAGGCTGCTTCATATCACACTTTTACCCAGGCAATGAGCCGGATTTGTGGGTAGGCTGAGGCATTAAACTTTTTTAATCCGACAGCCGCTGATGCGCACGGAAGTCTGGCCGTTTCGTTAACATTTGAAAGCGCGGAAATCCGTCCGTTTCGTTAAAACGCCGGACTGGAGCCTGTGCAGGACCCCAGTGAGAGCTCCAGACTGTGTGCACTGTGTTAGGGAACCATATGAACGGTGTACATGAGTGTTAAAAGTGCATTAAACGGTTTTAATTCAACAGCAGCCGCTGACAATCTCACTGTGTCACCCAGGAAATGAGCCGGATTTGTGGGTAGGCTGAGTGTTAAAGGTGCATTAAACTGGTTTTAATTCAACAGAGGACAGGCTGCTTCATATCACACTTTTACCCAGGCAATGAGCCGGATTTGTGGGTAGGCTGAGGCATTAAACTGTTTTAATCCGACAGCCGCTGATGCGCACGGAAGTCTGGCCGTTTCGTTAACATTTGAATGGCCAATCGTTAAAACGCCGGACTAGAGCCTGTGCAGGGCCCCAGTGAGAGCTCCAGACTGTGTGCACTGTGTTAGGGAACCATATGAACGGTGTACATGAGTGTTAAAAGTGCATTAAACGGTTTTAATCCGACAGCCGCATGTGCTGACGGAAAGCAGGCGGAACAAATTGATTATTTTACCCAGGAATACATTTTTGCAAGGCGGGGAAAGTGTTCCTGCAGCCCCTCCATAATGGTAATAATGATTAGAAATGATTTCCAGGGCAGAAAGCGGTTTTTAAATGTGGAAAAAAGTATTTTA
This sequence comes from Notothenia rossii, assembly GCF_949606895.1. NCBI lineage: Eukaryota > Metazoa > Chordata > Actinopteri > Perciformes > Nototheniidae > Notothenia > Notothenia rossii. The sequence goes on along the minus strand of NC_136902.1, from coordinate 35,532,858 downwards.
AACTGTTTAAAAAGCACAAAGTGATTTGAGTGCAGTTCTCATGTGTCCCCACAGGAGGGCGCAACATCCCAGGGAGCACAGTGCATTAACAGTAAAGAATACAACAAAAACAGGGCAAATCAATGGATTTAAAGTGCAGGGAAGCTCCGCACTAGGGCTGCAACTAACGATTATTTTGGTAGTCGACTAATCGGTCGATTATTTTTTCGATTAGTCGACTAATCTAACGATTATTTCTGTCACACCCTCCATCTCTGCTTCCTGTGGGCACGGCTCCTTTTCCGGGCTCCATTGCATGTTTTACCTCAAGTCTGCACACCTGTGAATGTCACCCTGTTGTCCAGTCCCTCTGCCTTAACATAACATGATCCCATAGAAAATTAAAATAATGACTCATGAAACATTTGAATTTGAACTTTGAACTTGTTTAATCAAATGTATTTGAATAACATAAATACAAAAAAATCATAATGAAAACAAAATAAATAATACAAATTCAATCGCATTTTATTCTTGTCATTTCGCAGACCCTTGTTAATTATTATTTTAAGTTTGGAATTAATTACAGCGTCCATAAAGCTCTAGTGTGCTCTACTACGCTGTAAGCTTGGCGCTGATTAGCAGCTCGTTGGTGGACACGCAGCCTCAACATAACTGAAATAGCGTTTGCTTAGCAAGCATTAACCATGAGACGTTCTGTTTTCCAACATGTAAGCTAACGTAAACATGACTATGGCTAACTTGCTCAAACTTACCCATGATCCAAAGTAGCAGTCCTCACGGTTCCAGGGTGCTTGCGTTTTAAATGCTCGTGCATCACTGTAGTGCTGCCGTGGAATGCCAATTCCCCTTTACAAATTCTGCATTTCACTGACTTCTTTGACTTGTCGTCTGTGAAATACTCCCACACTTTCGAAACTCTCGGTCTCGCTTTTTTGAGCTCTTCATCACCCTCATTCTCTCTCCTTTCCGCCATCGTTCGTATTCTTTCTTCTTTGTTGTTAGTACAGAATGCAGTCATGGCAGACAATGGAGAGTATACTGCCCCCAGCACTTCCTGTAGTGCATTGCAGTTACAAATGAACATTTGCGCAGTTTTGAATTAACGTTACCGGCTCTCTGATTGTTTTTATACGACGCGTCGACACTAAAATTCCGCGTCGACGAATTTTTATGATCGACGTCGTCGATTATGTCGACTAATCGTTGCAGCCCTACTCCGCACCACACACAGGTACATTCCTAAATCCCCACCATGGTGACCACGGTGATTTAAACTAGTTTCTGCGGGGAAAAGAGTGCTAAAAATCGGATTAAAGCCTGCTAACAGTGTGGTAAAAGTCTGATTGTTTCAGAGACCCATAGTAATGCAGGGTCGGGCCGGGTCAGTGCTTGGATGGGAGACCGCCTGGGAATACCCGGTGCTGTAAGCTTTTTTTAAATACAGGTACATCCATGGTGATAAGATAAGATGTATACCCTAAAATAGCATGCTAAGCGTGGGTGTATTAGTTTCAAAGCATGCACACTCTGCTCATGTCAGACTTCCATGAAATAGACAGGGAAAAGCACCTCTCTGTGGCTGCTCACAGACCCCCGAAGCAACTCCAGCTCGGCTTCCTAACACGGGCAAACAGGTTTTTTCACACCTCCAGGAGAGGGACCGGGAAAAGCACCTCTCTTTGGCACCTCACAGAGCCCCAAAGGACGGCCTAATGACCTCCAGCTCGGCTTCCTAATACGGGCAAACAGGTTTTTTCACACCTCCAGGAGAGGGACCGGGAAAAGCACCTCTCTTTGGCACCTCACAGAGCCCCAAAGGACGGCCTAATGACCTCCAGCCTCTCTCCCTCACATGGAGCTCAGGTTATTTGATACCTCCAGGAGAGGGACCGGGAAAACCACCTCTCTGTAGCCCCTCACAGAGCCCCAAAGGACGGACTAAGGACCTCTGGCAACAGTGGCACTTCCATAACCTCGTGCACCGTGAGTCCCCGGGCCCCCGGACTTAAGCACTCCCCCACGGACTAAACCCAGATGATCACACCCTACAGAACCTCATGCCCCTGGTAACCCTAAAGGGGGTGGATTTTGCGGTGCTTTACCGTCCGCACATCGGCATCCATATTCGGCCTTCTTCACGACACCACCACCCCTTCTTTGGAGGATATTCTCATGCTCCTGGTAACCCTCTAAATAGTCTGATACTACCAAGGCTCATCACCGCACTTTACGAGCCAGAAATAATGTTTAAAGGCCCAGTGAAGTGCATGTTTTTGCACCAAAATGAAATGGCAGTTTCATTCCTTACATATCATTGTGCCTGTTCATGGCTAAAATAATTTTTCATAATTCATAATTAATGAATTAATGAATTATTAATTTTGCCGTCTGAGCCTAACGGAAGTTGCAGACGATAGTGGCTGTGACGTCACAAGATGTACCCAGTTGCGATTGTAAACATGGCGGAGACTCTGGAAAGTGATACTAGTGTGAGAGAAATGATTGATTTGGACAGCTTTTCGGACAGGATAGATGAGGAAAGTGATCAATCTGGTGCACTTTGAGGGCAACATTAAGAGATTTACGGATACAGCTCTCAACACTCATATGAAACATATATTTCAATAATCAAAAAACATTGGAATGATTTCTTAACCTATTTTATACAACTAATATTACATAGATGGAAATATTTGTTTACATAGATGACCAAACCCACTGAGATAACTTAGGCTACAGTTTACCTCCCTGAGCTGACGTTATCTCTCTCAGTCCCACAGGAGAGCACTCTCCCTCTCCTTATGGTTGAAACAGCTAATCTCCGTTAGCTCCGAGCTAGCACCAGATGCTAACAACAACCCTGTAACTCTCTCAGTCTCTCTTTCTCTCTCTCTCGAATCGACCAGTGGCCTTTATTTATCATGATCAATCAAAGAATCTCCGAAACAATGACACCAGCCAGGCTCACCTTCATCTTTTGGGAACAGAAACATCGCCACTTCGGCAGACTTGACATTACTACAGCCAGCGGCAATGCATCGTTTCCCCTGTGTTTTTCATCCCTCTTTCTTCACTGTCGCCTCCATTGTCAGGTTTTCTCGATTGGCAATCACTTCCAGTCGACTCCGACACACTTTCCAGGAAAATACTAGCTCAAAAACGTTGAGAAATTCGACTTTGAAAAAGAGAAAAAATGAACGGTGGTGAATGTAAACAGTGCAGCGGCGTCCATCTCGTGACGTCACGCAGTAGATCGCAAGCCACGCCCACGAAGGCGAAGGTCGACTGCAGATTTCCCCGGAAAATTCAAAACTCGTCAAATTTGTTGCTATTCCAAAATGTTTTGATATGGGTTCCAATGGACAATTTTGGTCATTACTATACGAATTAGCATAACAGATCATGCACAGGTGCACACTTCACTGGGCCTTTAAATGGTCGGGGAAAGTGTTTTTAAACATCTGGAAGAGAGTTGTAGCCTGTCATTTTGCACGATATCATTTAACATTGAACATCTCCTGGAAATGCACAGAATATGTCCATTTCCAGGAGAGATTCCATGTTAAATAATATCGTGCAAAATGACAGGCTATAACCCAGGAACAAGTGTTTGAAAGGCGGGGAAAAGTTGTTTAAAATAGTCGGAAAAGTGTTTTTAAACGTATGGAAGAGCGTTTTAGCCTGTCATTTTGCAGGATATAATTTAACATGTAACCTCTCCCGGAAATGCACAGAATATGTTCATTTTCAGGAGAGGGTCAATGTTAAATGATATCCTGCAAAATGACAGGCTAAAACACCCAGGGATACGTGTTTGAAAGGCGGGGAAAAGTGGTTTAAAATAGTCTGATACGTCCAGGGCGCATCACCACATTTTACAAGCCAGGGAAGGTTTCTTAATCATGGGTAAACATTGTTTAAATAGTCTGATACCTGGCACTGTATTTGCCCCTGGGAACCTTCAAGGTTATACTAATGTTTTATTATTTATTTAATTATCACACGATTTTTACAAAAACAGTATACAAAATATACATAATAAACATAATAACAACATGATTAGCAGGGGCCTGGGGGCCATATTAGCCGTCTAACTTGTACGGTGCACCGGGGAAAAAAGGTTGAGTCCACGGCCCCTTGTCCCCTGATCAGGAGTATCAACCGGCCCTGAAGAAGAGGTATCGCTGCTCTCCGCCCCTGAGTCCTCTTCGGAGAGAGCTGATGGTGGTAGACCTCCTTCTGATGATGCTGCTGCAGCTGCTGCCGCCCTGAACATGGAGCGGATCTTCAATCCCTCCTTTATTCCAGGCGTATTCGCGTAGAACCGGTCTGCAGTGCTTACGTCGTGACACATAAACCTAGCGAGAATCGACCTGCTTTCTGGATCTTGGTGATGCTTGATATTGTCAGCCAGGGCAGTGCGCAAGACGGTGAAGGTGACGGCTGTTTCTAGCCCAGCATCAGCCCAAGCCCTCTTCAAGTGAGCGTTCAGGTTCTTGGAAGCGTGCTTCCCCGTTGTGAAAAGGAAGGATTCACTCTGAGGACCCGACAAGCCCTCTTTTATCCCCATCCACCGCATGACCCAGCTAAATTCCTTTATTGTAAGCACCAGCTGTGCTTCACCAAATGCCTTGGCAGTCTTGTGATCCTGCACGTGGATGATGTAGCCCTGAGCAGTGCCCCTTATGTCCGCCTCAAAGACCTCCGTGTTGGTCATGTTTGCGTACACACCCGGACGGTGGCCGTACAGGAGTCTCCAATGGAGGGTTAGATAGCCATATAGCAGGTACCGGGTGATTGAGGTCGGATTGCTAGCCATCAGGTCAAGGAGATCAGGGATGCGCTTCTCAGCGGCCGCCATGGCGGCGAGAAGCTCCGCCTGGCTCGGCAGACGATCCAGCTTGTTCCTCTTCACCTTAAACTGGTGGACAGTGACAGACTTTTTCAAATCGTTCATGTTGGCTTTCACCTCTCTGATGATGTGTGTCATATCAGACTGGGTGAGCCTGCACCCCCGGAGCTTTGACGCAGACAAGTACCTCAGGAAATGGTTCACAGTCTTCAGGAACAACAGCGATGTTGTGACTGCCCGGCCCGACTTTGAAATATACTCGCTCCAGCCACGGACCCTCTTTGTGTCTTTTAGAAACAGCCAGTCTGACAGCCAGTCAACACCACGGGCCATGAATACTAGGAAGTTCTTTATCCGGCTGACATTGGACATACAATTCTCTTTCCGTTTTACTGTCGGTGCGACACCCTCACAATGACCTCTGTATGTCTGAATGTACGTCTCCATGCTTTTAGGCAACGTGATTTCACGCATGGTATTCCCCCGTCCCTTCCCAGTGGACCAGTGATTTCGGGGAGAGGGCCAGTCCTTAGCCAGATTAGCTTTCAGCTTATTGGAGACAGACACACAGATCTTCTGGCATACAGGGGTCTCACTACCGGAGGCTTCTGCGGACCGCATGACAGTCTTCACCGGGGTCTCACTACCGGAGGCTTCTGGGGACCGCATCAGAGACTTGAGAGGGGTCTCACTCGCAGAGGCTTCTATGGACCGCATGACAGTCTTCACCTGGGTCTCACTACCGGAGGCTTCTGGGGACCGCATCACAGACTTGAGAGGGGTCTCACTACCGGAGGCTTCTACGGATCGCATGACAGTCTTCACCGGGGTCTTGCTTCCGGAGGCTTCTGGGGACCGCATCAGAGACTTGAGAGGGGTCTCACTACCGGAGGCTTCTACGGACCGCATGACAGTCTTCACCGTTGTCTCACTACAGGAGGCTTCTGGGGACCGCATCACAGACTTGAGAGGGGTCTCACTACCGGAGTCTTCTACGGACCGCATGACAGTCTTCACCGGGGTCTCACTACCGGAGGCTTCTGGGGACCGCATCAAAGTCTTCACCAGGATCTTGAGAGGGGTATTGCTGCCGGAGGCTACTGTGCTCATGCCGGGTGTACTTGAGATTGCTAGAACCTTAAAATCGTATACATTCTTCGTCTTCCTCAAGCAGAGCAGCAGTGGCACTCTGCTTCCTGGGTTTTAGACCCTATTTCAGCCTGGTGCGCAGGGTCTTCACCTCATCAATGAGGGCATCCTTCTGAGCCCTCAATGCCACATTTTCCAGCCTCACCTGCCTGCAGTCCTCTTCGTCACACTCGTTATGTGGGGAGAAGGGTGGAGGGTGCACCGGGTATTCCTCCTCATTGTCTATATCCAATGATGTAGCCATTCCAATGATGGGATTATTCTCTCGGAGGTCATGGAGCAACTGCATGGCCACACTATGCTTCAGCCTTGCCATGACCTGATGTGCCTCATCTCGGGAGAACTCAGGGTGGTCACGAGTTACATGACGGTGTAGTCTCTTCCCAGCATACGAACACCCTGTGATGGGACAGGGTTTGGTCCGAACATTTATTCTGCCACTGGCCATTTTAAGAATGATGCCTCTTTCCTCCAGGTTCCGCACTGCATGTTTGTGCTTAAGGTGCTTATTCAAAGCCAGATAGCAGAGTCTGCACACCGGGCATTCGGACAACATCCTTCCTAAAACACACACAATGAATTATATTTAAATGGTTTTCTGTTTCTCCGTTTATATGCGTTAGCTAACTGGTGATTGCAACCATGGGTCCGATGCTTCAATGCAGGGAACACGGAACAAGGGGAGGACTTGGGTTACAACCTGGTTAAAATAGTCCCACCTCCGCACAAACGCGGGGCTGGTGATGGGTCCGATACATTGATTGTTTTTTGTTTCATGGTTCTGCCATGAGCTCACAAGACAGTTTTGGGTACGAAAACATGGGGATAACAGTACCTCCGGGCGCTCCATCCCGCTCCGGCCTTCCGCCGCAGCGGGGGGAGGAGGCATTGAACCCCTCGCACCTGCCCCCGGAGGAGGCAGGGGAGTCAGGTACCCGGAGGCGCATGGTGGACGGCCAGGGCGAGGCCGCCACACCGCACTGGAGTCAGGGTTCCGAGTTTTTCGAGCCAGGTCCCGGTGAAACGCAGTACGGAGCACCCGGCAGGAGCCTCCAGCAGACTCCCCCCGCGCGGTTCCCTCGTCCCTCGGAAGAGGCGGAGAGGTGGGTGTTTTTCATCTGTTGGCGGACTGCCGGGGAGAACGTGCTGCTCGGGAGCCAGGCTCAGAGTTAGTGGCAGTGAGAGCCCGTGCACCTGCCTTTTACAGCAGGCACGTGCTGGTATCGGGGTGGGGAGAGAAGGTAGAAGCAGAGGCTGCAGAAACAGCCAGAGCCTTCCCCTCTAACACACCCCTCATTCAGTTCATAAGCACTGGGCAGAGTCCCCTGTCAACTCTCTTTATATTCCTCCGGAGACCAGTTGGGACATGGCAGCATCCCACTTCTCCTGGTACACCATATCGTTAAATGAGCTCAGTAATGTACTGCACAACATCACATGGGTAAATGAGCTACGTAATGCCCTGCAGTATCAAATTTGGTTTATTTCCAAAAAGCCTGGAAAAAACACATATCCGTCATGTCCTGTAAAATATCATTCTTTGTTTATTTCCATCCTTCAGGCAAATACACATATCTTTGTCCGCTCCAGGAGCAGAGTCAAACCCGCAGTTTGGATGAACCGACCGCCAAGCACCGGAACCTGGACCCGGGGAGGAGGCCCTCCGATGGCGGGTCAAATTTGCTGATACCGCAGCTGGCTGGACACTAGCCGTAGAGGAAACCCCGGGCGGGACCAGGCATTTCCCTCTTTGCAGACAAGCATATATGTGGTTGTTACGCAGGATCAAACAGGTAGCCTGTGATGAAGTAGGGTCCTGTGCCCGGAGCAAGGCCAATTGCTGAATGCCGCAGCCGACTAAGGCCGCTATGCAACAGTGGAGGATTAGAGAAACAGGTGTTTGTCTTGCACTCCGCAGCGAAGTGGGGAGGTGGAACTTCCACCCCGCTACGGAACCCGTGGTGGGACCCCTGAGTCAGACGGTTCGTCTTGGAAACGCTTCATATCGGTCGGCCCGGGAGGTAAGAGACACGCAGGGTAACGGACACGCAGGGTTACCCCCACGCAGCCCACGCAGCACACGGAGGAGGCAGGGGAGTCAGGTACCCGGAGGCGCACGGCCGCCACACCGCACTGGAGTCAGGGTTTCGAGTTTTTCGAGCCAGGTCCCGGTGAAATGCAGGACTCCAGCAGGAGCCTCCAGCAGACCCCCCGACGGTTCCCTCGTCCCTCCCGGCCATCAGAGTCAAACCCGCAGTTCAGAGGAACCGACCGCCAGAGAACACCGGTACGAGGCCCTCCGATGGCGGGTCACGTTTGCCATTCGATCTGTGACATCCATAAAAAAGGGGTGAAAATGAAAAAATGTATCCCAAAATAGTGCCTCATAATGCGGGTAGAGTCCCCTGCCAACTCCCCTTGCATTCCTCCAGACTCAGAAAAAGTCTAAGTCAACTTTTTGGAGAACCATAGAAAATGGGTGAAAATGAAAAAATGTATCCCAAAATAGTGCCTCATAATGCGGGTAGAGTCCCCTGCCAACTCCCCTTGCATTCCTCCAGACTCAGAAAAAGTCTAATTCAACTTTTTGGAGATCCATAAAAAAGGGCTAAAAGTGTCAAAATGTATCCCAAAATAGTGCCTCATAAGGCAGGTAGAGTCCCATCAAACTCCCCTTGCATTTCTCCAGAGGTCATTTAAAAAACTTAAAGTTTGTTAAGAACCATGCTGGGGGGTCTCCGAGGCAACAAATGTGTCCGGGAAACTCAAAGTTTGCAACCATGACAGAGTGTGGTTGCTCCACAAGTGGTATGCAAGCCAGAATCCGGTTGGGGTGTATGTACAAAAATAATGTGTCTGAAAATGCTGCTCATAATGCGGCTACAGTTTCCTGAAAACTCGCCTTGCATTCCTCCACTGTCACAAAGTAACACTTTACTTTTGGGAGAACCGTACAAAATGGCTAAAAGTGTTGAAATGTATCCGAAAATTGTGTCTCATAATTATTTGACAACGCCTGCATTCCTCCAGAGACCAGTTTCCCAAACTCAAAGTTTTGCAACCATGACAGAGTGTGGTTGCTCCACAAGTGGTATTCAAGCCAGAATGCAGTTGGGGTGTATGTACAAAAATACAAAAATAATGTGTCCGAAAATACTACTCATAATGCGGCTACAGTTTCCTGAAAACTCGCCTTGCATTCCTCCACTGTCACAAAGTAACACTTTACTTTTTGGAGAACCGTACAAAACGGCTAAAAGTGTTGAAATGTATCCGAAAATTGTGTCTCATAATTATTTGACAACGCCTGCATTCCTCCAGAGACCAGTTTGGGAAGAACCATGCTGGGGGGTCTCCGGGCAACAAAATGTATCCGAGCCAGAGTGCACATACAGCGGGTGAATTCCTCCATGAAGTTACACAGCCGTTTTTTTTCTGAGTCCTCTCAAAAACCGGCTTTCCGATTTCGTGCAGACAGTAGCTTGAAAAACATGAACGGTTTTTTCGGACGGAGAAGGGGAAGCTTGGATTCCCCTCTCCGTTGTAAATTGGAGGGGGGTGGAAAAGTGTTCGGGCCGAAGCCCCGAAGGGTTGAGCATCTCGGAGCCCCTTCTCCGTTGGCACTCTGTCATTTTTTCGAGAATTTTTCAAAACTTCATTTTTGATTATTTTAAGATATAATTAACCGCTTTCTTTCATTTTTTCTTTCCACGGGTGGGGGCCTATGGCAGGCCGCCTATGAGCTCCCAAATTCAGCCTGGAACCTCCATGATTTGTGGGATAAGCTCCATAAACTGACAAAGTCATCCAAATATGTCACTTTTATAGCCCAAAGATATAAAATGCAAATACATAAAAATAGTAAAAGGTACAATTGTGCTCCGCATTACCCGGAATTTGATTTATATAGCCCTGAAAAAAAGATTAAAAATCTTTTTCGTGGGAAAAAGTGTTGAAACGCTTGATTAAAGCATATGCAGGACCCCAGTGAGCTCCAGACTATGTGCATTGTGTTAAGGGACCATGTGAGTGATAGCACCCATCATTTAAACTCAAAGGCCACGATTAAACATCACTTTTAGGGGGAAAACGCCGGCTCTGTCCGTTTTGTTAACAAACTGATGGACAAGCCTGATTAAAGCATCATGCAGGACCCCAGTGAGCTCCAGACTATGTGCATTGTGTTAAGGGACCCTGTGAGTGATAGCACCCATCATTTAAGCACAAAGACCACGATTAAACATCACTTTTAGGGTGAAAACGCTGGCTCTTTCCGTTTCGTTAACAAACTGATAGGCAAATGGATGGAAATGCGTCCGTTTCGTTAACAAACTGATAGGCAAATGGACAAGCGGGTGAAAACAGCCGAGTCGCTGCTCCAGGCTGTGTGCATTGTGTTAGGGGGCCATGTGAATGATAGCATCCATCATTTGAACGCAAAGGCCACGATTAAACATCACTTTTAGGGGGAAAACGCCGGCTGTGTCCGTTTCGTTAACAAACTGATAGGCAAATGGATGGAAATGCGTCCGTTTCGTTAACAAACTGATAGGCAAATGGATGGAAATGCGTCCGTTTCGTTAACAAACTGATAGGCAAATGGATGGAAATGCGTCCGTTTCGTGGACAAGCGGGTGAAAACGGCCGAGTCGCTGCTCCACGCTGTGTGCATTGTGTTAGGGGGCCATGTGAATGATAACATCCATAATTTGAACGCAAAGGCCACGATTAAACATCACTTTTAGGGGGAAAACGCCGGCTCTGTCCGTTTCGTTAACAAACTGATGGACAAGCCTGATTAAAGCATCACGCAGGACCCCAGTGAGCTCCAGACTATGTGCATTGTGTTAAGGGACCCTGTGAGTGATAGCACCCATCATTTAAGCACAAAGACCACGATTAAACATCACTTTTAGGGTGAAAACGCTGGCTCTTTCCGTTTCGTTAACAAACTGATAGGCAAATGGACAAGCTGGTGAAAACAGCCGAGTCGCTGCTCCAGGCTGTGTGCATTGTGTTAGGGGGCCATGTGAATGATAGCATCCATCATTTGAACGCAAAGGCCACGATTAAACATCACTTTTAGGGGGAAAACGCCGGCTGTGTCCGTTTCGTTAACAAACTGATAGGCAAATGGATGGAAATGCGTCCGTTTCGTTAACAAACTGATAGGCAAATGGATGGAAATGCGTCCGTTTCGTTAGCAAACTGATAGGTAAATGGACAAGCGGGTGAAAACGGCCGAGTCGCTGCTCCAGGCTGTGTGCATTGTGTTAGGGGGCCATGTGAATGATAGCATCCATCATTTGAACGCAAAGGCCACGATTAAACATCACTTTTAGGGGGAAAACGCCGGCTCTGTCCGTTTCGTTAACAAACTGACTCCAGGCTGTGTGCATTGTGTTAGGGAACCCTATGAATGGTGTACATGAGTGTATACATGTTTTAAATAGTAGGATACCTCCAGGGCGCATCACCACATTTTACAAGCCAGGGAAGGTGCATGGATCCTGGGTAAACATTGATTAAGTGTTTTTAAATGTGTCGAACAGTGTTTTCTCACTTTCAAAACTCTCCTGTCATTGACCGGAGAATTTGGGTCGATGTTGTATTCAATCTGGCCATTAATATTCCAGTGAGACGAAGTACGTACATTGACCGGAGTGATCCCATATTAATTTTGTCCAAAAACCGGAGCATTCCCTAGCCCTAACTCACGGCAGTGTCCGATGAGAAAACTATTTTATTATTGCTGCAATGATTAACATTTGTGAAAGGTATTGATTGTCACAAATAACGTATTAAAGCATTTCATTTGGAGGACTTGTTGGAAGAAACCAATTTAGGCTGGAGGCTAAATGTGTCGCTAACTGCTGTTTCTGCTGGATGTATACCACTAGGAGTATGTGAAAAAGGATGTATTGTAGTAGAACCGATCGTTTAAAAATAAACACACACATTCACAAAGCTGTGTTTCTCTGTGACTCATACGTGGCCCCAGAGGTCTTATCTCACATGTGAACACACTCACAAGCACACACATGCTGAGAGGCTAATGGACATCGACTCTAGTCTTAACTATCACCTGTTGGCTTTTCGCACAGTAAATGAGCTAGCTTCAGCTTTATCCACACTTTCATGGTCCGGATGTTGGAGGGTGGAGGTGTAATGAAGAGAAAAAGAGAGCTATGGGAGTGAACCTTCATGTGACTGACCATCAGAAACACATTTAATCGAGTAATAGAGCAGATAAAAGTGGAGGGGATTGAGATGAAAAGAAGATGAGCGACATAATATTTTTCCTTTGTGGCCTTTGGTGGCCCTAAAACAGCAGCTGCCAGTGAATGCACTGACTATCAAACATATGTGTTAAGCCTCCTGCTGATTACATATCTTTTTATTAAAGCACGGCCAAATAATTACGGTGGCCAAATCAGTAATAGCTTGTTCGGGGGAATTACAAAACTGTTGAGTGAGGACTCAGAAACCGCCAACGGCTGCCAGACCTTCAAAACCAAAGACCTGTTTCTTTCTCTCTGAAACATCTCTGTTGGGTTTTTTACTCCCCTGTCTGCTTCTTTTTGCTGCTCTATGAACAATTTCAGGATTTGATGTTTGGATATTGGATGTGTTTTAATCACTTTTTCCCTGCTGGTTTGGAAGGTGTGTGCTCTTGTCAAGCTCCATGCAGCACTGTAGAAATGTGTGATAGTCAAGGGTTGGCAGTGAATGAGAGACAAAGTGTGCGTGGCACATCTTAACTGTCTTTGGCAATCCTTGACCTCGATCTGCAACCGTTCTTACATTTTATCTTGCGGTTGCAAGCCAAAACAGTGGTCAAATGGGTCCTGACAACTGAGTACCTGTATTGTTAGTTATTTTTGAACTATTTCAATTACTTGTTGGCTCACAAAAGGGCCTTATCTGCCACCTACATTTTGGAGGGTATATATATATATTTGTATTATGACACCTTTTCAATCCAGACACTAACCCTATCTCTCATACAGTTTCTCTAAAAGCTCACACACGGTTCTTATTCTCGTCAGAACCTTATCTTTACTACAAGCCAATAGAGAATATGCGTCATTTCCACTGTATTGCACTCAAACATGCGACTTGACATTTGGTACCAGGTGCCTTTCTCAATTCCGTTTCCACTGCAAATAATACCTCATCAATGTGTGCAAGGTTCTTATGTCATTACCTTATAATGCATTCACACCAGCACAAAGCAATTTTTTTTCGTGCTGCGCGATAGGATGTAAGTTCAATGCAAAAACTAAAATTTGCGGCGGGCAGAGCGAATGGGTCTCGTGAAATCAATCATCAGCGGTGAGATTCTCCACCTGTCGTCACTAATGTTTGGACTTTGTTGAATTAGCAAACAAAACATCAGCTGATATAATTTGTACAAATCACAGACTGTCTATCGCAGGGATGGGCAAATGGCGGCCCTCTTTTTGAGGCCCTCAGATTAATTTATAAACAACGGAATTCATTAAAAAACTCCTAGTTACGTCGCGAGCTGTGTACATGATTTCAAATACCGCAAAATTATCTGTGACGCGTTTGTATGTATTGTTTGTTTCCCGGGGAAACACTCACAAGAAACACCGGCTGTTGTTATGCCTGCTGTGATGTTAAGTTGCCGCTTTTAATTATGCCTTTACAAGCTTAAAAGTTGTATTTATCATCTTAATTTGGCGAAACAAGTTTAATATTCTAAAAACTAAGACTTTGTTTATTTTAAATCAGATGAAAACAAACTGTCACGGACTCTGCCGTGTTATCTATGATTACTATACTGTTAAGGTGAGTGAAGCAAGCAGGACCCAAATGCAGATAACGCTGAAAATGCCTTTATTTCAAGGATAATATAGACAAACGGAACACTCCCCGGTGAACACAGTCACCAACAAAAGACGAACCCACACTGAACACAGGAAGAGATAAGACTAAATACAGGGAGGGGTAATCACAAGACGAGAAACAGCCGGGCAGGGGAGGAGAAACACAAGGGCGACAGGTGAACACAATCAGACAATTAGACACACCAGGGAAACTAACGACAGGGGAAAAACACAGGAAGAAGGACCAGACAATATACAAGGAGAAAAACACCCATAACCAGACATGCAAAACTACAAACGTGACATAACATGAGAATCCTTACATATACGCTTTTCATTCATAATTTCAGCGGGAGGGAGGGGGAGCGGCACTGAGGAACAGAAGAGTGCGGGTTGACAGGTGTCTGTGTTGACATTCCCCTTATTGTGCGTCAGCAGAGACAGGCTAAGTGTCTTAGGTTCAAGTTAGACAACTAATGTCTGGGTAGTGTTCATGACTTCATTTTTATGTCATCTTAATGGTTAATCTCAACTCACACACATTTTCCGTGCTTTCCAATAGTTTAAAATTGTTTTATTTCACTGTTAAATAACCTGTTCAATAAAAACATGCCACTTGTAAAAATTAAATAACATTTCTGTGAACTGATATTTGATTAGTGAGCTTATTAGAGGATGTTCCCTGAAAAATTGTAAGATGTCAGACCCCACCACCATCAAAGTTGCCCATCCCATCGCAACGTCTATATGACGTTATTTCGGAGTGTGGATGGAGTGGCTACAAGAGTAGCTTAGCCTTATCAATCCGATCTCCATTCAGAAAACACGTATTTTATGCGTTTTTTGCACCGTCTTGCGAACACACTTAGCAAAGCATTTATTTATTGTTTTTACATTACATTGCATTTAGCTGACGCTTTTATCCAAAGTGACTTACAATAAGTGCATTCGACCAAGAAGATACAAACTAAAAGAACACAGAAACATATAAGTACATCAGGTTTCATAGAGCTAAAACATTTCAAATGCTACTCAACTAGCTTTAGATAAACCAGTCCTTTATTAGTATGTAAGTCCTTTGTTAGTAATTCTATCGCTCGAAGTGGAGTTGAAAGAGATGAGTTTTCAGTCTGCGCCGGAAGATGTGTAAGCTTTCTGCTGTCCTGATGTCAATGGGGAGCTTATTCCACCATTTTGGAGCCAGGAGAGCAAACCCACGTGTTTTTGCTGATGGGAACTTGGGTCCCCCTCGCAGTGCGGGTGCAGCGAGCCGTTTGGCCGATGCAGAGCGGAGTGCACGTGCTGGGTGCAGTTTAACCATGTCCTGGATGTAGGAAGGGCCAGATCCATTCACAGCATGGTACGCAAGTACCAGTGTCTTGAAGTGGATTCTAGCAATTACGGGAAGCCAGTGAAGGGAGCGGAGGAGCGGCATGGTGTGGGAGAATTTAGAAAGGTTGAAGACCAAACGAGCCGCTGCATTCTGGATGAGCTGCAGAGGTCGGATGGCACATGCAGGTAGACCAGCCAGGAGGGAGTTGCAGTAGTGTAGGTGTGAGATGACGAGAGCCTGGACCAGAAGTTGCGTCGCTTTCTGGGTCAGGAAGGGACGTATCCTTCTGATGTTGTAAAGAGAGTATTTGCAGCAGCGGGTTGTTGCAGTGATGTTTGCTGTGAAGGACAGGCTGTTATCTAGGGTCACACCCAGATTCCTTGCAGTCTGAGTCGGGGAAACAACAGAGGGGCCGATGTTGATTGTTTGACCCTCTCCAAGTTACCATGTAGATACGGTCTTTGAGGTATGAGGTGAGAAGGGAAAGTTCAGTGCCTGAAACTCCAAGTTCTTGGAGAGTACGAAGGAGGATCTGATGATTCACTATGTCGAATGCAGCAGACAGGTCCAGAAGGATGATGACAGAGGAGAGGGAGGCTGCTTTAGCCGTGTGCAGTTCCTCAGAGACAGTGAGGAGGGCAGTTTCTGTTGAGTGACCTGCCTTGAAACCAGACTGGTGCGGATCCAGAAGGTTGTTCTGATGGAGATAACAGGAGAGTTGTTTAAAGACAGCGCGTTCAAGTGTTTTAGACAGGAACGGGAGGAGAGAGACAGGCTTGTAGTTTATAACATTGGACGGGTTGAGACTGGGTTTCTTTAGGAGAGGGTTTACTCTTGCCTCCTTGAGACTGTTGTTGTTGAAGTGTTGATGAAATGGGTGAGAAACGGTAGAATATCAGGAGCGATAGTTTGAAGGAGGTTTGAGAGGATAGGGTCCAGAGGACAGGTGGTAGGACGGGCAGAGGTAATGAGGTTAAGAACCTCACTTGGAGAGAGAGGGGAAAAGGAGGTTAGTGTGTGGGTGAAGGGAGGGTCTGTTGACCCAGCGGTGAGTAAAGGTGAGTCAGAAAAAAAAAACGAATATCATCAACCTTTTTTTCAAAGTAGTTAACAAAGTCGCTTGGAAGAAGGGAGGAGGGGGAAGGGGCTTTGGGGGAGTCCAGGTGGGTGGAAAAGATGGAAAATAGTTTTGGGGGATTGGAATAGGAAGAATGGATCTTATCTTGAAAGAAAGTGCTTTTTGTCTGAGAGATCAAAGCAGAGAAAGAGGAGAGGAGACAAACAGAAGGAGGGAACCCGAGTCAGCCACACCACGGACCCTAGGACCCAGAGCTTCCCCCCTAACCAGAAATCAATTATAAACCCTATGGGAAACAAAATAAAGCCGCAAAAACTGGACTACCAGGTCCTCCAGGCTAAACATAAACACATCTTCAAAAATATGGCCTACAGCTCAAAATGGCAAAGAGGTATTCTAAGGAGAATGTCTCCCAGCGTTGGGATAGGCGAGACATCCTTCTCCTCCAGCTTCTCTTTATATATACACACGGCTGAGTGGAATTTGGAACACCTGGGCAGAGGCGGAGCCAGGGACAGACCAGGTGCACCTGGGCAGAGGCGGAGCAAGGGGCAGACCAGGTGCACCCATACTTGCCAACCCTCCCGATTTTCGCGGGAGACTCCCAATTTCATTGCCTTCTCCCGATTTCTGACAAAATCAGATTTACTCAGGACTGTTTCCACTCAGACTTTAATACAGCTACACTATTGTTTGGTTTCCATGGTAGCGCGTCTCTTTAGCAGCACGCGCAACTGAAAGTCTGAGAGGGTGAGGAAAATAGTCACAGAAAACAAAACAAGAATCGACAACTCCACCCTCTGCTCACTCCTTTCCTGTATAATACAGGTCCAGCCCACACATATGCTCTATCAAGACAGTGCACTTACAACTCCAGTAAGCATGCTAATGTTAATCTAATACAGCTCCGGCGATCCACTAGCACCCCCCCCCCCCCCCCACGGCAGTTTTGAAAAGCTCCCGATTTCTGAGGTCTCAAGGTTGGAAGTATGGGTGCACCTGGGCAGAGGCGGAGCCAGGGGCAGACCAGGTGCACCTGGGCAGCAGGGAGAAAGAAAGAAAAAAAGGAGGGGAGCACGTAACACATGTCTACACAGAAATCCACTCAAAGTCAACAATCTTTCTGAAGAATGTGCTGACATGGGGTTTAAATTGCCATGCCTCTTTTTGGCTTTTGAGCCCGTCTCAGGATTAATGCCAAGGAAGCAGCTGAAAACAATAAGCCAAGACAACAATTTCAATTTGACATAGATTTATATGTTGCATCGTTTATTTTAAGGCACATGCAGCGGTGCCCCTTTCAATTTAAGTAAAACCTGCACCAAAGAAAGAAATTAGTATTTAAAGCCAAGCAAGAGCAATAAAAGCAATAAAATCACTTAATTTGTTGTGTTATCACAGTGGATGGTCTGAATACAGTATTTTACTATGAAATAATACAGTGACATGTTGTGAAATCCTGGTAATCCTGTGTTGAATTAATTCAAAATTACCATATCTTTAGAGGGTAGCTTTGTGCTGCAGAAAGTCCTTTTTTGCGCAAGTGAAGTTCTCCCTGACTAATCAGTGGTCTGAAGTGTTTAACCCTACCATCTTCTCAGCTTGCTTTGAACCTTAACCTAGTTAGTACCAACAACAGCACAAGGTACTATCGGCAACCTTTTGCTTCTGATTGAAAACCCAAAAATAATTGTTTTAAGAGAGTTGAGCTGAATAAGGCAATGGAAAGGAGGCTTTAGAAAACACAT
This sequence comes from Notothenia rossii, assembly GCF_949606895.1. NCBI lineage: Eukaryota > Metazoa > Chordata > Actinopteri > Perciformes > Nototheniidae > Notothenia > Notothenia rossii. Next base: position 35,514,842 of record NC_136902.1, on the reverse strand, counting down.
ATTTCATCAGATCAGACTATTAATGTACATTATTAGGAGATACAAATAGTTGGTGTGTATATTATTCCTATGTTCTAATATATATAAATCAACTTAAAATGATTATTGCCAAGAACCAGGGTGTTAAAACCTGAGTCTACATTTACCGTTTGCTTTTTTACAAATGTTCACGCCTTCACTGAATCTACACCTACACCTACACCAGGACTGTGTCTCAATTCAAACACTTCCATGGGTACACTGCATGTCCTTCACTGCCAACGCATGCAGTTGGCACATTTTGACGGACTAAGGATGTGTTGCAGGAATTGTGTTAGCGAACGGCTTACAAACAAGTCTGTATAACTTTTAGTTGTAATGCCAAATACCCAGCTGCGATGGCAAATGCGTTTGGTCGCGCGGCTTCCATTACGTAGAGATGGCGATAGCGTCCAGCTTTCCGAACTCAGCCATTTCACCATCTCATTCAGACACTCGTATGCACTCAAAATAGCAAATGTGAGTACAGAAGCACATTAATTGAGATTATGCTCTATGGTTGAGTCACATGCTTTCCATGGATCTCTCTCAAGTAGGATTCTATAAGATGTGGTGTATTTGCAGGTAATGTGTTACATTCTGTCTGGAGTCTAACATAAATATATGTATTAACACACAATGAGCTCCACGGCCCTCTTCGCACTGTACACAAACGACTGCACAACAATCAACCCCGAGAACAATATTATCAAATTCTCAGATGATACTGCCATCCTTGGCTTTATGCACAAAGGCAGCAGTCCATCGGCTTAGCACACTGAAAGAGAGCAATGGTGTGATTTTAACCATCTTGTGCTGAATGTGATGAAGACAGAGGAGATGGTGTGGGACCCAAAGGCAGTGGGTGACCTTAGGCCAGTGGTTATCCACAATGAACCCATATCTCACGTCAGCTCCTATAAGTACCCTGGTGTTCATCTAGATAGTACACTCAGCTGGAGGGTCCATGTTGAAGGTCTGTGCTCTAGATGTCAACGGCGGTTATATTGTTTGCGTAGACTCAGGGCTCACGGAGTCGAGCAGAGGTTCATGTTACTGTTTTACCATGCAGTGTTGGAGACAGGGGTGGACTGGGACAAAAATTCAGCCCTGGCATTTTCTGTCCAGACCAGCCCACTACATTATCAGCGGACACTACATAGAAGTCCACTAAACTTGCGGCATCTTCTCTCATGCATACTACAAAGGAGAGTCATATTCATTGATAGCAGTTAACAAATAAAGCACTTAACTATGAACTCAAGGACTAAAATTGACAGCTATATCAATCAATCTTTATTCATTATAGTGTCAAATCACAACAGAAGTTATGTCATGACTAGGGGTGGGACAAGACTAACGGGAAGAACCCTTATGCTACCCTTTCAGTTTTTAGTCTGTGACTGTGAAAATCTTTTGGTGTAAGCCCAGTAGGCCTATTAGTTAAAACCAGACTCGGACAATAATAACAAAAAAATATCCTGACAAATAATCTAAATAGAAACATATTACAGCATTAGAGCTGAAACTCACTCACTCATTATGAAACCATAAATAGAGAATTGGAAAAAATATATAGATACAGGACTGTCTCAGAAAATTAGAATAGTGTGATAAAGTTCTTTATTTTCTGTAATGCAATTAAAAAAACAAAAATGTCATACATTCTGGATTCATTACAAATCAACTGAAATATTGCAAGCCTTTTATTATTTTAATATTGCTGATTATGGCATACAGCTTAAGAAAACTCAAATATCCTATCTCTAAATATTAGAATATCATGAAAAAGTATACTAGTAGGGTGTTCAACGAATCACTTGAATCGTCTAATTAACTCGAAACACCTGCAAGGGTTTCCTGAGCCTTGAAAAACACTCAGCTTGGTTCAGTAAACTAAATCACAAGTATGGGGAAGACTGCTGATCTGACTGCTGTCCAGAGGACCGTCATTGACACCCTCCATCAGGAGGGTAAGACACAAAAAGAAATTTCTCAAAGAGCAAGCTGTTCACAGAGTGCAGTTTCAAAGCACATCCACAAAAAGTCTGTTGGAAGGGGGAAATGTGGCAGGAAACGCTGCACAACCAAGAGAGATGACCGCAGCCTTAACAGCATTGTGAAGAAGAGTCGCTTCCAGAATTTGGGGGAGCTTCAAAGACAGTGGACTGAAGCTGGAGTCCAGGTATCAAAAGTCACTGTTCACAGACGTGTCCGGGAAATGGGCTACAATAGCCGTATTCCCATGGTCAAGCCACTTCTGAACTCAAGACAACGGAAGAGGCGTCTGACTTGGGCTAAGGAAAAGAAGCACTGGACAGTTGCACAGTGGTCCAAAGTCCTCTTTTCAGACGAAAGCAAGTTTTGTATTTCATTTGGAAGTCAAGGCGCCAGAGTCTGGAGAAAGGCTGGAGAGGAGCAAAATCCAAGTTGCTTGAAATCCAGTGTGAAGTTCCCACAGTCAGCGATGGTTTGGGGAGCCATGTCAGCTGCTGGTGTTGGTCCACTGTGTTTCATCAAGCCCAGAGTAAATGCAGCTGTGTACCAAGAGATTTTAGAGCACTACATGCTTCCGTCTGCTGAAAAGCTCTATGGAGATGAGGAATTCATTTTCCAGCATGATCTGGCACCTGCCCACAGTGCCAAAACCACCAGTAACTGGTGTACTGACCATGGCATTACTGTCCTCGATTGGCCTGCAAATTCCCCTGACCTGAACCCCCTAGAGAATATGTGGGGTATTGTGAAGAAGAAGCTGAAAGACACCAGACCCAACAATGCTAATGAGCTAAAGGCCGCTATTGAAGCATCCTGGGCATCCATAACACCTCAGCAATGCCACAGGCTGATTGCCTCCATGCCACGCCGCATTGATGCAGTAATCCGTGCAAAAGGATTCCCAACCAAGTACTGAGTGCATTAATGGACATTTTCAAATGTTTGATTGTGTTTTGCTGTTATAAATCTTTTTTTTTTACTTGGTATGAGGAACTATTCTAATTTTTTGAGATAGGATTTTTGAGTTTTCTTAAGCTGTATGCCATAATCAGCAATATTAAAATAATAAAAGGCTTGCAATATTTCAGTTGATTTGAAATGAATCCAGAATGTATGACATTTTTGTTTTTTTAATTGCATTACAGAAAATAAAGAACTTTATCACAATATTCTAATTTTCTGAGACAGTCCTGTATATACATAGCTGTGTGAAAAGTCTAAGACATGGGTTACAGGTCTGAATAGATATGCATTCTCATATACGTGTATGTGCACAAGTATGTATTGCTCTATACTTCCTCGTCCGCAGCCAGCCAGCTCCACTCCTCACCAAATTCGTGACCTGCAAGAAACAGCAAACAGAACTTGTACTCAGTATCTGTGTACTGACAAATATATGTAGCCATGTAGCCTTTTTGTGACGTAGTGACACTTAGTGAACAAATGTATCCGTCATGAAGGATGACTTAAGTCTCAAAAGAGCCCTAAGGCCTACCTGCATAACTGTTAATTGAACTTAAAAGATATGCAGATGTTTGAAATTAAAACCATCAATATGAAAATCTTCAGCCAGGAAATAATCATAATCAAACCTTTTGTTTCAATCTGAGACAAAACAAGTTGCATAATAAACTCACAAAGTCAAGACGAAGCTCTCAGATATGATCTATGACTCAAGCATCAAGAAGAACTTCTAGCAGGTCAGGAAAACCTGTTTGACAGGAGATAATGGTAGCAGAGAATATAAAGAGACATTTATGAATTACCAATTGTCATTTTATAACACATATAGTATGTTTCTTCACATAAACCTTTAAACATAACCTTTAAACATACACATATTGCATTCCTCTCACCACATGAAATAAGCTCAGGAACCTAAAAGTGGCCCAGTGAATGATGGAGGAGACAAAGCAGGTCCTCAAAAGGGGACAGAGGGAAAACAACTTATTAGGCTGTCATATATAGGGTGGTCCACCTAAAAGAGACATGGAAACATTATTAAGTCTCTCATCATCACAAATCAAGTATGAATTCATATAACATTATAAGACACATGACATACTCAAAAAATCATAGACTTCTCAAAAAGTGGTGAAGTGGAGGCAGTAAGGGAGCAAATCCTTGAAAATGGACGGAGGGGGAACAACTCCTAAAGCTCTCACATGTCAAGTGGTCAACCTGAGAGGGAATCGGATACATTATTAAGTCTGAAAAATAAATAAAATGTTTTCCTCTGTCCTGCACCTAGAGTTGAAAACTTTTGGGATGTGCGTTTCTTTCAGAACTTTTTTAAAATGATGAAGTATGAATTTATACAACATTAAAAAATACATAATAAACTTACCAAATTCTAACAATGGTCCCAAATGAGAGAACAAGTCCACGTATAGAACAGAGGGAGAACGACTCCTCAAATATATCAGAACAACCTGTAATGGAGAATAATTGATAATTTAGTGTACATGATCACACCATTAAGGATCAACACATAAGCACAATACAACTTCTGAAAAGCATCATTAAAATGACAAATAATGAATTACTACATCCATAATGTGTGATGTGTGATAATAACAATCATATTAAATATTTCTCACCTTATCAGTGGACCAGCTTTTTAAGCAGCTCACTCTTCTCTGCAAGTCTGTCTATCACAGAGTCAGAGTCCAAGGACATGAGGATGTCTTTCTCTGTGGCCATCAACATAAATGCCTCCAATTTATCAGATGAGAGGGTGCTTCTGAGTCTCTTTTTAATAAACTTCAAAATTGAAAATGTGCGCTCACAAGCCACCTGTGTGAGGGATAATGTAAGCAGGTATTTATAAGCAAGGCCTAGGACAGGGTATGCATCTGTTAGCATGTTGAAACGGCGAAGTATCTGGTAGCAGCACAGAGGGCATTCTTTGCAGGAGCAACAGCTTATGGGAGTTATCTCAACCTCTTCTGTGTTGTCCTCCTCACCACCTGATCCATCTTCTACTGTTCTTGCTTTGTACTCTGCCAATGGGGATGCCTTCAGCCTGTTCCACTGGAGTGCAAAGCTTTTCAACTCGGCCTGCATATTTTCCTTGGTTGCTCTGCTGTCAAATCCTTGCAAGCACTTGCTTGAGTCTTGGAGGGCAGACTGGGGAAGAGCACTGGTGCAGAGCTGAGGGAAGTTTCTGGGATCCAGACATGCCAAGTCAGCATATAGATTTCCGTGTGTTAAAAAGCGCCTATGAATGGCTTCAATTGCTGTGTCCATGATCCGTTTATGCACATTCACCTCATAGGATTTTTCTGCATCATCCAGGGTCTCATCCTGAGCCATCTCTCCAGGCAAGACTTTCTTCATCCTCCTCCTCTTTTGTGGCAGTGTGGCCTCCACTTCAATGTCCGTGTCATCTCTCTCTTGGATTTCTGTGTTTGTCCAGTTGACAAATGTGTCTGCTGCTTTTTTTACAGATTCAAAATCTCTTCCCAAGCTTTTCAGCGTATCCTGTGTCGATGCCACCATTCTGTGAGCAGAGAGGATGTCCAATCCTGCCGTCTGAAGGTATTTAGACAATGGAGAGGTATGTTCAAATATGCGGAGGAAGATTTGAGCCGTCAAGATCGTCTCATACTTGAGCAATGACTCTGCATATCCTCTGGCAATGACACGGATACATGGTTTCACTGTTGCCTGTTTCTGTATAGCTGATAATGTCAACAGCACATCAACGTACAGAACCATCTTCCGGTTTTCCAAAGGAGCCAAACACCTTCTTCAGGGCCTCATGCTTGGCCCACCAGCGTGTCTCGCCAATAGGAGCAAGACGTCTACGTCTCTTGTTTCGGCCTGACTCTTCCCACACATTCATCCTTTTATATGACTCTTTGATGAATACCGCAATGCCATTGAGGAGCGCAAACAGGGACCCACTCTCAATAACAATCTGGGTTGTGTTTGCAAGCACCAGATTTAGTACATGTGCGTAGCACCATACATGCACCTGGTTTGGAGATTGTGCAGACAATAGTGAGGAGAATCCTTTGTATTGGCCTTGCATGTTTGATGCCCCATCAGTCGCATTTCCAATGCACATGGTCTTGCTGAGGCCCATTTTGTCCAGAACCTCTGACAGCATGTTGACAAAGGCCTGTCCAGTGGATGAACTGCACTTCAGCACTGCAACAAGCCTCTCATGAACAACATCAGTAACATACCTCATAATTATAGAGCATTGATCCTGAGAGGTGATGTCCTGTGTTGTTTCCAGCTGCACTGAAAACATTCCTGCTTTCTTGATATCACTGGAGATGTTTTCTTGAATCAGATGGTGAATTGCATCTATCACTGAGTTGACTGTGGTTTTGGAGAGTAAAGTTACAAGAGAACCTCTGCCTCTCGTGCCACCAGACAAATGCAACTTTTTGCTGTTCTCAATGCAGCTGTCCAGGTGCTCTTTTAAACAGAAATCATACTTCCCCAGTAGAAGTATGAGTTCCAAGAAATTACCATGATCAAATGTGTGGTCTTCCAGAGTATATGCTGCCTCATTTTCTGACCTCCTGTATGCAAGCCCCCTCTTCCCAAGAACCTTGATGATATCTATGATGCGCTCCAAAACCTGCCGTCTCTTTCTGACCTGCTCTCTGTGCGCCGACATCTGACTGCCACCAAACACACTGCTGATATCAGCACTGGTGGATTTCAAGAGATAAGCTTCAGCACAGTTTCTGTGTCCACTGCTTCTCTCATGCTCCTCTGTGCGCTGGTGTATATGCCTCCAATCTGACATTCCACTGATGAACAGACTGCTATCAGTTCTCTTACCGAATGCCATGCAGATGAAACAATACAGCATGTGACGCTCTGGACAGTACATCAGGCACCTTCTACTGGTGCCGTCTCTGCTACAGAACACTTTCTGCACCACTGGATTGCTACTTTTTTGCTGAGGATGGTAATTTAAAAATGACTGGAGATTTCTCTAATCAGGTTGTGAAAAAAAATCTGTTATTTGACTGGCACACTCATAGCTCTCAACAGCTGTTTCCCTCTCAGGTGATCCTGTCTTTGGGCTGACACACTCCTCACTCTCTCCAGCCTTTTCCCTCTCAGGTGATCCTGTCTTTGGGCATACATACTCCTCACTCTCTACAGCCTTTTCCCTCTCAGGTGGTGCAGTCTTTGGGCTGCCTGAATTGGTCTGGCTCTCTCCCTGAACTGACCAGCTGGACTTGCCCTGAACCTGTCTGGGCTGGACATAGGGAAAGCATTTATCATTGGATGGGGAAATAACTCAAAACCACAGAATAATGTACAAGATAAAAGATTAGTTCATATTGAACGAAACATTCGCGAGCGTAACAACACTAGTGGCTTTGCCATGTTTTCATTATGACACTTAGTGTTTTCCAATGCAAAAAAGTAAGATCTTTGTGACAAAACCTGAAAATGCTCAAGACAGCACTATACACAGCCATTTGAAAACTACAGTAAAAGTAACACATTTACACAGAAATTAAAGTTACACACAAATTATGAAATAGTTATCACCTCAGTAAACAATAAATGAATTGAAAGATTACAATACATTTAATGGCAAATATTGCAAATTAATCTAATTATTTCCTATAGGTTTACTTATATTTTGTGCTAAAATTCAAAGTATCTCATCTGTATTTACAATACAGCTTGATTCTGCAGCTTCATCTCTACTTACAGCTCGTTGGTCCATGTGAACGTTTACTGTTGCTATGGCTACAAGAAACCGCTGACGTTAGCAGCTCTTAGCTAGCCTAGCTAAATCCTCTGAACAATAAAAACCCATATCACAATTTGGCATATTTAAACAAAATCAATCACAACTACCAACATTCACAGCCCTTCAACTCTGGGCTAATATGTTGTCACAAGTAGGACTATGCAGTTAATTAGGTCACATCACATTCAATGTAAAAACATTTTCTACTTTTTTTTGGACATGTCTCAAAAATGTAGCCTAGCCAGCCCCAGGCTAACGTTACTTACCATGTATGCCTCCACTCGCTCGTCTCCCGGCGCAGCAGCACCTGCTGGGGCGGTGACCACGGCACCAAATAGGTCCGTCAATTTAGAATATTTAGCAGCCTCCACCTCCAGAGACTTCAGCTTTTTAAGTCGCAGTTTTTCAGCGACACCCGGGCGTTTCTTCTGCTTATCCATTTTCAGCTCAGCAACAGCCCGTCCCGCGACTCCCACCCATGCCATGAGGTCCCGCCCCACCCTGGTTTGTGTTGTGATTGACAGCACTGTCAGGGCTCTCTGAGCCTGTCAGCCCATGATTGATTGACAATGACAAACAATAGACCAATAATATGTGTCGATGCTGGCAACACACTGCTAGCCCTCTGTAGCCAATTGGCCGGCCCAATTGGAGGGAATTTAGAGGGGAAAAAAAGAAAAGGAAAAAAACATTGCGGACCGGCCCACATTGGGTCAACGGCATGCCGGGACGATGCCCGGTATGCCAGATGGCCAGTCCACCCCTGGTTGGAGAGCATCATAATATATGGTATCACTGCCTGGCAGAGGTGGGAAGTAGTGCAGTATAAATACTTTGTTACTGTACTGAGTACATTTTTCTGGTATCAATACTTTACTCCTCTACTTATTTTCTGACAACTTTATACTTTTACTTCTTACATTTTTAACACAAATACCTGTATTTTCAACTTCTTACATTTTCAAAACAGGCTTGTTACTTTAGTTTTAATCTGTGTTTGGTGGCGTGATCATTATTATTTAGAGTCATTGCGTGCCTATTGATTTTAACACAATCCGTGTATCCATCATTTCCTGGTCTTCTCTAAAGAAGAGGGACCAATGAAAACGTTTTCATTTTGACGTTGTTTAGCATCGAAACATTCATTAGCTCACAATGAGCTATATTCTATTAATATAAAGGGAGGTCAGGTACTCTTTAAAACAGTTGTCTTCATCAAATCTTCATTGAGCTCATGCTGACTTCCTTCTCTGTCTCTGGAAGTGTATGTGGTTTATTAAATGTCATGCGGGAACACATACGCTTATCGCTGCGCAGACAGGAAGTTGAGTAAGTCCTATAGGTTGCATTGTTTTCTCCGATTCCTTTGCATAACCCCTACATCAGTGGTTCTCAACTGGTGTTTTGAGGTGGGACGCAGATGTGTGAGTGAAGAAAAAATAAATGGAATTTGTTTTTCTTTCTTTTTTTATGTGGAAAAAAAGCCAGACTTTTATTTTGAAGGCCCGATGTTCTAACGCTGTGCATGCAGTAGGCGTTGGACTGGAAGTACCGGGGAACATAAACGGTTTTGAAAACTATAGGTTACTTACGTAACCCCAGTTCTCAGAGTAACATGAAGTGAGATGTCTCACTATGGGATGCGCTTCAACGCGTATGCAAACAGAAGCATCAATCTCATTACGCCAATCCTGATTGGCTGGTGATCTTGACGTCTACGTCAGGGAATCCACCCACCCTATCAGTAGCTTGCGCTACGACGCAGCTTCATTCAAAATAAGCACCTCTTCTCGCTTCGCCTTAGCAAGAAGGGCCGTCTGGTGAGACATCTCACTTCATGTTACTCTGAGAACTGGGGTTACGTAAGTAACCTATAGTTCTCATTCATAACACTCCGTTCGATGTCTCACTATGGGATATTGAAACTCCTGTACTGCTAGACATGCTTATCTCGAAAATCACCAAAACAACCAGAACTTAACAGGTAGAACCCTGTCTCAACACGGGAACCAGCACTGCGCAGGCCACACTTGGAGCAGAGACATCTAGCCTGTAAAAGCGGACAAAAGTGAGCGGTGAGGACCAGCTCGCCGCTGCACAAATGTCTTGGATGGAAACACCCTTGAACAAAGCCCAGGATGTAGCCAGTCCACAAGTAGAATGAGCACGCAGGCCCGTTGGTGCCTGCAAACCCTGACTCGTATAAGCCAGAGCAATTGCTTCCACAATCCAGTGGGAGAGCCGTTGCCTGGTAACAGGCTTGCCCTTATGAGGTTTAGCCCAGGATACAAAGAGTTGGTCATTGCATCGAAACTCTTTTGACCTGTCCATATAGGTGCGTAAAGCAAGGACTGGACACAGCAAATTCGGCCGCTGTTCCTCAGAGGAACACAGTGGCGGAGGAAATGCCTCAATGTCAATGGGGGTACATGAGCCAACCACCTTAGGTACAAAGGCAGGGTTGGGCTTCAGCAACACTCTCGTTTGCCCCGGGGCAAACAGAGTGCATGAAGGATGTACAGAGAGCGCATGAATGTCACTGACTCGCTTGGCAGATGCCAGAGCCAGTAACAACACTGTCTTCAGTGACAGGTGTTTCATGTCAGCTTCTTCCAGGGGTTCAAATGGAGGTTGAGTGAGCCCATCTAAAACCACTGCCAAGTCCCATAAGGGCACCAATGACCTGGAAAGAGGGAGGAGCCTGCTTGCCCCTTTCATAAAACGGCAGACCAAGGAATGTTGGCTAGCCGTCTTTCCCTCAAAGCCCACATGGCATGCAGCAATAGCAGCCAAGTACACTTTGATCGTAGAGAAAGCTCTGTGATTATCAATCAGGTCCTGTCGAAATGATAGAATCACCCCGACAGGACATTGAAAAGAGATGTGTCCCTTTTCAAGGCACCACTCCTCGAACACTCTCCACTTACAGTCCTAGAGGGACCTGGTGGAGGAAGCTCTTGCACTCTGAATAGTGTTTATCACCTTCTGAGGGAGTCCCACTGTATTCAGGTTATACCACTCACGGGCCAGGCCCATAGTGCCAAGCGCTCTGGGTGTGGGCGAAAAATCGTCCCCCCCGCCTGAGACAGTATGTCCCTGCGTAGCGGGAGCTGCCACGGCTGCCCGCACAGCAGCTGATATATCTCCGCCAGCCAGTACATTGCAGGCCAGTGTGGAGCTATTAGGATCAGTGTGTGGCATTGTTCTCTCACTCTGGCCAGAGTTGGGGGTATCAGAGCCAGGGGTGGGAAAGCGTACAGAAGGACCGGAGGCCAAACGTGCGCGAGCGCGTCCACGCCTAACGTTGCGTGTAAATCGCGCATTGAAAAGAACAGCTGATATTGAGCGTTTTCTTTTGATACGAACAGATCCACCGCGGCCCGGCCGTAACGCACCCACAGCTGACTCACAATTATTGGATGTAGAGTCCAGTCTGCATATAGTGGTGAACCTCTGGACAGCAGATCTGCCCCGAGGTTCATCACTCCTGGTACGTGCGTCGCTCTCAGAGAGAGGAGACGTCCGCAGCTCCACAAGATCAGTTTGCGTACCAGCATGTGTAACTCAAGAGAACGCAAACCCCCTTGACGGTTTATATACGATATTGTGGTCGTGTTGTCTGTCCTCACGAGGACATGATGTCCTCTGAGAAAAGGCATAAAGCGTTTCAGGGTGAGGAACACCGCTAAAAGCTCCAGATAATTTATGTGTGACCGCTGGAGGTCTCTGCTCCAGAGACCCCTCACACGTCAGCCTTCGTATATACCCCCCTAGCCCCTCAGACATGCGTCTGTGGTGACCACCTTCCGCGATAGGACAGCACCCATAGGCACGCCCCGTAATAGAAAAGTCGGGTGCAGCCAGTGGCGCAGTGCCATTACGCATTTCACAGTGACCATCCATGGCGCGCGGGGTCCAGTCGGAGGGCAGCTACCCAGCGCTGAAACTCCCTCATGTGTAAGCGTCCCAGTCGTACCACCAGGATGACTGACGCCATGAGCCCCAGTAAACGCAGACGTGATCTGAAGAGAACATATTTGCGTGTCTGGAAATGAGCGAGGCAAGCCCTGAAGGCTTTCACTCTCTCTGCTGACAGGCGGGCTGTGAAGGGCACCGAATTCAGGCGTAGGCCCAGGAAGAGTACAATCGAGGCTGGGGACAACATGCTATTTTCTGTGTTTATTACAAAACCCAGGTCGAGCAGGTGTTTTACGAGGACATTCGTCTGCGTAATAGCCTCTTGCTCCGACTGTACTAGAAGCAGCCAGTCGTCCAGATAAGTTGCCAAGCGAATACCCTGTTGTCTTAACGGGGCTATCGCGGCTTCCGTATACCGTACAGACACTCGTGGGCTGAGAGACAGACCGGGAAGTACTCTGTACTCGTAACAGACACCCTGAAAGGCGAACCTCAGATATTTCCTGTGTGGATAATATACTGGGATGTGGAAATACGCGTCTTTCAGGTCAACTGATGTGAACCAATCGTTTTGGCGCACGAGACGCAACAGAGATGTGTGAGTGAGCATTCTGAATTTGTATCTTTTGAGATATTTGTTCAGAGCACTCAAATCTAGTATAGGCCGAATTCCATTCCCTCCCCGTTTGGGAACGAGGAAATACTTGGAATAAAAGCCGCTCTGACTCTGTTCGGAGGGTATTATAGATATAGCCTTCTTTTCTAGTAGCGAGAGAATCTCTTGCTCCAGAATATGGGCCGACTATCCCCGGGCATGCGAATGCAGAATGCCCGAAAAGTCAGGGGGGGTGACAGCAAATTGGAGTCTGTAGCCCCGTGCTATTGTCTTGAAAACCCAAGCAGAATCTGTGAGCATCCCCCACTTTTCGCTTCTCAAAGCGAGTGGAGAAGTCACATCCCTATCGTCTGCCCTCTGTGTCTTTATTTGTTGTGTTATGGGGCCCTCTAGTGTCTGAACATGGTGGTACCCCAGGTTGACAACCCCGGTCGACACTGCGCATGCGCGTGGCGGTGATGCCTTCACAGCCCCGTCCATCGTCCGCCTTCTGAGAGAGGCAGCAGCCACTCTTAGAAGGGGGGTAGACGTCAGACTGTTTATTGTTTTTCTTTTCATTTTTATTGACTGCGCCCTTGGCTTTAAGCCTGGAAACGACAGTGGAAAATGATTTATTAAAAGACAATAGTGATGACATGTGTTTGTGTGACTTAAACAGGCAGCGGAGCTTGCTGTCTTTGATGTTAAGTCCATTTCCCTCACGGCGCGAACTTGAGGAGGACGTTCTGACATCACTCGAGGCGGCGGGAAGATGGGAGCATGGTTGCACCCCGGAAACACATGAGCATCCAACACTGGAACGTGTTCTGGAGCTGGAGAACAGGGAACTCCCAGCTCTTTTATCAAGGAGAGGAGAGGAGGCTGTCAGGCTTCCTTTTCTTCTTCCTCGCCTGGTGGCTGAAAGTCTGGTCCGGCTGTGCCTGAGTGGCTGCTGCCGGAACCGGAGATTTTCTTGGCCAGCTCGTCCTCGCCTCGTGTCTGGGCTGGAGACCCGGGGCGGGCTGTGACCTCTGCTGTTTCGGGACCTTGAAACGGGCAGGACGTGAGGCAGCCTGAGCGAAGGACTGCCACGGGGCCGTTGAAGGCGGCGGCTGGACCCTTCGGGGAAGACAAAGCTGGAGAGCCTCATCCTCCTTCTTTTTGGATTCCCACCGCTGCTTCATCGAAGCTAGAGCGGAGCCAAATATGCCCTCGGGAACAATAGGCATGTCCAAGACGTCCTCTTTTTCCCGGTCTGGAAGGTTCTTTAGGTTAAGCCACCTGGCTCTCTCCTGTACAACCATTATGCCCAGTGCTTTGCCCGTGGCTTGGACTGCACAGCGCTGCACACGGAAGCAAATGTCCATGATCGCTGCGATGTTTTCCCACACGGCAGGCTCAGGTTTGTTCGTCATGTCCTCGCAGAGCTCCGCCTGGTAGGCGGTCAGCAAAAAGGAGACGTTGAGCGCCCTGGCGGACAAAGCTGCGGCTTTATAGGCTCGTTCGGTCATTGCTGACTGGAAGCGGTCTGCCTTTGCCGATAGCGCGGGGTTCCTGCTCGGTGCCGAAGCCAGCCGCGGTTGGAGGTGGGCTGCCACCAGCGGCTCCATGGGCGGCATGCGGAACAGGCCGAGTTTCTCCATGCCGTCACAGTCCTAAGAGGAGGCACCCTGGATTGGGGCCTTGTTGTTGAAAGGACGGTCTCTCCACGAGACCGACACCTCGTCCAGCATCTCTGGAAAGACTGGGAGAAGTTGCCTCTTCATCCTTGCTGCTTGGGGAAAGTTCTTCCCCTCATAGCGAGACCTGGAAGTCTCCTTGGCCACTTCAGGCCAGGGGATGTCCAGCCTGGACGCAGCGCGTTGGCACACGGCCTGCAAGTCCATACTGAGGCAGGGCGAAGCTGGTGTGCTTTCACCCGGGGGAGCGTACATCGCCTCCGGCTTTGCAGCCTGAGCAGATGAAACGAAGATGTCATCTTTGTTCTCATCCGAGTCGGATATGAGGAACTCAGAGGTATCCTCTTCATCCTCCTCCATATAATCCAGCTCCAGGACATCCTCCGCGGGTGGAACCATGGTGAGGTCCAGTTGGGAGCCCCAGCTTGCCACAGCGCGGGGCTCCGCTCTCGCGGCTCTTGCCGCCACCGGGCCCCAGCCTGACATGGTGCGGGGCTCCGATTCCGCGGCTACCGCCGTTGTTGAGCCCCAACCTGACACAGCACAGGGCTCAATCTTCGCGGCAGTCGCCACCATGTCCCGATTGCCGGCCGGCAAATCAACGGACATGAGGGGGTCCTTTCCCGACAGGCTAGCTTGGCACGCTAGCCGTCGGCGGAGGCTCTTGGCGGTGAAGCGGGCACAATGCCCACATGAACCGGGGTTATTGATAGCTTCCTGGGCGTGTTTCAGCCCAAGGCAGGACGAGCAGACCTGGTGTGAGTCCTTGCTCAAAATCTTAAACCCGCAGCCGCAGAGCCGAGTCTCCCAGCCTCCGTCGCCTCCGGTGTGAGGGAGAGAAGGGTCCATCCTCGTTAGCCGGGGTGTCGGAGTGGAGGGACAAACTAGTAACAGGTATGTTACCGTTTGAAAGAAAAAATCTAAACCTTATCGTTATTCCGAAAGGAAAAACGGCGGGCAGATTTTTAAATATTAACTGGTGTTAATATCTTTTATCTCCGTCTCCTCCGGTGTGAGGGAGAGAAGAAGCAGTCCTCGCTCGCCGGGGTGTCGGCGTGGAGGGATAAACTAGTAACAGGTACGTTACCGTTAGAAGAAAAATCAAAACCTTACCGTTATTCCGAAAGAAAAAACGGCGTGGCAGATTTCAATATTAACCGGTGTGTTAATATTCAATTCAATCTTCTTGCAAAGCAAGGGTAGCCGGCAAGCGCCCGTCGACCAAAAGTTAGCTTGTGGTTCAGTCTGTGGACAGTTAAGCTAGCCCGGCTACTGATATTTTGAGATGTGCTACGAAGCGAGAAGAGGTGTTTGAATGACGCTGCGTCGTAGCGCAAGCTACTTATAGGTTGGGTGGATTCCCTGATGTAGACGTCAAGATCACCAACCAATCAGGATTGGCGTAATGAGATTGATGCTTCGGTTTGCATACGCGTTGAGGCGCATCCCATAGTGAGACATCGAACGGAGTGTTATGAATGAGAACTTCTGTCACGTAGTGATCATCTTCTCAATAAAACATCTTTGCTTAGGTTTTTTCGAGTCTTCTGGCCAATCAGAATCAAGATTGTTGCCGGAAGTCCCCACGGAGAAGAGAATAACTTTGCGGTATAACTATTCTTTATACATCCATGGGTACAACTTCGTATACAAATGAACACATAATGAAATATGACCCCCGGTTTGATGATTGACAGGTTCACAGAACAATGGGGGCTATCTACCCTTACCCACAATTTAAAGTAATTCACACAAACTCTTCTCTCTGTGTGGAGCAGCAAGCTGTCAGAACAATGTGAAAAACAAACAATGGCATAAAATATTATTAATATGTCGGGTAGTAATAGATTTATTTATTTTCTTCTCAGAGTGTACCAGAATGAGTAGTTAATATGTTAGTATCTCAAAAAATCTCCTGGGGGAGAATCCCCCCAGACCCCCCTTCTGGGGTGCATGGATCTCCTAATCAATAGTAGAGTGCTATCCATCAAACCTGCAATGCGGCAAGCTCTACATACGTGTGTGTGTGTGTGTGTGTGTGTGTGTGTGTGTGTGTGTGTGTGTGTGTGTGTGTGTGTGTGTGTGTGTGTGTGTGTGTGTGTGTGTGTGTGTGTGTGTGTGTGTGTGTGTGTGTGTGTGTGTGTGTGCGTGTGTGTGTGGGGGGAATGGGCTCAGTAAGTGGATGTGATTATCTGGGTGTTTCTCAATGTCCAGGAAGGCTGCTTCAGAGCCACTATTTCAAGCATACTACGTCATCAAGTGCCGCCGAAGGACTGTTCCAATGTCCAGCATACTTGGAATTCTACCGAGGCCGGGGTACTTTGTAGCGAGAAATTTCGAGGCTGCACATGCGTAGACTCCGCTGTCTTAAAATCCCAACAATGCTTTGCGCACGTACCAATTTCCCAATCTTTGGCGGAAATCACGCTCCATTTAAGGTGGGGCCTCGCATATGACGCACACCTGTTAGCCTGTTCCACCATTCTTCGTTTTCCGAGGCTAGGAAGGATTCTTGCCTCGCTTCTGAAGCAAGTGACTCAGAAGACATGTGCCACCAAGCAAGCATCCTCGACATTGAGAAACACCCACTGCCTGTCCGTGCTGCAAATCCAGTTGCAGAGAAGAGGGGAATAAATACTCTATCAGAGAGCCAGATAAAGAATTGCAGAGGGAGAGAGACCTTTTAATGCTTTATGTTGCACCAGCGGATCCAGCGGAAAACCTGGTTAAGTGAGGAGAGAATGGGCAAAACAAAAATAGTTTTGTGGGCTTTTATAGCAGCATGTAGCAAGCGATTTTCCAGTCGAAAAAGCAATTTTAATAAAATATTATGTGTCTGAATGCCATATCTCAAGAACGCCTCGAGGGAATATCTCAAGATGAAGGACACATTTCCAATTGGAATCAAACTATAAACAAATGTAGGTTCAAGGTCACAAAGCACGATTTTGGAGATAAATTAATTCATATGACACTTTTTTTCCAATAGTATAAAGAAATCTCTGCAGGCAGATCTCGGTGTCAATATTTTCAAGAAGCAGAACAATCTTGAAATATTGGAATTAAATTAACTAAATGAAATATGTTTATTTGCATCCATCTTATCCACAGCTGCCTCATTTTATGCCAACTGTAGTTCACCGTGTTGTTTTGCCCTTAAGACCCAGCCTGATCCTTCCTCCCTCAGAGGTTTGTTACAAATATATTTGTGTTTTTAAGATGCTTCAAGTTACTTCAAGTTACTAATAAATAGGGATGCACCGAATATTCGGCCACCGAAAATGGTTAAAAAGGCCCTTTCGGCTTTCGGCCGAATGTCAGAGAACAGGGTTACGTTGATCCTACTCCGCATATTTGTCCGGGTGTTTTGATTTCAAGTGGTGGAGTAATCCCGAAGTGGTGAATGTCTTTGCAGTTACACCCCCTCGAGAAATGTCAGCTGAACACGTTTTACAAATCGCAATCCGCGCCTCTTTCTCTGATATTTTGAAATATTTCCAAGCGGCAGACATGTTGGCTGTGAGCCAGCCGCGTTTTGATTACGTCATCACAACAACACGTTAGGTTACCAAATGTATAGGTCCATTCGTTGTTGTTGAAGGCCTGGCTGTTACAGTCTTTATTTACACTATTTTGTTGTAGGCCTACTGGCCTAGATGTTTATGCAGTTTTAAAGCACCTTGGCTTTGTTCTGAATGCACTTTGTTGTAGTTATCCTACAGAGAAAAGAAAATGCACTTGACTTGGAATTAATGTACTGTATGCATTCAAAAGTGCTGAATAAATGTTTTATGGACCCATAATAGTGATTATTATTTAAGTTAAGTTTTGCCATAATCATGTCTTTTTCCATAATCAGGCAGCTGAACAACATTGGTAAAAAATGTATACATTATATATATATATATATATATATATATTTCTATTAATCATTTTCGGCCTTTCGGCATTCGGTTTTCGGGCAACTGTTTCCTATTTTCGGTATCGGTTTCGGCCAAGAATTTCCCATTCGGTGCACCCCTACTAATAAATAGGGTATTCTGGACGCATGGTATTTAAAATAGGAATTTACTGGTTTTAAAAAGCTTAGGTACGAGGCAGTATCTCTATGAGTTCTGAATTTAGCTTCCTTTAAGGCAATGCAAACTTTTTCTCAGCCAAGTACCCCATGACCGACCCCGGATATTTTTGATAGAAAAAGCCTATATAATAAAATAATTACAATATAGTGATGTTCCATCAGTGTGGGATTTATTAACTCCTTCATGCATGAATTACAACAAACTAAGGATATGTTCATCTTCATGCATGAAAAAAAAGAACATAACGAAAACAAATTAAAACTGATTTTTCCAAGGACTTTTTCAATTGAAGTAATATATTTTTAACAAACCAATTAACAAAGTGATATGTTATGAAAAACTATAAAATGCAATACATACATTTTACATGTTTATATGAGGACCCCCTTAGTGGTTCTAGGAATATTTTATATAACATTTTTTTTCTATTTAACTTATTGTACTACGATTATTTTTGTAATCATGCATGGTATTTTTTTAATTAACCTTTTTATTTATTTGTATCTCACGTACCCGCTGCAGTACCCCAACGTACCCCTAGGGGTCTACGTGCCCCCATTTTAGCTTCTTTTGATAAATAGCTGGGATGAGCCTCTGCCCAGTGCCTTTTCAGAGCCTTGCATAACCCCCTCAAATGGAAATATGTGTTTACATAAATGGTGACCAAACCGTTTGAGACCCACTGAGAACTTAGACTAAGTTAACTATCTAAACACTCAGAGAGTCCTCTACCTCACCTGAGCTGAGGTTATCCCGAGCTTGAATGACACACAGAGACCAATCAAAGGCTTTGATTTATGATCTGTATGACAGTGGCCATGTCGGCAGGCCACATCATGTATACAGCCAGTTACCCTGTTTGAGGCAGGCCGGCCATCGGGAAACCCCCCGGTCCTCCCGATGGCCAGTCCGGGACTGGGTACAGGAGGCGTAGAGCAAGGGATCATTGTCCACAAGTAAATCAATCGCAGATGGCATCGTGATCGCAGACGGAAAAAAAACTAAACTAAATAAAACTATTCAAAAAAAAACTAAAAAAGACTAAATGGATCGTAAAATATACTTGGGCGGCCTTTAATATACCTGGGCGGCCCGGCCTCACTCTGTTGAGGGTGTAGGGATAACAAAACACATCAAGCTCATTTTCAACACCTTGGGTATATTAAGGTCATTTATCTTGATCACACATTCAGGCATGATTCACACGCTGAGATGAGTAGTGTTATGGCTGTAAGAGATTGTGGAATATCCTAATATATTGCAGTCAAGATTAGATAATGGGAAATTGTATCCTCCAAAATTGGATCATTTTTCCATTTAGCTTGGATTGTACTTTTTCATACACAGATTTCAGGACTTCTAAGATAGATAGATATTATATAATAAGTACAAACTACATAATAGCCTTCCATTATACTGATTCTTTTCATGTCACCCCTTATTTATTTTTTTAAATGATGGCACTAACATGCATGGGCTATATTCAGGGTTTAATTGCCTTTAAAAAAAAATGTAATCAGTAACCTAATCTGAGTACCAAAATATAAAAGTAACTGTTACTTTTGCATTACCTCGATATCAAATGCAATGCAAATAAATACAAGAGAAAGAAAATATCAATAAGATGTTTTTTACTGAAGTGTATTATCTAAGACGACAGAACAATGTGACCTTAGAAAAGAAGAATCCACGATATTTAGGATCAAACACTATATGCTCATTTAAGTTTTTTAGTAACATTGTAATACTGCTGGTAATCCCAAATTTAAGAGAATAGTTACCCTTTTTTGTATCCTTATTACGTAATCCCGTTACATGTATCTGTTACTCCCCAAGCCATATTGCTATTATATTTATATTTCAACTTTCTTATTTAATCCTAATTATTCTTATCTTTTGTCACATATCAAGCTTGTGGAGATTTTGTTTGTCTTTTCAACATTGAGTTGCTGCCTAATCGCGCTAAACCATGCTAGCATATTGGTTGGAGCAATGGCTATTCCTAATCTGTAAAACACACAGGATGCAAGGTAAACCGAACCGATTAAGTAGTATAGCAGGGTCCAGATTTATTGAGAAGATATAAGCCTGTCTCCCCTCTCTCGACATGGGCGATGTAAGAACACTGGCTAATGGAATGGAAAGCCAACGGCCAAACAAATTGCATTAAGAAAAGCACTGTCCTTTTTTTGTTATGGCAAACTTCAAATGCTGTTTTTAAGGACAATAAATATAATTTTTTGCATTATTTGTTAATACAATACATCAATATCAAGAAATTATATGTCTTAGGTAAAAAGGTCTTTGTTTTTTCAAATTACACTTTGCAATATGGGCAGCAGAAAAATGCAAGAAACGTGCGTAACTTGGGCAGCATTTTTTCAATTTCTTGAAAGGAAAGCAGGTTTTATGACTGGGGTTTCAAGATGCTTGTAGGTAGTGATCAGATGCACTTTAGCTGTGTGATTTCTGCCTGAAATATTCATTGCACATCTATCAGAATGTGATCCCAGAGGGGGCCTGCTGTCATTACGGGCTCATTTCCGTGCCAATTTCTTCCTATTTCTACCTTGTGATGACATTTGGAAGTCAGGGGGAGGTGGGGTGTAATGGAATGTTTCCATTGGGCAAATGAAAGGTAGGTGTGTGTGTGTGTGTGTGTGTGTGTGTGTGTGTGTGTGTGTGTGTGTGTGTGTGTGTGTGTGTGTGTGTGTGTGTGTGTGTGTGTGTGTGTGTGTGTGTGTGTGTGTGTGTGTGTGTGTGTGTGTGTGTGTGTGTGAGAAATATATATTTTTTTACTGTATGCATAAGTAAGATTGTTCATATGTGTCTCTGCATCACATGCATATTAGAATATTCTTCGGTCTCTTTGCGTGCATGTGAATCTGTTCGAAGGCTTGTCACAACGTGTGTGTGTGTGTGTGGATTTTTGACTCGTATGCCTTTTTATATTGAGCTCGGGGACGGGAACACAGTGGAGTGGTGATGTCTGGGAGAGTGCAACAAGAGAAAGAAGGGGATTGATTCAGAGCTTTAAATAACACACTCTCTTCTCCTCCAGCTGAGTCCACCAGACACATGTCACTCAACTCACCAACTCATACCATCATAGCCAGTCTGTGTGTGGGGGTGTGTGTGTGTGTGTGTGTGTGTGTGTGTGTGTGTGTGTGTGTGTGTGTGTGTGTGTGTGTGTGTGTGTGTGTGTGTGTGTGTGTGTGTGTGTGTGTGTGTGTGTGTGTGTGTGTGTGTGTGTGCGCGTGTGCGCGTGCAGTGCCGTCCCTCCCTACAGGCCGATCATGCCGACTGCGTGGGGCCTCACCTTGCGGAGGGGGCCTCAACTGAGCCGAAAATGCGGTGCACCTATGCGCTTATGCGGCACGCTTATACGGCGCAATTAGAGTGACGCGGCACGGTTTCGCCGCTGCGAGGCTCCACTAGCACCCCCTCCCCCTGCCACGCCCGGTCTACGCTTGCGAAACAGAGGGTCTCATCATAGAACTTTGCGTGGGGCCTCATGTTGGCCAGGGACGGCCGTGTGTGTGTGTGTGTGTGTGTGTGTGTGTGTGTGTGTGTGTGTGTGTGTGTGTGTGTTTAGTCCTCTTTAAAGCAGCAGTGAAAATGCCTAGGCAAGTTTTCCTATTTGTAAGGGAGAATGGATTGCTCTGTCTCTTGGTTGCTTTTTGCCTCACAAAGCTTTGGGAAAGGCTGTGTGTCAGAATGCACATGTGACAGACATGCAGTGTATCTCTCTACATCTCTTAAAGGTGGGGTAGGTAATTTTGGAGAAACCAGCTCGAGTGCACTAGAATTTGAAAATACACAACCAGAAAAAATCTGCCACTTCCTTACAGAGCCCCTCACACACAAACGCGCACATGACCACTGAGGGCACGAGATAAGTTTGTGCACAGATGGAAGGCTGACAGGCAGGTAGGCCATCCAGTTATTTTAGCCGGGCCGGCTCAGATGATTGGTCGTGCTTTTTACAGTACTACGGCTTCAACAGATAATATTTTTTTATGGATTTTTTGTCAAAGCACTTAAGATATCCATTGCTATTGGGATGTTAAGAGCATTCCATGGAATATAACAAAAAGTGTATCTCGAGCCGGTTTCTCAAACTTACCTACCACACCTTTAAGGTAAAGTAAATGTGTCTGGCAAGAAAGACACTAATATGTTGTTATGAAAAATAATTGGTCATTAGTTCCTTTTCCAACTATGGCTACTAAAATGGACGTAGTCACCAGGGGTCTCATTTATAAACAGCGCGTACGCTCAAAAGATGGCCTACGCCAGTTACTAAGCAATGTTTGCGATTTATAAAAAACAAACTTGACGGGAAAATGTGCGGTCCTCCACGCAAACTCTGACCCCAAAAACGGGAGAGACGAGAAACTGCAACACCGTTGGCAGAAGGAAGAATGGAGAGAAATATGTGGAAATAATACCATAAATAAAATGTTACCTCTCATTTATCACATATGAATAATTCATTTGCATAAATTGATTAAAGCCAATCTTAAAATAATTTAACAAGCGCCTGTTTGAGAGTCCTCAGTGCACATAAAAACATAACTTGGAGAAATAAATAAATGCGGATATGTTATTTAAAACCACCTTGAATATGTTGTCTTAATGTGTATTCTCATAAATGATGCGGTAAGCAGGAGGACAGAATTACATCTAAACTGTGGCCGTTTTGCTTTTCTATAGGTTGTAGATACGAGCATGGTTTTTACTCATGTTTTATGCCGTTTGCTAAGACTTGACAAGTCGCTCATAAAACACAGGAGGTATGGAAACTAAGAACACCATATATTTGGTAGATTTGGCAGCTGATATAACACAAAACATTTGTTTTATTTCATTTAAGTGGGGATAGAGTTGCTGCGGGGGGGTTAAGACGCACAGGTTGCAGTGGAGACGCTGCGCACAGCTGATTGACAGCTGGAACACAAACCACCAAATAAAAAAAATCTAATTAATTAACTCCACTCCGCAGGGATCCCCCCGATACTTTTTTACTGAGGAAGGTTATGTGTATATCATTAACTTATTTATTTTGGTGACGATCCAACCTCCATGCTGCTACTCTACTACTACTACTAAAAACTGCATCCACCAAACAATGTGATTTATCTCGACCTCCCCAAAAGAACCAAAATCTGACACGGTGCGAAAAGTCTTTTTTTAGCTGTTCTGTCGTCATTTACTGCGATCTTCTTCATGCAGTCAGTCAAAATGAATATTAATACGGGCGTTTCTTTGAGTATTTATAGGCAAATATGGGCGTTACGTGAAGCCCGCAAAAGCTGCGCCGCATTTCGAGTTGATTGTAAATACATAGTGATTTCATTATGTCACGGAGGTAAACAAACAAGTCTAATGGAGGAGTTTCAGGCAGGGCGGGGGTCAGAGTTTGGGGGACAGAAACTCCCTCTGGAGGGAACAAAGGATTTTAGCCTTTGCAGACCATTTACACGCACTAAAACCTACAGGAATGTGAAAACCCCAAAAGGATTAATAGGACCCCTTTAAAGCCTTGAGCTTCAGATTTAGACACAAAATGTATTGTATTATATTACATTTATTTGACACTTTTGTACAAATCAATAACTGAATTCTTACAGCACGGGAGGGTTTGCCACCATAAAGTTGACATTTGTGCTTTTGAGGGAAACGTTTGATGGATTGCCATGACATTTTGTTCTGACATTCATGCCTCCCTCAGGATGAATTCTGATCGTTTTGGTGATCCACTGACTTTTCCTCTAGAGCTATCATGAGGTCAACCTTTAATATTTGTCCAACATTTTGCTTTAAGATCAAATACCTTCAAAAACATCCGGTCAAACTCAGCTGTACTTTATTTTAGCGCTTATAAGACCCAAGCGGTTTTTTTATATGCATTTTTTATTTCTCTTTGCTATTTGGGCTTATTGGAACCTGATAAGTATAAAAAACGAACTATCATCTTTTGACATGATGTACTTTTAGAGAAAAATGATGTCCACATATGTGGACACCCGTTCTGAATTTCCATAAAACACATTAAAGTCACCTTTTTGTAATGATCATCTCTGGGAGATGGGCATTCGCCCTCCTGCAGACCGAGACATGGGGCACTGCCGTCACAGGACGTTTCTTCCCTTGATTTGTTCCACGATGCAGAGTTTGACACAGACGAGCCAAGACTAATGGCGCGATTCCACTGCAGCGGGTAGCTCGCTTTAAGCGTGCCGAGCCGTTCGGGGCCCGTTTTTGGTTGCGTTTCCACTTGGCCTAGTACCGGCTAGTGGGTCCTAATTCACAGTTTTTCTGGCCACATAAAACGTGGTTCTAGGGCCAGGAACAACCAGGCTGAGTCGGGCTGAGTATGCTAAACTAGAGAGAGAATCACTGGCAAGGGGGCTACAACTACAACAAGATGAACATATTTGAACGTGATTTAATTGTAATACACGTTTCAAAATGATGCCGTAAGTAACAACATACTGGTTAGTAAAAACCATGAATTAATGCTTTGACAAGTCTACAGACAGACGGCAGGCGAAAAACCCTTTTAAAATGCGTGATTTCTAAATGGAGCTTGGCTAAGCTAACGTTATATATGCTCCGACCGTCCACACTCACAACAACGGCCTATACAGACATAAATAAACCAGCGACTGTATTCACCATGACACAGGCAGTCTGTGGTTTGTACTTGTTTAACTTTTGTCTAGTTTCTGAACAGATATGAAGAGCTGTGAGCTCTGAGTGCTAAGAGCTAACGGCTGTGTTGTTTTTCTGGGGCGCTCATTGAAGATGACGTCATGGCTCCGCCTACACTGCGTTACTATAGTTACTACCCCAGTTCCTAAACTGTAATGGAAGCGCAGCATTAAAGTGAGCCGGGCCTAATAAGGCCTAACCAAACCGAGCGAGGCCGAGCGAGGCCTGCAGTGGAAACGCGCCATAAGCCTCCCAACCCCAGGCCCACCTCTTCTTCTTCGACCTGCTCAAGCAGTGCACCTTTACCTTGATACAGATCAAAGTCCACCACAATGCCATCTGATGTAACACAAACAAAGTTCTTTATGCCAACTGGGTTTGGCTTCATTGGCAGATATTGTCTGCA
Organism: Notothenia rossii; assembly: GCF_949606895.1. NCBI lineage: Eukaryota > Metazoa > Chordata > Actinopteri > Perciformes > Nototheniidae > Notothenia > Notothenia rossii. The sequence goes on along the minus strand of NC_136902.1, from coordinate 35,489,692 downwards.
TGGACAGGCTCCTGTGAAAGGAATCATCTGCTCATCAATAGATGCACATTCAGGTCGATTCTGAGACTTGCAGCCTTGCAGAATCCGATCCAGAAAAGGCCTCACATTCCATAATTTGTTCCCCTTCCTCAGATCTTCTGGCACATCATCATCAATTAGCACTTTTATTGATCCCCTCAGTCTGAAGAATCTGTCGCGCGTGAATCTGTCAGTGATGGCAGTGATTCTCAAGGCTTCGGACCAGTACATCCTGATTGTTGGGTATCAGATGCAGGACATAAAAATACAGGCACCAAAAAAGTGGTAAACCTCATCTACAGAGGTGTTGAGTGGGTCCCCACTCCTAGACAGTGACATAGCATTAGAGCAATCTGAAATCATTTTCATCAAATCTCTATCTATATACTGTTCAAAATAGTTTAGTGGGGTCCAGACATTTCTGTCAAGCTCAGTTTCGTCCTCATGCTCAAACTGGGCAAGGTCTGGCGTCAATGGAGTAGCCCTCCAGCGCAACCCACGTCCTGCAGAACCAGAATCAGAATAAAAATAGTACTTATTGCAAAGTAAGTTACATATTTTTACCCATGCTAGCAATTCACTGAGGTGTATTGGTGCATAACGTAGTTGAATCTGAGTGGATGTTTATATGAAATTTGAAGGTTTACCCTCAAGGCATGCTAAAATAATAACAATTACCTTTATTGTGCTGTCCCCGAGTGCTTGGTCCTGGTGTTGGCTCTTCCGAGTCCTCATCTGAGCGATGAGCCTCGATCTGCCGAGTTTGAGGGTGCCGTCTGGGAGTGCGGGATGAACCTGTATCCGTTTTTAAGAGTGCGCTTAAGACCTTCCTTTTTGATAAAGCTTATAGTTAGGGCTGATTAGATTCAGCCCCTAGTTTTGCTGATATAGGCTTAGTTTGTCGGGGGACATCTTACTTCTTCCTTCTCTCTGTCTATACCTGTGTACTCTCATGTTCCGATTAACCCAGCTTCCCCAAATGTCTTTCTTTTTGGTGTCTATATACGCCGGGATCCGGAGTCATGGATGATCCTGCGGTCCTGTGTCATGGATTGCGAGTCCTGGATCTTGAGTCGTGGCTGTGGTCCTGGATCATAAGTCCTGGATGGATATACTCGTGGCTTCATCTTTCTATTATAAACACATGCATTTCCAAACATTTGGACTACCTATGTTGCAAATGTATTATCTTTTCAATTTATACACGGCATCTATTGCACGTCTGTCCGTCCTGGGAGAGGGATCCTTCCTCTGTTGCTCTCCCTGAGGTTTCTCCCATTTTTCCCTTTAAACTGTGGGTTTTCTCTGAAAGTTTTTCCTTGTCCGATGTGAGGGTCTAAGGACAGAGGGTGTCGTATTGTCATACTGATATTTTGTACAAACTGTGAAGTCCACTGAGACAAATGTAACATTTGTGATATTGGGCTATATAAATAAACATTGATTGATTGATTGATATCTGTCCCTGTCCCTGTCCCTGTCAACAAGTGTTGTAAATAATCATTTTGCTTCCTATCCTTCACCTAGCCCTGCCCTGAGGCCCTGCCTAAAATAAACAAATATCCACTGGGTCTTGGCTAAACATTATTTGCACCACGGAGACGTTTACGTCCTCTGCTGTGCTCAGTGGGCTGAGGAATGGGGTCCTCATCCTCACGGCTGCTTTGCTCCTGTGGTGGGGGTTGATAATTGGCATCCAGGATGGGATCATCGTTGGCAGACAAGTCTTCCAAATCTGAGTTGTCTCCATCAATTAACCCAAGTAGCTCCAATGCTCTTTGCACAGAAAAACGCTCTGGAAATAAAAACATGAAAAAATCAAATACAAACCAATGTCATTTATGTATGTATTTATGTATTTCTTTGTTATTTATTTCACTGGGACAATGTACAACTTTTCAACTGCACCAGAGTTAGCTATAAACAACTCTAGCTATTATCTATAGCAAGGCACGTTTGTACTAGCATATTAAAGAGCAACTTCCAGGTTAAAGACACCTGTGAATAAATGTGTAGGAAAATTATGAATACACTAGATTTTTCAAAAAGATATACAGAAATATACACTACAGTGACATCTGGCGTCGTTTTTGTAAGAAATGTTCACTTCAGCATAAAAAAGCCTCGGCATGTGACCTCCCGCGTGTGACGTAACACGGGGGAAACAAGGAGGAGAGCGGCCGGTGTAACGTATTAATAAACATGGATCCCAATGCTAGTTTCGACACAGAAGACACAGAAAAAGTTGAACATGTATATTCGAATGCATATGACGGACCACAACCTTATAATTATGAGCCTGCTAGGCGTCCAAGAGACCAGGAGCAGCCAATGATTAGAAGAAATAACGGCCATCGGAGAGAAATTGAGCTGTGGTGTGAGGAGAACCAGTGAAGAACTGGGCAGCTATCGTGGTGAGTGACCGGCGTTAGCTACAGAATGTTAGCTAACGTCACATCACAACATTGTGAAGTTAGCTATCATATATCAGGCTATAACTAAAGTAGCATTGATAATATAGTAACGTTACTGGCAGGACTGTTGATACTGATCCATAACAGAAACTAATGTGCAAGTATCAGCCGTATCTCGCGTTACCTAATGCAACTCCACACTACGGTGCTGTGTACCGGAGGGGAGACGCGAGATACGGCTGATACTTGACGATCTGACGGAGAAAGGTTGTGGAGCCTCCGTTGATATGCCGTTGTAAATGGCTTGATGGAAAGCAGGTGTGTAGTCGGGGAGGGTGCACAGCTGATTGCAGCAGGTGAGTGGAGGTTGAGCCGGGAGCCAGGAGTGACAGCCACCACGCACACACAAACAACACAGACAGGGGGAAACAAACAAACACAAAGGAGACGGCTGGAGCAGTACAGCCACCACAGCGTTACCTAATGCAACTCCACACTACGTCTTACGGTGCCGTGTACCGGAGGGGAGAGAGCAGCGAAGGGGGGGTGGAGAGAGATGTAATACGGTTTCCTGATAAAGCTGTGGAGAGTATGTGCTGCAGGGAGGTGGATGCACAACCCACCCAGGAACGAACGCTAGCTCCGGTCCTTTTCCCGTGAGGGAAACTGTGGACTCAATGTCCCTACAGGCTGGTATTTGTGCAACCTGCACAAACACAATACTGCACCATGATTACAAATGGTGAAATACAATGTAAAACTACCGAAAAATACCAGCTCACTAAAACACAACCACTCAACTCAACGCAACTACTAACTATACCCGCGGTCAGAGAGCGGAGGTGTTTACCCTTTGTGATGTAATATGACGCGTTTGACGTATGACCTTAAAAAAAAGCCGTGTTTAAGAGCAGAGCTCAAAATTGCTCCTTTCCCTCTGAATTCCTGCCCTTATGTCTAGTAAAACATATCAAATCCTACATTCACTTTTTTTTATTGGAATTTTCAAGCAAGTTTAAGCATAAATGTAGAAAAAAAAAAACCCTGCAAGATGCTCTTTAACATTTTCAACCCAAATAATTTATGTATGTATGTATGTATTTAGATATTTAATTGGGACAATGTACAGCTTTTTAGCTGCACCAGAGTTAGCTATAAGCTATTTTACTTGTGCACATTTTTACTAACATATTAGCATTCTCGACCAACCTAAGTCCCTATGTACACATACGTGTACATCATGTTTAGCGGCATACCAAATTGTTATTTTTTACACATTCTTTTTCAAATTTGCATGTCATGACAAACGTATAATGCTTTGATAAATATCTAAATCAGAAAAAGCCTTGAAATATGATAGGAATTCTTACCTTGTCAAGGTTTGTATTTGGAGCTGCCACTTGATTTATCCCTTGTGTTTGCCGCCATTTAGATTTTTTACTGTAGTGTGTTGTATTCTTCTGACACCACCAAATGGCAGCGTAAGTGCCCACATACGTGGCCATGAGGCCCCAGTTCAGCAGAATTAACGACTGTGGTCATATGACCAAAAATGTGATGTCCACGCATGTGTACGCCAGGCCCTAGGAGGTTAGAAACATGTCTTTAATATAGCATTTCACTTGTTCGCCATTGACAGAGGGAAGGTGAGACCTATTGTATTTGTTGGCAAGTTTGAATATATTTGTATCTTTTTTTTATGACAAGCTATTTTCGTTCTCATAACCTGAGGGTGGTGGTGGCGAAGTCCGTAGGGACTTGGCTTGGCAACTGGCAGGTCACCGGTTCAAGTCCCGGAAAGACCAAGTGCTACCGAGGTGTCCCTGAGCAAGGCACCGTTCCCTAAACGGCTGCGCGCCGTACATAATGGCAGCACACTGCTCCTAAGACTAGGTAGGTTCAAATGCAGAGAAACCATTTTGTTACTACCTGTACTATGTAATGACAATAAAGTTGATCATCATCATCATCATCTAATGTTAGCATGCTTACACCATAAAGTAAGATAGTTAGCATTAAGCTCAAAGTCCAAATAGTCATTTCAACTATACTCATTGTTTTTCGGGAATCAATTCCACTTTGCATGATGGGGGAAATGCCTTCTCTTTTTACAAAAATCCATACTTTTCAGACACAAGTGAAAAAACCCAATTTTAAGCTGGTACACTGCAGCATTGCGGGAAAAAAACTACCAGAATGAACACTGGTGGGTTCTTTGCAGCTCATTTGCAGCGTTTTGCATGAATTAGCATTATGCCTAGGTTGCAGTTTTGTAATGGTTATGCTACGGTGTATTTTGTTTCACTTTCCTGAATTTCCTTTTCCTTGCCAAGGAGTTTTGCAGAGAAGAGAAGAAAACACGTTGGAAAGTTGAACTTATCACTTTCCAAAATATAGAAATTGAACCTAATGTTAGGTAGTGTGTTTCAATCTATGGAACGAGGGGGGGTGAGGTGGGGAGTGAGGGGACCCTGAGGCAGAGCTTGTTATGCTGTCAAATACAGATCCATCTACACTGCACACTTTAATTTGTTCCTCTTCTTCTCCATTTCCTTTCAATTTTTGTGCTCTCTCCCTTTGTCTAGCAGTGAAATCCTTTGTTATTCTTAAATGTTGATGTTTTAGGTGATTTCTAAGAACAAGGGCTACTACAGGCAAAGCAAGGATTGCAGTTTTGGAGTCAAATCTGCTGAAACTTCTAGCAAATCTAGCAAATCACATAACTAATGAATTTTGGGAAGCACACTTTTTTCATAGAGCGTGTGAGAAGGGAGAAGATCGATACCCTTTCACAGACATGAGTGGTATTGAGCTTCTCATCTAAGTCTCAAAAAGTAAACCAAACGTGTATCAACTAACTGAACAATTTCTTCACTTAATGAGTCAGTCTGGTTTTGTTTTGGGGCGTCCAGTTAAAAGAAAATGGTTCCTTCTTAAAAAAGAATGGGTCATTTAAAAATGCTTGGAATATATGAATGTGAACTACTTAACTAAAAAAATATGAAAACATAGGATGGGACTTTAAGCTTGCTTGTGTTAACCATCACATTTCTGAACACTGTGAATAACCCTAGCCTTGGACTATTTTTTTTTTTTTCAATGGTTTGTGCCCATTGGTTCCAATGAATGGAGGGCTTGATGCTTCATTAATAGCTTCTACACTGTTATGCTTCAAACTTTGAGAACACATTCTACTAGAGGACATTTTTCAAGTATCTTTCTTACTTTTTTCATATGCTCATGAATATAGCATATCAAGTTGAGAAGATTTTAGAATCACTTATATTGTTTTGTTTGATAGGCTCCGTTTTTTGAAAAAACAATAATCTCTAATAAATAGGCCAAATGGGATTAACTGTAGGACAGACTGAGAGCACGACCTTATGACAAACAGAGAATTGAACGAGATCACATTTTTGCTCAAGCATCTGGAGAAAAAGCCTGAACCCAACCAATAAATGCCCATATATTTGAGCTTAAATGTTTAACAGTTAAATATTGGTGCATTGATTTCTCGTTTGTGTGTTCCTTTAAATGCTTAGCCAATGATGAATTTAATTTCCTGTTGCAACAAGAATGACAGTATGTCCTCTCACCTTTGGCAGGTATCTGGATCAAACCCACCCGAACATCCAGGATGAGGGAGAAGAGGGCGGACTTTGTGGCAGGATGCCTGGGAGGAAGGGTCATTGCAGCTGGTGGTCTAGGTCAGCACCTCCATTCCTTTCCCATTTTCAGTTTGATTGTTACTGTCAATTAAATAAATTGTTGTGCTTTGACCAAATAAGGAAAAAGAAAGGAAGGAGAGACAGAACAAAAGTCCAAGTCGTCCTTTGATTGATTTCCAATGTTGCAGGTCCTTTAGTCTGTTAATAGACAAGCCTAACATCTGTGTTCATGTTTAGAGTTTCTTCTGAAGTAAAAAACATAAATGTTTCTTGTATTTATTTCCTACAGTATCTGGTTTTTATAGGGAAAATAAATATCGGTTTATACTGATAAATAAAGATATTTCTTGTTTTCTTCATCTACTCTGGAGAAACATAAAAGAAAATGTCAAAATCAATGTCAAAGACCTAGAAATCCTACGTTTTAAAACTCTAGTATAGAAATCTCCTAAAAGGCTGCATTCTGAATTTCCTGCGGGTCAACAAAATGGCGTATTTTATTGAGAGGCTCTTGGAAGACCGCTTTGACCTGTAGGGTCAGGGTGACATGACCAACAGACAAGTTTCAGGAATCAGTAGCCAAGTTTTCCATATATTCCCATCCTGGGTAATTTGATAAGAAGAGAAACATTGAAACATTTAGAGAACTGTCTTTTATTGAGTTTTGCAACCATTTTAACTCCAGTAAAAAGGTTATGTCCTGTTCACAGATTGGTTGTAGGTTTGTTTCTCTATTTGTGAGCCGTATACCTGCCCAATTTTCATGGAAAAGGAAAAGTTAAGCATAGGCGAAAGAAGAAGCCATTCAATTGCGAAGCAGCTTGGACTCATGGTACAGATTATTCTTTACCTTTGGAAATTGCCTTGGCTTAATCAGATTTTAAAAAACTGATTTAGGTTCCCTTCATATTTTCACAGCTGTATTTTTGCAGAGTTTCCTCACAGTCATGGGCCAGCTTACTGCCAGATTTGACTGTGCATGACAGTGCTACGTCATTGTAATACGTTGAGGGAATATTTAGCAGACCTTGCAAATAACATGCCCTTTCTCGCAATGTTAATGGTAATTAAAAACAATTTGTCTATCCATCCCCTCATAGAGATATGGTCCAACTTGTTAATGGTTTCTTCTTGGCTCAAACTAAACCCTTCCACCAATATTCGTGAAAATCGAGCCTGTAGTTTTTCAAGAATCCTGCTGACAAACAAAAAAACAACTAAACAGAACATACGTAGCCTAGCCAAACCTCATTAGAAATGTCTAGTCTCCAAGCCAAAGACGATGCATGGTCTGATTTTAGAAAATACGATAAAGGTTATTGCACCTTTCAACCAAATAACCCATGCATCTTTTTTATAATTACATTATAAGCTTAAATCAATACCTGCTGCCAAGGCATATGTTCCTGCAGAATTACTGAAGCAATTAGTGTCATTACTGTTGCTTGGTAACTCAAAATATTTCTCATGGATTGTTTTTTCCCGATTGAAGTGTTACCCTAATACTTGGCTAAGAGTTGGCTTAATCTGATAATGAAAAACCTTACCGACGGTGAAGTTGCAACCCACTCTCATGGCATTTTGTGTTCACCAACACGATTTTTAATCTATTGATTCGTGTTCACCAACACGATTTCCCCCTTTTTTCGTGTATTTCTATTGGTAGTCTCACGGCATTACGTGTTATAGGAAGACCGGAAGCTGTGTGGTTCATAAAAAACATGTTCTTACTCAATATCAAGCCACAATTATTGCTTTTATTTTAAATCGTATCATTTCTGACTTTTGTTGCCGTCTGTGAGGAAAATAAATGGGTCTGAGAGCCTCAGGATACTGAAATCTGTATTTTTTCAATCTTTTTTTCCTTCTAATTTGTTATTCTTTTCAAAATAACACACTGTTATTTACTCAACAATAACACATAATTATCCTTGTTTTTATTTATTGGTTTATTTCCATAATCTCGTGATTTTTTTACGTCCGTCAGGAACTGAATTTCAAAATAAAAATAACCGGAAACAGACGTAGGCCTCTAGGAGTTTAGGATGGCCGAAGAAACTACACTACCCATAATCCCCAGCTATCGTTTAGGACTACAGTCCCCGTGATTAATCTTCAAACTCTGGGATTGGATGTTGGAGTGGCAGTGCGCCAATGTTAGCCTAGCGTCAAACAGCTGTTTGAAATGGAACGAAACCACGCCAGACTATCCAAAACTGGAATCGAACGCCCCCCCCCCAGAACTACACATGCTGGCTATTGTGTTTCGCAAAATGTTCTATGGGACGTCTCTACTGAACGTTTTCCCCACAATTAGAAGTTGCCATGACATTGGTATTATCAAATGTAAAACATATAATTAATAAATGGGTGAAAATTGCTTGTGTCCATAATGCGCAGCATTAATATATACCCACATGACAGCTCATTGTTACTTTGTAATTCTACTCCACTACAATACAGAGGTTAACCTTGTATTTTTACTCCACTACACTTATTTGAGTTACTTTGCAGATTCTGATTAATGATGTGAAATATAAACAACCCTTTAATCAGACTTTAGTTACACCTGAGTAAAATTCAGGGAAGGTGATTGTCAAGTGCCAACAATCAGGAGAGATATTTGATAGTTGGTGCTTGAGAAGACTAAACATTTATCTGCAATTGACATGAATGGAAACGAGTAATAAAGTATATTCATTACTTGTTATTCTCTACTAATAGTTAATTAAAGACTGTATAATGGCTATTTTGCACATCCCTTTGAAGATTTTCAAAGGTTATTGACATATCATATATACAACTACGGTGTATGCAATGAATGAAAATCTTGGGTCACCTCAACAGCGCATTACAAGATATCTATCAATATGTATACCTCCACCATTAAACTGTCATATTCTGCACATGTCTTATACTATCTACATACATAAGAGTATAATTCACATGTATAATATCAGTTAAAATAAGTGCTTCAACATAGTTAACATTGCAGGAAAGCAACATATTAGACGTTAAGTACTTTGTCAGGCTTAATATTTATCTGTAGATACCCCCAAAGCTTTTTTCTTATTTAAAAGAAGACCTTAATCTAAAGTATTATTTAATGTTTAAATAAAGGTTAATTCGTTTTTTCTGTTTTGCACCTTTGTACATCCTGCACTAAACTGTTTTATTGTAGAGATCACTTACAGTATCTTCTTGATTCTTTACATTCTATATTGCTATCATTGACCTTCTACTTTCCCCCTATGAAAGTATGTACTCTTAATATTTTTTTTATCAAATATAACACATAAAAACAATAATTCAATAACGTGCTTTAAGCACTAGGCGGTGCACACACGGTACACACAGCCATAATAACTTTGTATTATTAGTGTAGGACACTTATGTATGTACAACATCGGAAGATGTGTAGTTTTATTCATGTTTTCACATAATTTTACAGCATATTACTATACTATTTCAGACTCAGTATTTACATTCTTATATTCAAAGAAAATCAGTAATATCTTTAAAAACTACAAGTCCTTTTATATCAGCTGTGCACCGTTATGGTATAAATATAACCTATCTATGAATTAGATCAAATGTAAAAGTCAACCGAATTACTATTTATACTGCAGGGAGACGTATTGTGTGAAGAGAAATTGAAGATGTTGTTTAATTGTTGATATATTTATGATCCACGTCGAGTATTCAGTTTCGGCGAAATTTCTTCCAGTTTTTCCAAAGGTCTTCTCATCAGGGCTCTCTAAATAGAGAACTACGGCAGATCTGTAATATGTAATGCAGCCGAACCGTGTATTACAATGCCGTTATGTGATGACTTTCAAAGAAAAAAGCAAGAACACTCTGAATTAAGTATTATTTTATTCTTTTAAAAATGTTTTTCCGATTTCATATCATATAAACACCAAATCCCAACATGCATTGCGGCTAAAACATCCAATCGGCGAGCTTAAACCATAGCTGAGGATCTTGGGTAATCGCTCGAAATGCCTACGTCTGTTTCCGGTTATTTTTATTTTGAAATTCAGTTCCTGACGGACGCCAAGAAAGCCAGAGATTATGGAACTAAACAAATAAATAAAAAAAAGGATAATTGTGTATTATTGGTGAGTAAATAACAGTGTGTTATTTTGAAAAGAATAACAAATTAGAAGGAAAAAAAGATTTTTTAAAAATACAGATTCCAGTATTCTGAGGCTCTGAGCCCCATTTATTTTCCTCACAGATGGCAGCAAAAGTCCGAAATGATACGATTTTTAAAAAAAAGCAATAATTGTGGCTTGCTATTGAGTAAGAACATGTTTTTATTAACCACACAGATTCCGGTCTTCCTATAACACGTAATGCCGTGAGACTACCAATAGAAATACATTGCTTTTAAAATCGTGCTGTGCAACACGAAAAAAAGGGGAAAATCGTGTTGGTGAACACGAATCAATAGATTTAAAATCGTGTTGGTGAACACGAAATGCCATGAGACTGGGTTGGAAGTTGTCAGTGCCAACAACTGTGATTAATAACACACAACAAACACATGCCCTCACTCACAACCAAATTCGTTTTCTATTAACTTTCCATTTTCTCCTTGACTGAGCTGCATCTATTAAAGTAAATTTAGTGTGGAGAGAGAATGAGCAATGCTACAAATTAATTAAAGGTCAGTTTTTGTCCTCAATGACATTCTTGTTAAGCAGATATTGACTCTCTCTCTCGGCACCTGCATGCATCAGCAAGTAACACACATACAGTAAACACAAACACACACACACACACACACACACACACACACACGTTTTAGTGACAATCATGTATTGCGTTACAATTATATGTACAGAAAAAAGAAAAGAAAAAGTCTAAATATGATATTTGGCCTCATCATCTGAGGCCTGAACCACTGATCTACAGTATGAATCATCCCCACAAACATATGGAGATACACTATATAGACAAAAGTATTGGGCCACCTACACATTACACCTGCACAGGAGCTTATATGACATCCCATTCCAAATTCCCAGGCATGAAGTTGGTCCCCCCCTTTGCAGCTACAACAGCTTCCACTCTTCTGAGAAGGCTTTCAACAACATTTTGGACTGTGTCTGTGGGAATTTTCATTCCATTCATCCATAAGAGTATAGAGTGCCACAGTGACGCGTCCTAAAACCCGGAAATAAACTCCTTCCGGTTCCTTCGACAAAAACCAATGCAATTTCTCCACAATATATAAACTCCCCAAACAGGCGAAAACCTACCAGTTTCACCCACTGTCTCTGCCACCTCCCTCCATGCCTGGTTCCTCCGGTTTGTGTCCCGGTAAATAGTTACTGGTCATAAAGAACCGGGTGATTTGCTACCGTAATTTCTCGTTTGGAATATGAGGAAATGAACTGCGGTATGTCTCTCCCAGCTTACACGTGGTTTGATTGGCTAGCGCTTGTACTGTCAGATTTGCATTAACGGGATTTGATTGGCTGAGGCTTCCACCTCAGCTTCAAAAGTTGAACATTGCTCAACTTTTGAATCCTGAAAATCCTGGAAATCTTCGCTTTGCTTCCCCACAATGCAGTTTGGCGAAAAGCGAGGCAAAGTGACGTCACCCCATTAAAAGTGAATGGGCAGAAGCGTTGTAAGATTTTTTTAACGCTGCTGTGTAGACGGGCCGTAAGAGTTAGACCCAACACACGCTATTTTATCTACCTCTGGAACAAGCTAAACTAGTTATAAATATTTGTATTCTTCACTGTCGGGTCACTCATTACTGGATCGGTGAGCATACTTGCCAACCTTGAGACCTCAGAAATCAGGAGCATTTCAAAACCACCGCGGGGGTGATTGATTAACATTAACATGCTTATTGTAGTTGTAAGTGCACTGCCTTGCGGCCTGTAGCACCATCCTTGATGGAGCATACTGTATGTGTGGGCTGGACCTGTATTTTAGAGGAAAGGAGTGTTAAGACTCAGGCACTTAGGAGGTAGGACCCATTTGCACGACCCGGGAGACAGAGGTAAAGTATTTGTAAGATACTTTATTTGTAAGATACTTTATTTTATCAAAAACAGCAAAAATGAACAACAAAAAATGTTTTCTATCAATCTCTAGCTGAGATGACAAAAATGGAGAACAAAATGAAAACGCTCACGTAGTGAGGATCAAAACTTTCACAAGAGCACAAGGAGCATAGCCTTGACTGTGGCAAGAGAAAAGACCTTCCATGGCAAAAGACAAAAACGAACTGACCCTGAACACTGGGAGACTGGGGAATTTAAACACAGGGTAACAAGACACAGGTGGGAACAATCAGGGGCGGGGCTGACACTGATGAGCACAGGAGACACACAAGGGGTGACAGGTGAAAACAATCAGGAAATTAGACACACCAGGGAAACTAACGACAGACAGGAAAAACACAGGGAAAAAGACCAGACAATACACAGGGAGGAAAACATGACAAGGAGAAAAGCAAAACACCCACTACCAGACACACAAAACTAAAAACGTGACACAACACAATAATCGTGACAAGGAGTGAGCAGAGGGTAGAGTTGTCGATTCTTGTTCTGTTTTCTGTGATATATCTCAGACTTTAAGTTGCGCGCGCTACTAGAGAGACGCGCTACCATGGAAACCAAACAATGGTGTAGCTGTATTAAAGTCAGAGTGGAAACGGTCCTGAGTAAATCTGATTTTGTCAGAAATCGGGAGAAATGCGGGAGAAATATGACCCCGGGCGGAAACCGGGAGAGGGCAATGAAATCGGGAGTGTCCCGCGAAAATCGGGAGGGTTGGCAGGTATGTCGGTGAGCTGCACGAGATACTGACAGGCTGTCAGGAGAGAGGGGGGGAGATAAAACGAGAGCACTTCCGCTAATTTCTCCCGTGTTATTATCCAAAGTTAATTTCAACTTGAATAATGTACTTCCTTTGAATGTAATAATTATATTGGTTGTTGTTTGTGGAAGCGCCAGTGAATGAGCCCCACAGAGAACCGCAGCGACGCGTCCTAAAACCCGTAAGTAAACTTCGTCAAAAAGCAATGATATTTCTCCATAGGAAAATAGCTCAAAATAAGGTCTGTGGTTGACACACATTTAAGGGATCATGTTTTGTTCAGCCGGATAATCTCCACACGTCAACCCTACTTTTATAATTTTCTAATCATAAATCTAGTCGCCAGAAGCAAAATGCTAACGTTATGCTATTAACGAACTACAAGCTAGTACAGCAGCAGGGTCGCACGACTTCATCGTCACGCCAACTTAAGATTGTTTCAACTGACTTTCGTGCGCTTGCATATTTTAACAAAGCATTTCATTTTAGCCACACTGAATTTAACTAGAAGTCATGGCTGTGTCAATTACCAGTCTGATATTGTTTTACAAAGATGACGAGAAGAGTGTAGATAGAGGAGAGAACCACTACAAGTCAGGACACGTACAACAGTGCAGCCTAGATGAAGGTGTGCTTACCGGTGTTGTCAGGGCTAGCATGAGAAACAAGGTTTATAGTGTCGGTGAGTAGTGATAGCAAGAATACCGTTAACCTAGAGTTAATTTATTCACATTATTGACATTAATTCCCATTAACAGATCCATTTTATGTGTCACATGAAATCTGTATTACAAATATTACACACCAGAAAACACAGAAATATCCATGAAATAAACATACAGTAGGCTATAAACAATTAAAGGGATAATTGGGAAGGTATTACAAATGTAAATATCTTTTAAATAATAAAACAATCCCACCACCACCACAGGTATCTAGGGAAGAGGGAATTCTCTCCACAAAATGTGAATGCCCACGTGGAGAATGGAAATGCGGTCATGCGGCTGCATTAGCCATCTTTACCATCCACAATTTCAGCTGCACTGACACCCCCTGTCAGTGGAAGAAGCCAAAGGCAGCAAAACGTACGCATTCAGTGGAGGAGCTATTTTCCTCCTCCTCGGGGGCAGGTTCTCAGGATTTCTTGGCTTCTTTCCCCCGAGCCAGAAGAGGAACACTACAGCTTGGAAACACTTACTGTTCCTGAAATTATCAAATCTGTTGGGCATCAGGGACCTGAGGCAATTGTGGCATGCCGTCACAGTAACCCATCCTATACAATTAACCATTGTTGTTCTCTACCGTCCACCAGGCGCCTTGGGGGACTTCTTGGAGGAGTTAGATAATCTCCTCTCACACATCCCTGAAACTGGCCCTCCCGCTGTACTTCTCAGAGACTTCAACCTCCAGACAGGGAAGATAGACAAACTAACATCTCTGTTAACCACCTTCGCTTTCTCACTGTCTCCATCCCCACCTACTCTTAACGCTGGCAATGTCCTTGATCTCATATTCTCAAGGAACTGCACTACTTCTAACCTCTCTGTAAACCCGCTCCACACATCCGATCACTTCTTCATTTCATTCTCTCTACCCCTTTCCAAACATAACAAACTAATCTCTTCTAATTCTGCACCTGTCCGACGTAACCTTTGTTCCCTCTCTTCCTCTACCTTTGGCTCATCGGTGCTCTCAGCCCTCCTTTCCTCTGACTCGTTCCAACTTCTGCCTCCAAACTCTAATGCAGAAACTCTCTTCTCTACTCTCTCATCCTCTCTGGACTCTCTCTGTCCTCTCACATCTCGGCAGGCTCGTCAGTCCCCTCCTGCTCCCTGGCTAAATGACGCACTGCGTGCTAATAGAACCATCCTTCGGGCAGCAGAGCGGAAACGGTGGAAATCCAAACACCATGGCGACCTCCTAACCTATCAGGCTCTCCTCTCCTCTTTCTCTGCTTCGATCTCTCAGGCAAAAAGCACTTTCTTTCAAGATAAGATCCAATCTTCCTATTCCAATCCCCAAAAACTATTTTCTATCTTCTCCACCCTCTTGGACCCCCCCAAAGCCCCTCCTCCCTTCTGTCAAGCGACTTTGTTAACCACTTTGAAAAAAAGGTTGATGATATTCGCTCTTCTTTTTCTGACTCACCTTTACTCACCGCTGGGTCACCAGACCCTCCCTTCACCCACACACTAACCTCCTTCTACCCTCTCTCTCCAAGTGAGGTTCTTACCCTCATTACCTCTGCCCGTCCTACCACCTGTCCTCTGGACCCTATCCCTTCAAACCTCCTTCAAACTATCGCTCCTGATATTCTACCGTTTCTCACCCATTTCATCAACACTTCTCTAACTTCTGGTCACTTTCCAAACAGTCTCAAGGAGGCAAGAGTAAACCCTCTCCTAAAGAAACCCACTCTCAACCCGTCTGATGTTATAAACTACAGGCCTGTCTCTCTCCTCCCGTTCCTGTCTAAAACACTTGAACGCGCTGTCTTTAAACAACTCTCCTGTTATCTCCATCAGAACAACCTTCTGGATCCGCACCAGTCAGTTTCAAGGCAGGTCACTCAACAGAAACTGCCCTCCCTGCTGTCACAGAGGAACTGCACACGGCTAAAGCAACCTCCCTCTCCTCTGTCATCATCCTTTTGGACCTGTCTGCTGCATTCGACACAGTGAATCATCAGATCCTCCTTCGCACTCTGCCAAGAACTTGGAGTTTCAGGCTCTGCACTTTCCCTCCTCACCTCATACCTCAAAGACCGCACCTACAGGGTTACTTGGAGAGGTTAACAATTATCTACAGGGGTCCCTCAGGGCTCTGTTCTTGGTCCCCTCCTCTTCTCCTTGAACACAAACTCGCTCGGATCTGTCATTAGCCCGCATGGTTTTTCATACCACTGCTACGCTGACGACACCCAATTAATTTTGTGCTTTCCCCGCTCAGAGATCCAGGTCGTCGCACGCATCTCTGCTTGTCTAGCGGACATCTCTCAGTGGATGTCTGCTCACCACCTCAAGCTCAACCTTGACAAGACTGAACTGCTTTTCTTTCCGGGAAAAGATTGTCCCACTCTTGACCTAACAATCAACATTGGCACCTCTGTTGTTTCTCCGACTCAGACTGCAAGGAATCTGGGTGTGATCCTAGATAACAAACTGTCCTTCACTGCAAACATCGCTGCTACAACCCGCTGCTGCTGATACACGCTTTACAACATCAGGAGGATACGTCCCCAGCTGACTCAGAAAGTGACGCAGGTTCTGGTCCAGGCTCTCGTCATCTCACGCCTAGACTACTGCAACTCCCTCCTGGCTGGTCTACCTGCATGTGCCATCCGACCTCTGCAGCTCATCCAGAATGCAGCGGCTCGTCTGGTCTTCAACCTTCCTAAATTCTCCTACACCACGCCGCTCCTCCGCTCCCTTCACTGGCTTCCAGTAGCTGCTAGAATCCACTTCAAGACAATGGTACATGCGTACAATGCTGCAAATAGATATGGCCCTTCCTACATCCAGGACATGGTTAAACCATACACCCCAGCACGACATGTGCACTCCGCTCTGCATCAGCCAAACAGATCGCTGCACCCGCACTGCGAGGGGGAACCAAGTTCCCATCAGCAAAAACACGTGGGTTTGCTATCCTGGCTCCAAAAGTGTGGAATGAGCTCCCCATTGAAATCAGGACAGCAGAAATCTTACACATCTTCCGGCGCAGACTGAAAACTAATCTCTTTCGGCTCCACTTCGAGCAATACAATTACTAACAAAGAACTGCTAACAAAGCACATATACTAATAAAGGACTGGCTTATCTAAAACCAGTTGAGTAGCACTTGAAATGTTTTAGCTCTATGAAACCTGATGTACTTATATGATTCTGTTTTCTTCAAGTTTGTATCTTGTTGGTCGAACGCACTTATTGTAAGTCACTTTGGATAAAAGCGTCAGCTAAATGCAATGTAATGTAATACAGAGGAATTAATATCAAATAGGCGCATTAGTGACTTACTCTTACATAACCGCTGGGTTATAAATAGTTTTAGCGGAGGTATTTTACAGCACAACATGCACGGCAGGAGAGCCTCTGAGCCCCGCGGCCGCATCACGGTGACCGGCCAACACTTAGAGCGGCAAAGGGGAACAGTTTCCGGAGTTGATTCTTAATACGTACTCTTAACTTAACCACTTTTAACAGAATTGCGTTGGTAAGCACCTAATGCAAACTTTGCCCAACACCATTTGCGCAAAAAAATAGACTACATGAGCACACTGTAAAAATATCCACTGTGAATTCACAATAATTACCTGGCAACTTGTTGCATGACTTTCACAGTAAGGTTCACCTCAATTTACTGTGAATGTCTTCACAGCAATGTATTGTAATTTCACATCCATGATATTACAATGCATTGTTGTAAAGGTACAACTGTATACTGTAACTTCACAGCTTCAATTACTGTGATATTACAGTATGTTACTGGGGAATTACATCATTTTGTTGTACATGCATTACAACAAGGGCCTGTAATTTTACATTTCTATTATGAAAGTAATGCAGGAGTAGCCAGTAATTTAGTGTGAATTTACAATGTGTACTGTGAAAGTAATGCAGGAGTAGCCAGTAATTTACTGTGAATTTACAATGTGTACTGTGAAAGTAATGCAGGAGTAGCCAGTAATTTACTGTGAATTTACAATGTGTACTGTGAAAGTAATGCAGGAGTAGCCAGTAATTTACTGTGAATTTACAATGTGTACTGTGAAAGTAATGCAGGAGTAGCCAGTAATTTACTGTGAATTTACAATGATACATGTGCATAACTGTAATCCCCAACTCCAGTACTTCCTGGAGGAAGCTCATACAATGGTTTCCTGTCCAAGTTTAACAGGAAACCAAAGTGTGAGCTTCCTCCTGGAAGTACTGAAGCTGCACTACAAAAATGCACGTAATCTTATTGTACAAGTAAAAACAACACCAAACGCACAAATGAGGTAAAATCAATGGAAGCCCACTGGCATATTTATTGACAAAATAAACAACAGAGTAAACAACAGAGTAAACAAACAGAGTAAACAAACAGGAACATGAACTAGTTCACCTCAACTATCCATAAAAAACAGATGAACCCTTAACGGATCCTTTAAACAAATAATCCCTCGCAGGTGAACTGACCGTAATGCTTCCCACTGGACTTGTCCCCGCACACCATGCAGTCTATGCAGACCATTTTAAGTCTATCAGCTTCCGGTGAAGGGTGCTCACGTGAGAGTTAATGGAGCTTCGCTTCTTTGCCTTGGAGCCTTTCTCCGGGTTGATGCCCAAGAAGCACCTGTTAATAAGCAAAGATACGTTTCAGTTTTAATTAGACTCATGTATTGCAGGCAGCATTTATCAAGGTGTTCACCTGTGTCTTTTCCCACACCGACTGTTACTAATCCAAACCTGTTGGATCATCCTCTCACAATAACATTATTTGTAGCCTAGCAGAGTGCCTCAGGTACCTCTAACATAAGGTTGACTTACTTATCTGAATTTTGAAGCCATACTATAAATGTGAATTTAACCATTATGTCAAATTTTTAACAAGATAGCCCAGCAACATCAAGTGATGGTGTGGTCCCAATTCGCATAGTTGGTTACAGGCTGCATACTCAAAGCATTTAATCTATTTTATGGCCTCTGTAGAAAGGCATGGACTTAATAGCCAGATAGTGAAACACAACTTTGCATGATAAGTCTTACTGATGACATTGATCATGTGTTTGAGTGTTACAATACCTTTGGATGAACTCCAGTGTGCATGATCCAACGGGATATTCAAGGTTGAAGACATAGTAGCTGCTGAATAAAGCAGCTAACCCATGCAAAAAAAAAGGGTGTGGGCCCATTACCACTTGTCCCTCGATGGATAGCATCCACCCAGAAGGCTTCATTGTGTCACCTGAAATGAAGAGATACCCCGTCATGCGTTATTGTGGATAGGTACATTCCTAGAATCAATCAAAACAAAAATAATACTTGAGCTAGAGATGTCAATACCAGATCCGAGTAACATTCATGATTGGCCAAGGACCAAAAAGCAGGAAAATATACAGTACAGAGCATGCAAGGACATTACACAGAACCCTCCACTTCAGGTGGACAGCACTTTTCTACTCCACCATCAGTGAGGTAGGCTACTTAACAGTCACTCTAAAAGCATCAAAGGTCCCTGTGCAGATAGGAGAATCTGGCTGAACGACAAAGCAACTCCCTAGCCCTCCTCCCTCTGCCTTTATGGCTAGACGGTTTAACCTCATTCCTCTATGGGTAGATGGTTACGAGCCCAGCTGGAACGGGAACATGTCAACTCGTCAGACCCCTGAATCATTTAAACAGGCTAGAGATTTTAACTAACGCGAATCGCTGAAACATGTGGCGTCAGAGTATCGTAAGTGTCGTTTCACAGACTGGACTTGAATGGAGTGCAGGAGAGATGGAAGGCCTTCAGTCAGATTCTCCCCTCGATGCAAAGGAACACTTAAGCTCTTTAGAGTAACCATTCAGTATCCTATCCTCATCGATGGTGGAGCAGAACAGGGATGTCCTAAGAGAAATTATATAACAAGAATAAAAGCAGCAGTGAAGTCTAGCCATTCAGGTCAGAAAAGCAGGAAATCCTGTATAAACAGGAAAAATACCATCCCTGAACATTACATTACCTTGAATGATCAAGCAGGGGGTGCTTGGGAGTGCTGCAGTATTCACTACATCAGCAGCAGTGGCACAGGTCTGTAACAAAGTAACACACAATAGCATAGATTTAACATTATGCAAGGATGAAGATCGTTCATCGGTCAGAGGTAAATCAGAACATAATAAATGGTCTAATAATAATAATAATTACTTGCATTTATATAGCGCTTTTCAAGACACCCAAAGCGCTTAAAAATGGACGTCCGCAAACCAATGTGTAGCCCCCGCCTGGGTGATGCTAAGGCAACAGCTAATCCGTGCACTACAGCTCAACACAGATCAGCTCGGCCCATTTGGAGCAACTTGGGGGTAAAGTGTCTTGCTCAAGGATACTTCCGACATGCGGACAGTCAGAGCCAGGATTCGAACCACCAACCCTACGGTCGATGAAAGACCAGCTCTACCAACTGAGCTTCAGTCGCCCCTAATGTAATCACTCGTTTAGCATTTTAAAAAACGTACATCAACTTCGAGCATCAGTTTCTCCGTAGGCTCCTTAAAGTGGACCATAAGGAGCTGGAGGATGCAAGCAGCCTTCTCCGAACCCTCTGGATCATAGCTGGCCAGAACTTCCCTGATCTTCGGGTTGTCCAGTTTCTGGCAGAAATGCAGGATGGTCTGTCCTCTCTGACCCAGGGCCTCTTGGAGCTTCTGAAGTATGTTGACGTCCGTCAGGAGGCCAAAGTGGGAGAAAAGCCCTCTCGGAGAAAAGAGAAAAGGCCATTCCTCTTTGACCTACAACATCGCTGGAGCAGGCATTCTGTTGAGGTACCTCCGCAGGATGACGTAGGTCCTCACCATCAGAGGTTCTGCTCTCTCTGCCCCACCCATCCCTTCCTCTGTGTACAGACATACAAATACATGTTTGTTGCATCTGCTCTATAGAAGATCTATTGTGAGGCAAGATGTCAGTCAGGGTTAGGTAAACAGCTAAAACCTTGTGCTTTTTTCCCCCTGAGTCCAGTGGGTTCACAACCTCAAAGGCATCTTGGTACAGTATCAAACCAAGTGAGGAAGGGTCAGCTTTCAACATTGGATTACTTTAAAATCCTTCTCCATCCTTGACATCCTGATAGACAGCATCAGTAGATGGCTGCAAACGTGTCATGATATACTGTTCTTGTAGAGACTCATTTTTGAACAGTGTCACCAATGTCTCATATATAGGTACATACTGAGCAAAGCATTCTTTGTCATTTTCATAATTGCCCAAGAGCAAAGGCACGGGATGAACATAGTTGAAACACTCTTTAAAAGCAGCCTTCCTCTTTGCATCTGTACTGAGTCTTCCCCTGTTATAGAGTGTGAGTAGATCCTCTCTGTTCAGTTCATCGATGATGCTGCTTATAGTGGCCTGAGGGATTCCAAGTTTCTTCAATTTCTCACTCAGAATGTTAAGTGAATGAGACAGACCAAGTTCATGAGCACTTTGAAAGCCATCAATAATGGTTTGTATGGTGCTTGCCGGTAAGAGTAGCTTAGATTGCAATTTCAAATACAAAAGTGTAAGGTTATGTAAAAAAAGGGTTTCGTCCACAACTAATGGCACTTCTGGTTCATCATCATGTTCATCATCATGTTCACCAGCAGCTTCTGAAGATGACTGAATGGGTTCTGGCAATGACTCTGTAGTAATAGACTTGTCTAGTACCAAGTCATCTAAAACTGAATCCTCTGCACGCCTATGTTTCCTGTTAATATGTGAAGCAAAAGTCATCACGTTTGTGAACCTGCAATCACAACCTCTAAATGGGCATCTAGTTTCCATTCCTCCCCTTACGTGTGTCTTCAAATGCTTAATAAGAGAGGCTAAAGTGTCACACTTAAATGCACAAGCCTCAAGCACACATTTCAAGGATGTGTCAGGTGGTAGAGCTGATATGTCAGGCGGTATAGGCCGAGCAGCTTGCAGGTAGTACTTATGCAGCCTATATATATGCGATTTCAGTGCTATGTGTTTTCTGTACCTCCGTGAGCAGTCAGGCACCCCACACTGATAGTGAAAATTGGGGGCATTACTGTGCAGCTTTGTGTGCTGAACAAAGTTATGCACCTTCTCAGACACATGCTGACATCCAATATATTTACAGTGGAACATTGTTGTGTGTGGTAACTAGTTACCTACCCAAACATAATTCAATCTGCCTGACAATGAACAGGACGGTTAGCCTGGCTGCCTGACACTGAAGAGGATGGTTAGCCTGGCTGCCTGACACTGAAGAGGATGGTTGGCCTCTCTGATGACCTAGAAAAAAGGAGACCAGAGAAAGGAGAAATTACAAAGGCAACCAACAAAAGGAATTTTTCAGTTTGTATGCAGATTATGAACATGAGCATGTTGTAAAGGTGTAGCCATTCAGTCAGGTAGTTGAGCATCCCATTTAGACGAGACCGCAGTCACACAATCATATCGAAATGTTAACTACCTTAGCTGCAACAACACTCGAACAGTCACTAGCAATTTCCTCGAGGCGCACGCACACCAGGATCACGAGGATGTCAAATCTGGAATAGAGGCAGTAAAAAACCACCACAGGGAAGCAAGAGAGGTAAGCTCACATAAATGTACTGTCAAACAGTATTGGATGAAGTGATTAATCTCAGGTGTGCTGCACAGGTAACACATTTCTGAGCTTCAGTACTTCATGGAGGGAAGCACTGGAGCTGGGGACTGCAGTTATGCACAGTCTATAAACTACGGTCTGTGTTGCATACTAGGCCTACCTCCAACTAGGAAGCAATCCGTGAATTGGATTTAGGATTTAGGCAATACACCTCGTCGCGTCGGTCAACACCAGGCAGGCAATCAGTAGGCCTAGAGGAAGATACAAGATACAATATCCGTTTATTCGCCATGTAGTTTTACAACATACTAGAAATGTGTTGCTGGTAGATACTGACATAAAGACAACATTGGACAGGGTGCAGGGACAAGACAGGAAAAGTGCAAAACAGGACAGTGTACAAAAATGCAGGTAAAAGTAGAAGCTAATTTAGGCTAGAATAGTATAGAAATAAAATAAGATAAAAAATGTTTGTGTTTTCAGAGAAATAACATTACGCATTGCAATAACCTATAAACATTTAAAACCTATAAACATTGCGAACCTGTAAACATTGTGAAGAGGCAGAGAGAGTTTGGTAATCCTTTATCATCCAGAGTAGTGTTGATGAAAGTATTGAGTGATTGAAACTTTGCTTGCTAGGCGAGGCTTAAACTCTAAGTAAGCCACAGGCTACAATGAGGCTAAAAAAGAGTTCAACTTTTTATGTCTGAGCATGTTTTGAGAGCAGCATGCTCAGTCATAAAATGTTGAACTCTGTGTCTCAGAGCAACATTAAGAGATCTATGGATACATCTCTCAACACCCATATGAAACAGAACTGTAAACAGATTTTATTTTTCTTTATGGATATCTTACAAATCACTCCCCTTTCAAACTGTATTCTTGTTATTTTTAACAGTTGCGTTAATGTCATATCGTATTTTATACCTGTTTTTCATTTAGTCTCTCATTTTTTTTAAACTATAATGATGATATAAAAGGTGTGCCTTTACGTCACTGAGCTGAGGTTATCAGCCTTTCAGTCTGTCAGGAGAGAGCACAAGTTTAATATTCTGAAAGCCAAGACACTAGGGGTGTAACAACTAATCGACTTAAACGATTAAAATCAATTACCAAATTAGTTGGCAACTAATTCAGTCGTCGATTCGTTGGTGACGTCATCACATGTGTTCTACACCCCGTTAAGCTCCAACGTTATCACTCTTTTTTATCGGTACAGGAGAGATTTAAAACATATGTCATATGTATTATTGCTACATAAACATTATATCGCAGTCTTAGTGTCGCCAATTCAGTTTCTAATATGCAATACGACTACAAAATGCGTCTATAATGTATTTTCGATCTTCCCAATTCAGACGAGAGATCTCTCCCCCGCCTGCTTGCGAGGGGGCGGGGCAGTTTACACACACACGCAGGAGAATGCGGAGAGAACGCGCTCCGAGGTGTGGTTAAACTTTAGCCGTCTCGATGTGGACAATGCTCGTTACCAAAAGTGCAATAACAGTTTATCATATAAAGGCGGTAAAACGAGCAATTTGTCTAAACATTTAGCAAAAGTGCACCACATTCAGACGGAGGAATGCACCGGTTTCGACTGTCTTTCTAGTAGCTCTGTAGCCCCGTCCACGAGTAACGTTTCCACGTCACTTGTTATGTATGCTAGCAGCAACACAGAGTTAACTCAGTTATAAAAACATAGGTTAATGATTAGAGGTAACTGATTTATTTTGTGAAAGTTTCAGCTATTCTGTTTACAGTTCTGTCATCACATTATTTAATATGATTTGTTAAAACATTGTTGTTTCTTTTGATGTGAAATATTATGCATTTAATTAAAATAAAAAGCAATGTTAGTTTTGTTCACAATTTGTTTAGTTAGTTTACCTTATTTCTTGTCTAAAGAACCGTTAATACTATAAGGACCGGATCGATAAGCAGTATTGATATAAGTAGTAGTACAGTTAAAACCTTAACGATCCGAATAATCGATTAATCGTTTCATTCATCGATAGATTTATCAAATTAGTTGTTTGTTGCAGCCCTATGACACGTGGTGACACGAATATGCAATAGGGTCCGTGACGAATTCATTAAGAACATTATAAGAGCAACTAACGTTACCAACTTTGACACCGATTTAGATTAGGCCTAATTTGATTAGACAATGTCATGAAACCACCAACCACCTAGCACAAGAAACATTCATTAGCTAGCTAACATCAGCTAACCTACTAGTAAGTTAGTTAGACCATGGCTTCAGAATACAAACTTAGCAGCAATGCTAAGCTAACTAGCTTATACCAATGGCAATTATGCCAGCCTTACCTGTTAAAGTATTAATTGTTCGCCCTTTCATTCGAATACAGCATAAGCCTTCTGCCAACAAATGGAACAGTCAGCAACAGTTGGCTGGCTAGCACCAGAGCCATCTACCATAGCCATATACTGCGCTGGCTAGCACTAGCTAGGCTAACGTTAAGGCCACCTGCTTGAAGGTGGACATGGCTGCTATCAAGCTAATGTTACTAGCTAACGCTAGCTATCTATTCGCTACCATGTACAAACCAAAACGACACTACTTCACTGGCGTTTGCAATCGAAAGCACATAATATCCACCACTACTCCACATTATGGGCAGTACTTACTTGCTGTTTACCGATGGTAACCGCCTTGGAGAAACTCACAGATGTTCACCTTGACTGTTGCCTCCGTGCGAATTTTCGAAAGGATCAAGGCATCTCTGTCAGGAGGCTTTGGGTTCCTCAAAGCGCGATATGATTGGCCGTTCGAGCGATGACGTTCCGTTTCGTCCCTTCAAACGTGACACCTACGGTTGACAAATACCCGGAAATTACGTTTTTTCTGGCGTGTATGTCACGTGATCTTCAACTTTCTCAACACTAATTCGGCTGACTTATATATTTGATCCAATTGGTAAATAGGGACACCTAGTGGTTAAAGCTCATTATTGAAATGTTTTGTTGAATAATCTTTAATCTTTAATAACCTGACTTTGGAAAGGGCTGGAAAGATAATTTTTTCACCAGGGGACTCTAAATAGGGTCCAGATAAGATATCTGAAATATGGGAACCGTAACCCACCCAGATTTGTTTTTCAATCTAATGTCAAACTCTCACAAAATCCTGTCTAGAGCTAAGGATTGGACACCCTTTGGTGAGGGAGGGAGAGAAAATTGAAAAAAATTTAAAAAAGGTGCTTGGCGCTCCGAGAGTTTGAGAGTATGTTGCTTAACTTGTGTGGAACCCGCTTGCAAAATTTGGGGCCGCTGTGACCTTCAACCAGGTCGCAAACTAAGGTTAAAGGTCATGTTTTCATGGCTCTCAATACTCTAGACCAGGGGTGCCCACACTTTTTCAGCTTGGGAGCTACTTTTAAAATGACCAAGCCCAAAAGATCTACCTACAGGGCCGCCCCTGCCCAATCTGTGTCGCGAGCGCGAGGGGGGGGGGGGGGGGGGGGGGTGCTATTGGAGTAAATGGCGGATAAACTGTGACGCGCTTAGACGAATTGCACCGCATAAGCACATAATAGTGCGCCACATTTGCGCTTCAGATGAGGAGGTGAGGCCCCCTCATAACTGCATGAACCTGTATGGCACAATACAACTCAGACTGGCTTACCTGTATGTCAATCAAGTGGCAAATGCCATAGTAAGGATGGATTATAGGCTAACTTATAATTTAAAAAATATATATATATATATATATTTTTCCATGCCATGCGATCTACCCACACTTCCTTTGCGATCGACCGGTCGATCGCGATCGACGTAATGGGCACCCCTGCTCTAGACGGCACAAAGGAAGGTCCGACAGCTTTGAGCTTGGTGTCGTTGGAATCGTCTCGAAGAGTACATGCAGATTCATCCCTCTGCTGCTCCGAATGTCAAACGTTACGGCTTAAAACGGGAAAAAGCCTTCCGTTAAGCCGCTTTCACTCTCGCTCTTGTGGTGATAGAGCACGCCAATTTCCCCGCATGCTAGGCAGTCAAGAGTATTCTAGTTAGATTCGGCTTGATGTGGAGATGTGATTTGATGTGTCGTTTGTCCCCCAACTCCTCTCGGATGTCCTCTCCAAAGTTGAGATATTTACTAAAATGCTCAGGGGAGTTTCCTGAATTTTCCTGCCGAAAGCCAAGCACTAGGCCCTGGGTAAATTAAGACGCTGATTTGGGGCACTTTTTCCACTTTCCCTGGTGCTAGAAACTCAAGTCAGGCATCTCTGGAATCGTTGCAAAAATACATTTCTAGCTAAACGTAATTGAGAATGCAGTTTAGTTCTGTGGGAACGTAATTTTTAGGAGACAGGGTTGCCAGGACACACACCGGTTAGAATAGTCTATTCTGCACATGTGCAATGGTGCACAATTCAAATGTTACAGTAATGAGTTGTGCTCTTTATATATATAGTCTATCATGGTTGTGCTAAGCTGATTTTGAGTACATTGCTTTACTGTGAAATAATAGTTAAATAATGTGAAATCCAATTCTACTGTTTTATAGATATTTTGTTGTGATATTACAGGGGCTTTTGATTACAATATTTCTCTGTAATATGATATTCTTAAATGCTGTGAAATCCTTGCAATTTTTACAATGTTGTTGTGATATTACAACATTTGATGTGATATTTCCGAGGATTTTGATTACAGTATTTTATTGTGAAATAATAGTTAAATGCTGTGAAATCCAAGGATACAGTCATTTTTACATGTATTTGTTGGGATATTACAGGGGGTCTTGATTACAATGTCACTGTAAAATAATACTGTTAAATGTTGTGAAATGCTGGTAATTGTTTACAGTGCACGACAGGGCTGAGTCTAACTTTAACAGCAGTATTGGCGCTGGCATGCATTAAAATGTCGATATTTAGTTCAAAACAGTGAATACAAGAAAAGTAAATAACACTTGCTAGTTAAAGAGCAGTAATTAATAACTCAGGTGGTATGCTTACATGTTTGACGATGGTTGGGACAGGATCCAACGCAAACACGTTTCTAACTGCTGAAGAATCGCTACAAAGACAAACAGGAAGTCTCACACCGCGGTATTCTCGTTTGAGGGGGTGGCATGACCGTGGCGTTGACAAAATAATTGTTATGAAGTTTTCCAAAACGTATTTATAAGAAAGTGTTTCTTATTTAAACGTGTGTGTGTGTGTGTGTGTGTGTGTGTGTGTGTGTGTGTGTGTGTGTGTGTGTGTGTGTGTGTGTGTGTGTGTGTGTGTGTGTGTGTGTGTGTGTGTGTGTGTGTGTGTGTGTGTGTGTGCTAACATGACAATGACAGAGTGAAGGAGAGTGGGGAAGATATGTTTTTTCTTTTCTCTGTGCGAGTGTCAGCTGCTGGCTCACCATCTAATCCTCAGGGATATTTTTGGCTTGTGAGTCATGGCAGGTTTAGAACACATTTTCCAACGCTCTGCCATTTGTCTTTGGAAATAAAAGAAATGTCT
Source organism: Notothenia rossii (assembly GCF_949606895.1). Lineage (NCBI taxonomy): Eukaryota > Metazoa > Chordata > Actinopteri > Perciformes > Nototheniidae > Notothenia > Notothenia rossii. The sequence goes on along the minus strand of NC_136902.1, from coordinate 35,461,956 downwards.
ACTGTGAAGGATATCATTAAAGAGCAACTTCCAGGTTAAAGACACCTGTGAATAAATGTGTAGGAAAATGATGAATACACTAGATTTTCAAAAAAATATACAGAAATATACACTACAGTGACATCTGGCGTCGTTTTTGTAAGAAATGTTCACTTCCGCATAAAAAAGCCTCGGCAAGTGACCTCCCGCGTGTGACGTAACACGGGGGACACAAGGGGGAGAGCGGCCGGTGTAACGTATTAATAAACATGGATCCCAATGCTAGTTTCGACACAGAAGACACAGAAGAAGTTGAACATGAATATTCGAATGCATATGACGGACCACAACCTTATAATTATGAGCCTGCTAGGCGTCCTAGAGACCAGGAGCAGCCAATGATTAGAAGAAATAACGGCCATCGGAGAGAAATTGAGCTGGGGTGTGAGGAGAACCAGTGGAGAACTGGGCAGCTATCTTGGTGGGTGACCGGCGTTAGCTACAGAATGTTAGCTAACGTCACATCACAACATTGTAAAGTTAGCTATCATATATCAGGCTATAACTAAAGTAGCATTGATAATATAGTAACTTTACTGGCAGGACTGTTGATACTGATCCATAACAGAAACTAATGCGCAAGTATCAGCCGTATCTCGCGTTACCTAATGCAACTCCACACTACGGTGCTGTGTACCGGAGGAGAGACGCGAGATACGGCTGATACTTGACGATCTGGCGGAGAAAGGTTGTGGAGCCTCCGTTGATATGTCGTTGTAAATGGCTTGATGGAAAGCAGGTGTGTAGTCGGGGAGGGTGCACAGCTGATTGCAGCAGGGGAGTGGAGGTTGAGCCGGGAGCCAGGAGTGACAGCCACCACGCACACACAAACAACACAGACAGGGGGAAACAAACAAACTCAAAGGAGACGGCTGGAGCAGTACAGCCACCACAGCGTTACCTAATGTAACTCCACACTATGTCTTACGGTGCCGTGTACCGGAGGGGAGAGAGAGAGAGAGAGCAGCGAAGGTGGGGGGGGGAGAGAAGTAATATGGTTTCCTGATAAAGCTGTGGAGAGTATGTGCTGCAGGGAGGCGGATGCACAACCCACCCAGGAACGAACGCTAGCTCCGGTCCTTTTTACTGTGGACTCGATGTCCTGACAGGCTGGTATTTGTGCAACCTGCACAAACACAATACTGCACCATGATTACAAATGGTGAAATACAATGTAAAACTACCGAAAAATACCAGCTCCTTAAAACACAACCACTCTACTCAACGCAACTCTACTATACCCGCGGTGAGAGAGCGGAGATGTGTCCCCTGTGTGATGTAATATGACGCGTTTGACGTATGACCTTAAAAAAAGCAGTTTTTAAGAGCAGAGCTCAAAATTGCTCCTTTCCCTCTGAATTCCTGCCCTTATGTCTCGTAAAACATATCAAATCCTGCATTCACTTTTTTAATTGTAATTTTCAAGCAAGTTTAAGCATAAATGTAGAAAAAATAAAAACCTGCAAGATGCTCTTTAAGCCTTAAAATAGAATGTAAAACAAAAAAGTTATGATTGATGAAAGTAGTAAATCCATCAGATTTGACCCAAACACAAGCAGTTATGCTATGTGTGTATGTCAGTGCACACATGTATACAATACAGACTATGATGCTTGTGTTTGTATAAGTAATAGTTACTTATTATACTGCAGGGATGCAAACTTGTCACCTTTCGGCGAAATTCGCCGTTTTGAATCTAAAATAGGTAGTTTGTGTGATTCATGTAGATCTGCAATAAAAGTATTTTTGGGGTCTGGGTCTGGGACCGGAGTAATCTGCGGCCGCGAGCTGTTATGTACCATCATGACACGCATGGTGTTCTTTTTTTATATATTATAATGAAGCGCGAGCTGTGTGCTCGAGTCTTCCGGTACGTCTACACTACAGGCATCAAAAAATGCTTTCAACGCTTCGCCCATTTACTTGAACTGGGTGACGTAGAAGATTTTTAATCTTCGCCGAACTGCATTGTGGGGAGCATGGCATGGCTTTGCAAGCATCACGAGCGTCTATCGGCATCAAAAGTTGAACTGAGGCTCGATGCTTGGCATCAGCCAATCAAATCCCGTTTATGCAAATCCCGCCAGTGCAAGCGCAGCCAATCAAACCGCGTGCAAGCTGGGAGAGCCAGACCGCAGTTCATTTCCTCATATTCCAAACGAGATATTACGGTAGCAAATCACCCGGTTCTTCACGACCGGAACTATTTACCGGGATACAAACCGGAGGAACCAGGCATGGAGTGAGGTGGCAGAGACAGTGGGTGAAACTGATAGTTTTTTCGCCTGTTTGGAGAGTTTATATCCAGTTTACTTCGTTTTAACATTGCTATTGCTTTGTATGTCGGGGGCGGGAGATTCATGTGATTGGTTGCTCGCAAACAATCGCCAAGCTTCAGACACGCCCAGCTTCAGGATTTGTTCATGCCTGTATTGTAGACGGGCCGTTCCTGCCTGTCAGCTCTGCTCATGGATGTATATCTACACTACAGGCATCAAAAAATGCTTTCAACGCTTCACCCATTCACTTGAATGGGGTGACGTAGAAGATTTTTAATCTTCGCCGAACTGCATTGTGGGGAGCATGGCATGGCTTTGCAAGCATCACGAGCATCTATCGGCATCAAAAGTTGAACAATGTTCAACTTTTCAACAAAGTTGAACAATGTTCAACTTTTGAGGCTCGATGCTTGGCATCAGCCAATCAAATTCCGTTTATGCAAATCCCGCCAGTGCAAGCGCAGCCAATCAAACCGCGTGCAAGCTGGGAGAGCCAGACCGCAGTTCATTTCCTCATATTCCAAACGAGATATTACGGTAGCAAATCACCCGGTTCTTTACGACCGGAACTATTTACCGGGATACAAACCGGAGGAACCAGGCATGGAGGGAGGTGGCAGAGACAGTGGGTGAAACTGATAGTTTTTTCGCCTGTTTGGAGAGTTTATATCCAGTTTACTTCGTTTTAACATTGCTATTGCTTTGTATGTCGGGGGCGGGAGATTCATGTGATTGGTTGCTCGCAAAAAATCGCCAAGCTTCAGACACGCCCAGCTTCAAGATTTTTTCATGCCTGTAGTGTAGACGGGCCGTAAACTCTGCTGCTCCGCGATGATGGTCTAGCTTCAGCAGCTACAGTACCTACGGGTGCGTTCGTTAATAATAACTGTGCGTCAAGAGTCACTGTGGCACAGACTGGACCGCTGCTGAACAGCTGTTAGAACGGGCCGTTAAGGTGTTCAGAGCAGAGCTCCCTGTCGGAGCGGCAGAGCGTGATGTGCACTGAAAAGTTTTCTGTCGCAATATTATTGTTGAGCTGGCTAACTAGCATACATTTTCACTATCTGCTAACGTTAGCTTTAGCCTTCGTTTTCTAATAGTTTTTTTCATAGGCTATAAACGGAGGTGGTATAAGTAGTATAGATCTTGTACTAGAGTAAAAGTAGAAGTAACCTACTCAGACCTTGTATCCTACTTGATTAAAAGTACTCATATATTGTACAAGAGTAAAAGTAGAAGTACTCAGATCTTGTAGTAGAGTAAAAGTAGAAGTACTCAGGTCTTGTACTTGAGTAAAAGTAGAAGTACCAGAATATAGGAACAATCCTGCAATCAAAATGTTCCTCAAATAGAAGTACAAAAGTGTGATCATCAAAATATAGTTAAAGTAGCGACAGTAAAAGTCAGGGCTGCCAACATTTGAGTTCAGCTTGGAGTGAGATTTTTTTTTTGGTGAACCGAAAAAAGAAACGTTTAGAGTACAGTGTTACAAATGTATTGAACATGCACAAACTAGGGTTTCCCATTAATGTACCGGGCGCTACAGTGGAATACGCACATACACAGTGTACCCGCGACTCTTACAATGAAGGCTCGATAATAAGCTCACAGCATATAAAATGGCATATAGGTGTAAGCAGAGGCAAAGTGCTATTTTATAAGTGGGGGGGGGGGGGGTCCCTCACCTCCTCTAGGGGGGTCCGGAGGCATCCTCCCCCGGAAAGATTTTTTTTTTAAATATTGAAGTTAAATGCATCAACCTGGTGAACTTGGAGAGCAAAATGAATTTATGGGAAACAGATTTTATTTTTCTTTATGGATATTTTACAAATCACTAACCCTTTAAACTGTATTCTTGTTTTACTGTCATATAGTATTTTATAACTGTTTTTCATGTATTCTCATAAATGGTGACCAAAACGTTTGAGACCCACTGAGATAACTAGACTAAAGTTAACTATCTAAACAGAGAGTCTGTCGTGGCTTCCTTCCTTGTATTTCCATCAAGCCACTAGACGCCTTAAACAGACAGTTCTAACTTGTTTCTTTCCTTAAATTACTCACAGTTTGAAGTGTTGATTGGCCTCCAATGGTTTAGAAGATGTTGTGATGTGTTTGCTCAAAAATAAAATAACAAACTTTTGCACATGCAACAAAGAAAAATAGGCCTTTACAATATTCAAAAGAAATAGGCAAAACTCAAAGTAAAATAACAAAACAACTTAGGTATTCTTTCTGTCTTGATAATGCTTATAACTTAAAGGGTACTTGTACGGTAAGAGTACGGTACATTACGGTAAGATAAGTACGGTTAAAAACTGTTCCTCGACGGCGTCTCTCAACAGGTTGCCCATCACTGTGGCTTTAGCACCGGCGCCGTGGGAATTGTAGTCCTTTTATAGTGCGTTGACTACAGACGTCACAATTAGGTGGCCTTTCTTATCAAATCAAAAATACTGGCTCTAACATACCGGCCCCTATTGTTATAGGCATCTTTAATAACAATAAACAAAAATTCAAAAAGAGCCGGACAAAGTCAGTCTTCATATTCTATTTGAGATACACAGGGTGTCTTAATTGTCCATCTTCAGTTATTTCCTTATTCTAAGGCAAGCACCAGTAGGCGTATTTTGCTTATTGGTCTTTCCAGCGTGTTGGTTTTTGTCTTAAGAAGAACACTCCGAATCAGTCCTCCAGATCCAGGACGCGTCTCCATAACTCTTGCCATTAACCAGGATCCACGAGGTGCATTTGAATCCATGATTATTACGATGTCTCCAGGTATGAAGTTCTTTTTAATGTGATTCCATTGCTGTCTTTCTTGCAAAAGTGGTAGATATTCTTTGATCCATCTGGTCCAAAACAAATTTGCTATGTACTGCATTTGTCGCCAGCGGCGTCTTGAGTATGTATCTTGCTGATGGAATAAGCCTGGGGGCAACGAAGGTTTGACCTTGAGCTGCAGCAAATGGTTGGGTGTGAGAGGTTCCAAGTCATTTGGATAATTTGACACTGTAGTTATTGGTCAGCTGTTGAGAATTCCTTCAACTTCAGACAGAACTGTTGAAAGGCTTTCGTCATCAAGTGTTTGTTGTTTTGTGATGTATAGCAGAATTTTCTTTACAAGCTGGATTAGTCTTTCCCATCCTCCGCCATGATGTGCTCCGTAAGGAGGATTGAAGGTCCATTTCACATCCTTTTGCTGGAGGGCTTGTTCTATTTTGCTCAGATTCCACTCTTTTATAGATTCCTTCAGCTCTCTTTCAGTGTCAACGAAATTAGTCCCATTGTCTGACCTCATCTCCAATACTTGTCCTCTTCTGCTGATGAAACGTCTGCAGGCATTAATGCATGAATCTGTATCTAACGAATGAGCTACTTCCAAGTGCACCGCTCTGGTTGTTAGACAGGTAAAGATAACTCCATATCGTTTCACAATGCTTCGTCCTCTTTTCACTTCCAGTGGGCCAAAGTAATCCACTCCAACATATGTGAATGGTGGTAGGTCTGGTGTAATTCTGTCTTTTGGCAGATCTGACATTTTTTGTTCTCCTGCATTTCCATGCATGCGTCTGCACACAGTATATTCAGATATTATTTTTCTGGCTAATGCATTGGCACATGGTATCCAGTATTTTTGTCTTAACCTGGATAACATATGATTCCTTCCACTGTGACCAACTTGTTGATGAATATCTCGAAGTATGGTTTTAGAGACATGGTGGTGTTTCCCAAGAATGGTTGGGTGCTTTGCTTCCTCAGGCATTGCCATTTTATTTAGCCTTCCTCCAACCTTTACCAGTTCATTCTCGTACACTGGATCCAATTTATACAGTGTGCTACTAGACAAATATTCATGGGGTGGCAAGAGGGTGGCAGGAGAATTTCAGGGGTGGCATCCCCTGGCAGAAGTATATGCTGATTTAATCGCAGTCATATCAATCAATGTTAACTTGGAAAGCAACAATATTGATATTTTAACTCAATAACATTAGGTGACATTATTGTGGCACATCAGTAAAGCCTTAAATATAAATATATAAGGTGGCACACGTAATTTAATGAATTTTAACTGAATGAGTTGGTTTAACTCTTAGACCAGCAGGGGTACCAAATATGCAGACTGCTGCAATAAGTACATTAATTAACTGTCTCATCGATGTGTGTCTGTATGAATATGATAATATTAACAATCATATTATTCCTATCAGCTGTCAATCCCTGTTATGATTCACATATTCAGTGTTATTATTAAATAAATTATAATTTTTGGAGGAGTGAATGATGAATGTTCCTCAAGATGCTTGCTCACCCTCCTTCAAATTTGAAAGACCAGTAATTACTATCATAATTCAAAAGAATCAAAGGTACAGTTCAGCGCCCCACAACTTCATTGCAAACACCTACAACCTTGACTTTACATCAGAAAGAACAAACATTAAAGAAATGACAAACTGCATCAGTTAGGGTTAAAAAAATGTGTATTCAGCTAAAACATATACAGTACATATATAACCATCCAGTGGAAAGTCCTTACCTACCGGCCTAGTTAAATCAAAGTGGTTACTTTTTTTTGGCTGGGCAGTGAAGTTTTACACACCTTCTTATTTGACTTTCTCAGGACTTGAAACAGTTTTTTGGGGGCAGACCCCCACAAAGAAGAAACATATATTTACACATGTAGGGTCATCTTCTTAAACAGTTTATTATTCTCATCGACTCATCCGTGAGCAGAGCATCAAGTTGGCATGTCTATAACAGCTGAATGTGGAGATTACCATCTTGATCAGCAAAACGCCACACAAACTTATTAAGATTTAAAGCTATGGTGCGTTTTGATTCAATGCTGAGTACAGCCAAACTTGACAGGCTCTTCTCTGTCATAGTAGACCGCAAACAGTTGCGGCGCCAGAGTATTTGTGTTGGGTAATCTATGGTAGGGCTAACCCATACAGTGGTGGGGCTCAAGTCAGTATTTGCAATGTAATTACATACACGCTCCCCTTGACAGTGAAATGCCACTTGTGAGGTTTAGATTATTTCCCTGTCTCAATCCAAATTGAACTGTATGAAATAAAAAGGCACATTTGTCTTGTAGTAAATAAAAAAGGCGACCTGGAGCCAATCCTGCAATTTCTCCACAGGTGAAAGAGTTGAAAACCCAACCCCTGCAGGGGGGTCTGGGGGGATTGTCCCCCAGGAGATTTTTTGAAATACTAACATCAAATACACATTCTGGTGCTCTCTTGAGAAGAAAAATAAATAAATATATATTACTACACGACGTATTTAAAAATTGAATGCCATGTTACTTTGTTCTGAAAGCTGAACCTGCTGCTCCTCACAGAGAGGAGAGGGAAGAGGCTGTGTGAATTACTTTACATTGTGGATAAGGGTGGATAGCCCCCATTGTTCTGTGTGTCAAAATGAAAGACAGCCCACACACCTATCAATCATCAAACCGTGGGGTCTTGTAGTTGTACCGATGTATATAGAGATGTACTACAGCAAAAGTATTCTCCTTCGGGACTTCCTGCAACAACACCACGCCGTTATCGTGATTCTGATTGGCCAGAAGATATTATCAAAGATGTTCTATTGAGAAGACGATCACTACGTGACAAAAGTGTTCAAAACTGTTTCTAGTCTTCGGTATTTCCAGACAAGTGGCTACTGAAATCAATCTTACTAACTGCTGTCTGTGCAATTTACTCCGCGCGAGTTGGCAGACTTTATTTTGCTTACTTTAACATCATTTTTCTTGGTGGGGCTAAGCCATTTATTGGTATGGCTGTAGCCTACCCCAGCCATACCCTGACAGAAAATACCTCATTCCTTTTGTCTACTTGTATCCGAAATGCTTCTCGTTTTGCGCTGTCCTCCCGTTCAAATGAAATCGCCGCCAATCATAATTCCAAGCTCGCGCCAGGGGGGGGGGGGGGGGAATGCCATGTTACTTTGTTCTGAAAGTCTTGTGCTGCATTCACTTGCACTCGGACATTAGAGATTTTCTCTCATAAATGTCCGATGAGCCACAACTTTTCTTTCAAAACAAAGCTGCCCAATGGGGTGGCAGCTGGGGTGGCAAGGCATTTTTCTGAGGTGGCAGCTGCCACCCCGTGCCACCCCGTAGAACCGCCACTGGTGCTACTTCCTTTGATAGGTTTTCCCCTTTTCAAAGTTTCCACTTCCTCTGGAAAATACTGTTTTTGACAGAAACACAACACTGCTGCTTCAGCCTTATCCAAGTTATCCTTAGAGAGTGTGAGACCTCTCATAGAGTCTTTAAACACTCTCATCTCCTTCTCAATCAGCTTTATTCGATTTGGTTCTTTTGCTTGAGTAGAAGTAACTTCCTTCCTCTTCTTACTTAAAAGAAGCAAGAGATGTTTTACTTGAAGGAACCATGCAACTGCTCTTTTCACTTTCCTCCAATCAGAGTAGTGAGTCACTATCTTGCTTGTGGCATTTAGGTCAGTTGCAATGTTTGGGTTCACGTTGAATTTTTCCTTCTTCACCTCTGGATCATCAGGATAGCTGTCATTGACCATTTTAAGTGCGTCCGGAAACTCCGGCCATTTGTCCTCAGGTTTTTTCAGAAACAATGGACCATTTATCCAAGTCTCACATTTCAGGAACGATTCTGCTGCCAATCCCCGAGATGCATAATCTGCTGGATTCAGTTTAGTGTTGATGTATTTCCACTGTGATGTTGCTGTTGCTTCTCTGATCAGACTTATTCTGTTGGCTACAAATGTCTGAAACTACTGAAAATACACAGAGCAGACTGTTGAAAGGATGCCTCTCCTTGTGGCTGGTTGAGATTTTAAGCAGACTTGAAACTTGAAAACATCTTCCTCCACATGCCACTGTATCCCTAGGGCTCTTTCTATTGGAAGATTGTCTTGGGTCTCTAAGTCCAGGTTTTTTACCTCTTTGGGCTTTTCACTCTTTAGGATGGAGGCCAGCAAAGTTTTACTGTTGCTTGTCCACTTTGTCAGATTAAAACCTCCCTTTGCACAAAGGTCCTTGAGTTCTTCACATAACTTCACAGCTTGATCAGCAGAAGCGACATATTTTAAGCAGTCGTCAACATAGACATGTTTTCCGACAGTGTCAACAGCTTCTGCAGAGAAATCATCTTTGTTGTCTTCAGCGGTTTTAGTGAGAGCATAGGTTGCACAACTTGCTGATGAAGTGGCACCAAATAGATGTACTGTCATCCTGTACTCAGCGAGAGGTAAACTGACATCTCCTCCTGGCCACCAAAGAAAGCGAAGATAATCTTGATCGGCAGGAGCTACCTTGACCTGATGATACATCCCCTCGACATCAGCCATGAAAGCTATCTGTTCTTGTCTGAATCGAATGAGCACACCAAGTAGCGTGTTGGTAAGATTGGGACCCTGAATAAGCTTGTCATTTAATGAATGTCCTTGATAAGATGCGGAACAATCGAACACTACACGAATCTTGCCCTTCTTTGGGTGATGAACCCCATGATGTGGTATGTACCACACCTTTCCACTCTCAGGTTTGAGCTGCTCTTGGGGCAGTGGCTGAGCGTGACCTTTTGCTATCACAGCCTCCAAGAATGTTTTATATTCATCATGGAAAACTTTGTTCCTTTTGAATTTCCTTTTTAATGATTCTGCTCTCTGCTCTGCAAGTTTGCGATTGTTTGGCATCATGATATTCTTCTGTTTAAATGGAAGTTCAAGCTGATAATGTCCATCTTTGATTTGAGCTGAATCTGACATGATCTTTAAAAACTGTTTGTCTTCAACTGACATCTCTTTCTTCTCATCACAACCTTTCTCTGGAAAGTCATGGTTGTATTGCTGCACCAGCAGCTCACCTAAATCTGTCACTGATATCCGATTAACAACAGCACATGAAGTATTCTCAGATTCAGTGGTTTCCTGATTCAGTCCATTCACAACCCAACCTAGGACTGTCTTAACGGCAAAGGGTCCTCACTTTTTGACTGTTTATTATTTTCCACGGCTCCATTAGCTTTGGTGCATTTGTTCCTACAGTATAAGCAACCCGATTTCACAGTCCAATTCAGGCACCTTAATCTCTCTTAGGTATTTCCATTTATCTATGGTCTCTTGAGTGGGAATGTGCTCTTTTCCAGCAGGAATTTCCTCTTGTGTGTATACTTTAGGCAGCTGATAAAAATCATTGCCTTCAATGCAACTCACTTCAAGACCTTTGACAAAGGAAGTGTCAATCATTTTCTCCTGACCCATTGTTTTTAAGAGGATTTTTGTTCTCTTGGCTTTGGCATGCAAATCTTGTTGAAGGGCTTCAGTACAAAAACTTGCAGTGCTTCCCTGATCCATAAATGCGTAAGTCTGCAAAGTCTGGTTCGAGTTTGACAACTTTATTTGAACTGGGATAATTAGTAGGGTTTGTTGACCACCGGCCCCAGTGTGGTTTCTGCCATTTAAAGAGACTAATGCACTACTTACAGTAGCTGCTTGGGTGTATTTATCAGAGCTGTCTTTTTGTTCAATCCTTTTCTTGTAGATGTGCAATATTGTTGGATGTTTCATTGAACAAACTTCACATTTCATTCTTTTCTGACAGTCTTTGCTTAGATGTCCTTTTGTTAGACAGCCAAAGCAAATTCCTTGTGCCTTCCTTGTGAGACTTTTTGTTCATCTTACATGTTTCAGAGGTTGTGTTCTCCTGCACAAAATACACAGCGCTTCTGAACAGTAATGCCTTTATGGTCTGATTTGATGATTTGGAAAGGTTTTTGCTCTTCATTGACTTCTGGGCTTTTCACAGTAACAAAACTACTTCCCTTATAACCATGACCAGGCTTATTGCTGGGTGATTTGTACACTTTAATATCCCTTTTTGGCATGACATCCTGTATTTCTCCAAACATGGGGTCTGATACAATGCGTGCATGCTTTTCAATGAAGTCGACCAATATTGGAAACTTTGCTCTTGTCTTATTGTGTTCATAATATGCATATGCAGTTGTTCTCCACTTTTCCCTAAGTTTAAATGGGAGTTTCATGATCACATTTCTCATGTTTGATGTGCTATTCATTTCATCCAAACACTCAACATCTTCCATTGTGTTGCAACATCCACGAAGAAAGATAGCATAAGAATGCAATGCTTTTCTATCTTCACTCTTGATGGCATTCCAATTCAACATGTTGTCCAAACAAGCTGCTGCGATTAAGAGTTGATGTCCATAGTTCTCTTGGAGCAGTCTTTTGGCTTCCAAAAAGCCCTTTTTAGAATCCATGTATTGGCGACTTTTGACTGAGTCTTTAGCTTTCATTGCTTCCAGGTCAGCTTCTTGTTTTTTAAGTGAGTGTTTCTGTGATAAGGCAGCAGTGTGTGATATGAGCGCAGCTCTCTCTGCCTCTGCCTTTCTTCTTACTGATGAAGCTGTTGAAGATTTATTGCTGCCACTAGAACTTTTACCTTTTTTGCTTATCATGCCCACTGATATTGCTTTATGTGGACTTGACATATGTGCAGTATATGAACCATGGTCAGAAGGAGGCACATGCTCAAAGGAGGCAGCTCTAGCTAACCATTTCTTCATCACATATTGAAACTCATTGAAATATGCAATTTTTGGGAGATACCAGTCAACATGATCACTTTCTTGTTCTTGCTCCGACAGCATTTCTTGCACTGAGTAATGTGAGTTTGAAAACTCTTTGGAGAGTATTTGAAAAACCCCACGACAACCTTGCATCTCAATGATATTCCCATAATCAATCATGAGTGAATCAATCTCATTTTTTTTCCTTGAGACTTGACCCAATTTCTGGCTCCTTTTTTTAATTAACTGCGCCAGCTTATCTTCCAAAGCCTTTTCTGTAGGTCTTATGTTTCTTTTTGGTCTGACGTCAGCATTTTCCACAGGCACTTCACGTTCATTCCCGTTTGGGTCCATAGGAGTTTCATTCGTTACCACATTTTCCTTTTCAGCCATTGTTATGCTTTATTGTCATTAAAAATCCACTTGTAAACAGCTGTCCATATTTTAATGTTGCGCTTTGTTAGTGTGCGGTTTGGATCCGCGGCAGTGAGCCAGATTAGACAAACTTATTAAAGCGCTTTTCAAGATGCGCTCCTTGAGTTACGTTCCACACTTTATTCATAAGCAAATTTATTCCACTTCCAGCATTTAGACTGTACTGTATTGCAACATCCACAACATGCGGCACAAGCCTTTTTCCACAGAAATCCACGTTGTCACAATCCAGAAAGTTAATGCGGTCCTTCCTTGTTCACTATGAAGTCCGTGATTTGTAAACTCACGATTCACATCCGCTCGTATCCATTCATTTCCAAGAGTATTTCCGTCATTATAATAATATGGTGGCAACCATTTAATTCCACACGGATTTGTCCGTCACGAGAGTTTTTAACAATGTCGTGGCTTCCTTCCTTGTATTTCCATCAAGCCACTAGACGCCTTAAACAGACAGTCCTAACTTGTTTCTTTCCTTAAATTACTCACAGTTTGAAGTGTTGCTTGGCCTCCGATGGTTTAGAAGATGTTGCGATGTGTTTGCTCAAAATAAAATAACAAACTTTTGCACATGCAACAAAGAAAAATAGGCCTTTACAATATTCAAAAGAAATAGGCAAAACTCAAAGTAAAATAACAAAACAACTTAGGTATTCTTTCTGTCTTGATAATGCTTATAACTTAAAGGGTACTTGTACGGTAAGAGTACGGTACGTTACGGTAAGATAAGTACGGTTAAAAACTGTTCCTCGACGGCGTCTCTCAACAGGTTGCCCATCACTGTGGCTTTAGCACCGGCGCCGTGGGAATTGTAGTCCTTTTATAGTGCGTTTGACTACAGACGTCACAATTAGGTGGCCTTACTCTTATCAAATCAAAATACTGGCTCTAACAGAGTCCCTTACCTCACTGAGCTGTATCTCTCAGTCTGACAGGACAGAGCTCTCCCTCTCCTTGTTTTAGAAACAGCTTTTAATATCCGTTAAGCTAACCAGATGCTAACAACAACAATGCAAATAGTGAGTTTGGTAGAAATATATTGTATAATAGTAAAGTTATTGAAGATGATGCATATTTATTGAAGATTTTACATTATAAATATTCCCAAAAATTATTCAAAAGCATATTCTTCCAAACTCCTTGATGTAGTATGACACACAGGAGACTAATTGATGTGTGTAGTGAGTTTGGTAGTAATAAGCTGTATAATAGTGATTGAATATTATTGTATTCTCTTTTTTCGGAGTTGCACTTTGCAGACGGTACCTGAGCACTCATTTCTTCTCCGACTGCGGATACGAGACCAATGTAATGTTTCCAGCGCGCGAGAACGGAGCGTATTGGCTTTTTTGGATCAAAATGTGATTGTAGTTTGTTGTCAACCTTACCACGGTACTTAGGAGACGTCATTTGTGTCTGAACAACGTTTTGTTCATGAGTTATTGATCCGTGAAATCAGAATCTCCCAATATCGTTCACACTTTACTGAACTAAGCCAGAAGACCTTCTCATTTTGTAGACCGCTCAGTTTGCTGTTCCTTCACTTTATTTTTATATATACATTTAGTTTGGACGAAACCTTAGCGTGAGGAAAGGCATGTGTGGCGTGAGTGCGTGAGATATGGGTTAATTGCGTGACTCTCATGCTCAATGCGTGAGTGTTGGCAGCCCTGGAAAAGTAGTCATTGTGCAGATTGGTCCATTTCAGAATAATATATATTATGTTTTATAATGATTGATCATTAAAGTGTTCTCAAAGCTGTTAAAGGTGCAGCTAGTTTGAATGACTTTGTATACTGCAGGGTAGCTTGTGGATTTACTCCAGGTTGAACTAAAGTCTGATTTAACACTTGATTATATTTCACATCATTCATCCACATCTGTAAAGTAACTAAAGGTATTAAATACATGTAGTGGAGTAAAAGTACACCATTTACCTCTGAACTGTAGAGGAGAAGAAGAACAAAGTAGCAAAACATTGAAATACTTAAATAAAGTACAAGTATCTCAAAATTATACCCAAGTATAGTACTTGAGTTTCTGAACTTAGTTACTTTACACCTATAAAGATAGAAAGACTAAGCCTTGCACAGAGGCATGGAAATACATTTTCAAAATGCTCAACAGTGCCGCCAAAATTATAAACTGATTACACAATTAAAATAAATGCTTTTGTATATTTCTATTAGATGTGACTCTTCAGCGTTTCTGTTATTATTAACACTGCTGCTTTAGTTCTGATTGCTAAAATCCTCTGTTATTCCTCATTTTAAAGCCGATATTCCATGGGGTCGGGGGGCTCGGATCCTTATCACCTTTTTCATACCTGATGAGTTTGCATCCCTGAATACTGGTATATAAGTAAATTATTGATTATAAAGCAGCTTTAATCTGTTATCTTTGTAGATCTATCCAAGGTTTTTGATAATGATTATCACGCAATTTTCCATTGTTTTGATGGTTCTAAGAACAATCCTTTTTTTGGAGAGGAACTTTTTAGAAGCCTGATTCACCAATCTTACAGTAGAATTGTCGCAGTGGCGGGAATATTAAATCATAAAACAGAGGATCATTTAATTCTTATCATTACTCATAAATAATTTAAATCAATCAATCAGGTGCCTTTGATTGACATTTTACAAGACAATGACATTATCAATTTTACCTGCCCTTAACTTATATTCAACCTCCATTCATTCAAAGAGG